>NW_026291484.1:0-300000 GCF_023091745.1 Budorcas taxicolor
CGACCCTGGAGTTCCTCTCACCGTTCCTGTTGAGAGGGCCTCCTCTTGAGATGCGACGGGAACGCCGGCAACTCTTTCCCGACGAAGCAGGGAAAGGATCCCTCATCTCGAGCTACGAGGAGGAAACGGGGCTCCTCTGGATGTGGGCGGGACCCTCGTGATTCCTCGCGGGTGGAGACGGGTATGTCGGGGAACTTCTTGATTTGCACCAAGGGTGTGAAGGACCCTTTCGAAGTTCCAGAGGTGAGGTGTGATCAGCCTCGAGACGCCTCAGCGGAAATGGGCCTCATCTCGCCTGGAGGGGAGAACCTCCTGGATTTTCTCGAGTTGCGGCAGGTCTTCTCGAGTTACGACGGGGACCTCAGGGACCCGCTCTGGTGGCCTCAGAAAAGGCCAGTCCCCATGCGAGTTACTAGGGGACCTCTCGGGATTCCTCTCCCGTCCATGCCGGGGCCTCAGTCCTTGTGTGGAGTCGGGGCCGGAACCTGAGGATTCCTCTCCAGTGTTGCCATGGATCTTGGGGTGCTTCTGAGTCTCCCCAGGGGAGTCAGGCCTCGTCTCGAGTGGGGGCATGCACGTGCGCTTTCCTCCCGAGCTGCAGCAGTAGTGTCACGCTTCCTGTCACGTGGATCAAGGGATCTGTGGCTTTCCCTCGAGGCTGTCCCTCGAGGCTTTCCCACGAGGCTTTCCCACAGGGCTGTGCCACGTGCCACCTTGGTGTGAGTCGATCCTCGGCGTGAAAGACGAGCCGGTGAAGGGAAAAGAGGTTCCTCTGGAATGGACTGAGACATCTGGGGGACTGTTGAAATGGTGGCACGACCCTGGAGTTCCTCTCGCCGTTCCTGTTGAGAGGGCCTCCTCTTGAGATGCGACGGGAACGCCGGGAACTCTTTCCCGACGAAGCAGGGAAAGGATCCCTCATCTCGAGCTGCGAGGCGGAAACGGGGCTCCTCTGGATGTGGGCGGGACCCTCGTGATTCCTCTCGAGTGGAGACGGGTATGTCGGGGAACTTCTTGATTTGTACCAAGGGTGTGAAGGAGCCTTTCGAAGTTCCAGAGGTGAGGTGTGATCAGCCTCGAGACGCCTCAGCGGAAATGGGCCTCATCTCGCCTGGAGGGGAGAACCTCCTGGATTTTCTCGAGTTGCGGCAGGTCTTCTCGAGTTACGACGGGGACCTCAGGGACCCGCTCTGGTGGCCTCAGGAAAGGCCAGTCCCCATGCGAGTTGCTAGGGGACCTCTCGGGATTCCTCTCCCGTCCATGCCGGGGCCTCAGTCCTTGTGTGGAGTCGGGGCCGGAACCTGAGGATTCCTCTCCAGTGTTGCCATGGATCTTGGGGTGCTTCTGAGTCTCCCCAGGGGAGTCAGGCCTCGTATCGAGTGGGGGCATGCACGTGCGCTTTCCTCCCGAGCTGCAGCAGTAGTGTCACGCTTCCTGTCACGTGGATCAAGGGACCTGTGGCTTTCCCTCGAGGCTGTCCCTCGAGGCTTTCCCACGAGGCTTTCCCACAGGGCTGTGCCACGTGCCACCTTGGTGTGAGTCGATCCTCGGCGTGAAAGACGAGCCGGTGAAGGGAAAAGAGGTTCCTCTGGAATGGACTGAGACATCTGGGGGACTCTTGGAATGGTGGCACGACCCTGCAGTTCCTCTCGCCGTTCCTGTTGAGAGGGCCTCCTCTTGAGATGCGACGGGAACGCCGGGAACTCTTTCCCGACGAAGCAGGGAAAGGATCCCTCATCTCGAGCTACGAGGCGGAAACGGGGCTCCTCTGGATGTGGGCGGGACCCTCGTGATTCCTCTCGAGTGGAGACGGGTATGTCGGGGAACTTCTTGATTTGTACCAAGGGTGTGAAGGAGTCTTTCGAAGTTCCAGAGGTGAGGTGTGATCAGCCTCGAGACACCTCAGCGGAAATGGGCCTCATCTCGCCTGGAGGGGAGAACCTCCTGGATTTTCTCCAGTTGCGGCAGGTCTTCTCGAGTTACGACGGGGACCTCAGGGACCCGCTCTGGTGGCCTCAGGAAAGGCCAGTCCCCATGCGAGTTGCTAGGGGACCTCTCGGGATTCCTCTCCCGTCCATGCCGGGGCCTCAGTCCTTGTGTGGAGTCGGGGCCGGAACCTGAGGATTCCTCTCCAGTGTTGCCATGGATCTTGGGGTGCTTCTGAGTCTCCCCAGGGGAGTCAGGCCTCGTCTCGAGTGGGGGCATGCACGTGCGCTTTCCTCCCGAGCTGCAGCAGTAGTGTCACGCTTCCTGTCACGTGGATCAAGGGATCTGTGGCTTTCCCTCGAGGCTGTCACTCGAGGCTTTCCCACGAGGCTTTCCCACAGGGCTGTGCCACGTGCCACCTTGGTGTGAGTCGATCCTCGGCGTGAAAGACGAGCCGGTGAAGGGAAAAGAGGTTCCTCTGGAATGGACTGAGTCATCTGGGGGACTGTAGAAATGTTGGCACCACCCTCGAGTTCCTCTCGCCGTTCCTGTTGAGAGGGCCTCCTCTTGAGATGCGACGGGAACGCCGGGAACTCTTTCCCGACGAAGCAGGGAAAGGATCCCTCATCTCGAGCTATGAGGCGGAAACGGGGCTCCTCTGGATGTGGGCGGGACCCTCGTGATTCCTCTCGAGTGGAGACGGTATGTCGGGGAACTTCTTGATTTGTACCAAGGGTGTGAAGGAGCCTTTCGAAGTTCCAGAGGTGAGGTGTGATCAGCCTCGAGACGCCTCAGCGGAAATGGGCCTCATCTCGCCTGGAGGGGAGAACCTCCTGGATTTTCTCCAGTTGCGGCAGGTCTTCTCGAGTTACGACGGGGACCTCAGGGACCCGCTCTGGTGGCCTCAGGAAAGGCCAGTCCCCATGCGAGTTGCTAGGGGACCTCTGGGGATTCCTCTCCCGTCCATGCCGGGGCCTCAGTCCTTGTGTGGAGTCGGGGCCGGAACCTGAGGATTCCTCTCCAGTGTTGCCATGGATCTTGGGGTGCTTCTGAGTCTCCCCAGGGGAGTCAGGCCTCGTCTCGAGTGGGGGCATGCACGTGCGCTTTCCTCCCGAGCTGCAGCAGTAGTGTCACGCTTCCTGTCACGTGGATCAAGGGATCTGTGGCTTTCCCTCGAGGCTGTCCCTCGAGGCTTTCCCACGAGGCTTTCCCACAGGGCTGTGCCACGTGCCACCTTGGTGTGAGTCGATCCTCGGCGTGAAAGACGAGCCGGTGAAGGGAAAAGAGGTTCCTCTGGAATGGACTGAGACATCTGGGGGACTCTTGGAATGGTGGCACGACCCTGGAGTTCCTCTCGCCGTTCCTGTTGAGAGGGCCTCCTCTTGAGATGCGACGGGAACGCCGGGAAATCTTTCCCGACGAAGCAGGGAAAGGATCCCTCATCTCGAGCTACGAGGCGGAAACGGGGCTCCTCTGGATGTGGGCGGGACCATCGTGATTCCTCTCGAGTGGAGACGGCTAGGTCGGGGAACTTCTTGATTTGCAGCAAGGGTGTGAAGGACCCTTTCGAAGTTCCAGAGGTGAGGTGTGATCAGCCTCGAGACACCTCAGCGGAAATGGGCCTCATCTCCCCTGGAGGGGAGAACCTCCTGGATTTTCTCGAGTTGCGGCAGGTCTTCTCGAGTTACGACGGGGACCTCAGGGACCCGCTCTGGTGGCCTCAGGAAAGGCCAGTCCCCATGCGAGTTGCTAGGGGACCTCTCGGGATTCCTCTCCCGTCCATGCCGGGGCCTCAGTCCTTGTGTGGAGTCGGGGCCGGAACCTGAGGATTCCTCTCCAGTGTTGCCATGGATCTTGGGGTGCTTCTGAGTCTCCCCAGGGGAGTCAGGCCTCGTCTCGAGTGGGGGCATGCACGTGCGCTTTCCTCCCGAGCTGCAGCAGTAGTGTCACGTTCCTGTCACGTGGATCAAGGGACCTGTGGCTTTCCCTCGAGGCTGTCCCTCGAGGCTTTCCCACGAGGCTTTCCCACAGGGCTGTGCCACGTGCCACCTTGGTGTGAGTCGATCCTCGGCGTGAAAGACGAGCCGGTGAAGGGAAAAGAGGTTCCTCTGGAATGGACTGAGACATCTGGGGGACTCTTGGAATGGTGGCACGACCCTGCAGTTCCTCTCGCCGTTCCTGTTGAGAGGGCCTCCTCTTGAGATGCGACGGGAACGCCGGGAACTCTTTCCCGACGAAGCAGGGAAAGGATCCCTCATCTCGAGCTACGAGGCAGAAACGGGGCTCCTCTGGATGTGGGCGGGACCCTCGTGATTCCTCGCGGGTGGAGACGGGTATGTCGGGGAACTTCTTGATTTGCACCAAGGGTGTGAAGGACCCTTTCGAAGTTCCAGAGGTGAGGTGTGATCAGCCTCGAGACGCCTCAGCGGAAATGGGCCTCATCTCGCCTGGAGGGGAGAACCTCCTGGATTTTCTCGAGTTGCGGCAGGTCTTCTCGAGTTACGACGGGGACCTCAGGGACCCGCTCTGGTGGCCTCAGGAAAGGCCAGTCCCCATGCGAGTTGCTAGGGGACCTCTCGGGATTCCTCTCCCGTCCATGCCGGGGCCTCAGTCCTTGTGTGGATTCGGGGCCGGAACCTGGGGATTCCTCTCCAGTGTTGCCATGGATCTTGGGGTGCTTCTGAGTCTCCCCAGGGGAGTCAGGCCTCGTCTCGAGTGGGGGCATGCACGTGCGCTTTCCTCCCGAGCTGCAGCAGTAGTGTCACACTTCCTGTCACGTGGATCAAGGGATCTGTGGCTTTCCCTCGAGGCTGTCCCTCGAGGCTTTCCCACGAGGCTTTCCCACAGGGCTGTGCCACGTGCCACCTTGGTGTGAGTCGATCCTCGGCGTGAAAGACGAGCCGGTGAAGGGAAAAGAGGTTCCTCTGGAATGGACTGAGACATCTGGGGGACTCTTGGAATGGTGGCACGACCCTGGAGTTCCTCTCACCGTTCCTGTTGAGAGGGCCTCCTCTTGAGATGCGACGGGAACGCCGGCAACTCTTTCCCGACGAAGCAGGAAAGGATCCCTCATCTCGAGCTACGAGGAGGAAACGGGGCTCCTCTGGATGTGGGCGGGACCCTCGTGATTCCTCGCGGGTGGAGACGGGTATGTCGGGGAACTTCTTGATTTGCACCAAGGGTGTGAAGGACCCTTTCGAAGTTCCAGAGGTGAGGTGTGATCAGCCTCGAGACGCCTCAGCGGAAATGGGCCTCATCTCGCCTGGAGGGGAGAACCTCCTGGATTTTCTCGAGCTGCGGCAGGTCTTCTCGAGTTACGACGGGGACCTCAGGGACCCGCTCTGGTGGCCTCAGAAAAGGCCAGTCCCCATGCGAGTTACTAGGGGACCTCTCGGGATTCCTCTCCCGTCCATGCCGGGGCCTCAGTCCTTGTGTGGAGTCGGGGCCGGAACCTGAGGATTCCTCTCCAGTGTTGCCATGGATCTTGGGGTGCTTCTGAGTCTCCCCAGGGGAGTCAGGCCTCGTCTCGAGTGGGGGCATGCACGTGCGCTTTCCTCCCGAGCTGCAGCAGTAGTGTCACGCTTCCTGTCACGTGGATCAAGGGATCTGTGGCTTTCCCTCGAGGCTCTCCCTCGAGGCTTTCCCACGAGGCTTTCCCACAGGGCTGTGCCACGTGCCACCTTGGTGTGAGTCGATCCTCGGCGTGAAAGACGAGCCGGTGAAGGGAAAAGAGGTTCCTCTGGAATGGACTGAGACATCTGGGGGACTGTTGAAATGGTGGCACGACCCTGGAGTTCCTCTCGCCGTTCCTGTTGAGAGGGCCTCCTCTTGAGATGCGACGGGAACGCCGGGAACTCTTTCCCGACGAAGCAGGGAAAGGATCCCTCATCTCGAGCTACGAGGCGGAAACGGGGCTCCTCTGGATGTGGGCGGGACCCTCGTGATTCCTCTCGAGTGGAGACGGGTATGTCGGGGAACTTCTTGATTTGTACCAAGGGTGTGAAGGAGCCTTTCGAAGTTCCAGAGGTGAGGTGTGATCAGCCTCGAGACGCCTCAGCGGAAATGGGCCTCATCTCGCCTGGAGGGGAGAACCTCCTGGATTTTCTCGAGTTGCGGCAGGTCTTCTCGAGTTACGACGGGGACCTCAGGGACCCGCTCTGGTGGCCTCAGGAAAGGCCAGTCCCCATGCGAGTTGCTAGGGGACCTCTCGGGATTCCTCTCCCGTCCATGCCGGGGCCTCAGTCCTTGTGTGGAGTCGGGGCCGGAACCTGAGGATTCCTCTCCAGTGTTGCCATGGATCTTGGGGTGCTTCTGAGTCTCCCCAGGGGAGTCAGGCCTCGTCTCGAGTGGGGGCATGCACGTGCGCTTTCCTCCCGAGCTGCAGCAGTAGTGTCACGCTTCCTGTCACGTGGATCAAGGGACCTGTGGCTTTCCCTCGAGGCTGTCCCTCGAGGCTTTCCCACGAGGCTTTCCCACAGGGCTGTGCCACGTGCCACCTTGGTGTGAGTCGATCCTCGGCGTGAAAGACGAGCCGGTGAAGGGAAAAGAGGTTCCTCTGGAATGGACTGAGACATCTGGGGGACTCTTGGAATGGTGGCACGACCCTGGAGTTCCTCTCGCTGTTCCTGTTGAGAGGGCCTCCTCTTGAGATGCGACGGGAACGCCGGGAACTCTTTCCCGACAAGCAGGGAAAGGATCCCTCATCTCGAGCTACGAGGCGGAAACGGGGCTCCTCTGGATGTGGGCGGGACCCTCGTGATTCCTCTCGAGTGGAGACGGGTATGTCGGGGAACTTCTTGATTTGTACCAAGGGTGTGAAGGAGCCTTTCGAAGTTCCAGAGGTGAGGTGTGATCAGCCTCGAGACGCCTCAGCGGAAATGGGCCTCATCTCGCCTGGAGGGGAGAACCTCCTGGATTTTCTCGAGTTGCGGCAGGTCTTCTCGAGTTACGACGGGGACCTCAGGGACCCGCTCTGGTGGCCTCAGGAAAGGCCAGTCCCCATGCGAGTTGCTAGGGGACCTCTCGGGATTCCTCTCCCGTCCATGCCGGGGCCTCAGTCCTTGTGTGGAGTCGGGGCCGGAACCTGAGGATTCCTCTCCAGTGTTGCCATGGATCTTGGGGTGCTTCTGAGTCTCCCCAGGGGAGTCAGGCCTCGTCTCGAGTGGGGGCATGCACGTGCGCTTTGCTCCCGAGCTGCAGCAGTAGTGTCACGCTTCCTGTCACGTGGATCAAGGGACCTGTCGCTTTCCCTCGAGGCTGTCCCTCGAGGCTTTCCCACGAGGCTTTCCCACAGGGCTGTGCCACGTGCCACCTTGGTGTGAGTCGATCCTCGGCGTGAAAGACGAGCCGGTGAAGGGAAAAGAGGTTCCTCTGGAATGGACTGATACATCTGGGGGACTCTTGGAATGGTGGCACGACCTGGAGTTCCTCTCGCCGTTCCTGTTGAGAGGGCCTCCTCTTGAGATTGACGGGAACGCCGGGAAATCTTTCCCGACGAAGCAGGGAAAGGATCCCTCATCTCGAGCTACGAGGCGGAAACGGGGCTCCTCTGGATGTGGGCGGGACCCTCGTGATTCCTCTCGAGTGGAGACGGGTATGTCGGGGAACTTCTTGATTTGTACCAAGGGTGTGAAGGAGCCTTTCGAAGTTCCAGAGGTGAGGTGTGATCAGCCTCGAGACACCTCAGCGGAAATGGGCCTCATCTCGCCTGGAGGGGAGAACCTCCTGGATTTTCTCCAGTTGCGGCAGGTCTTCTCGAGTTACGACGGGGACCTCAGGGACCCGCTCTGGTGGCCTCAGGAAAGGCCAGTCCCCATGCGAGTTGCTAGGGGACCTCTCGGGATTCCTCTCCCGTCCATGCCGGGGCCTCAGTCCTTGTGTGGAGTCGGGGCCGGAACCTGAGGATTCCTCTCCAGTGTTGCCATGGATCTTGGGGTGCTTCTGAGTCTCCCCAGGGGAGTCAGGCCTCGTCTCGAGTGGGGGCATGCACGTGCGCTTTCCTCCCGAGCTGCAGCAGTAGTGTCACGCTTCCTGTCACGTGGATCAAGGGATCTGTGGCTTTCCCTCGAGGCTGTCCCTCGAGGCTTTCCCACGAGGCTTTCCCACAGGGCTGTGCCACGTGCCACCTTGGTGTGAGTCGATCCTCGGCGTGAAAGACGAGCCGGTGAAGGGAAAAGAGGTTCCTCTGGAATGGACTGAGACATCTGGGGGACTCTTGGAATGGTGGCACGACCCTGGAGTTCCTCTCGCCGTTCCTGTTGAGAGGGCCTCCTCTTGAGATGCGACGGGAACGCCGGGAACTCTTTCCCGACGAAGCAGGGAAAGGATCCCTCATCTCGAGCTACGAGGCGGAAACGGGGCTCCTCTGGATGAGGGCGGGACCCTCGTGATTCCTCTCGAGTGGAGACGGGTATGTCGGGGAACTTCTTGATTTGTACCAAGGGTGTGAAGGAGTCTTTCGAAGTTCCAGAGGTGAGGTGTGATCAGCCTCGAGACGCCTCAGCGGAAATGGGCCTCATCTCGCCTGGAGGGGAGAACCTCCTGGATTTTCTCCAGTTGCGGCAGGTCTTCTCGAGTTACGACGGGGACCTCAGGGACCCGCTCTGGTGGCCTCAGGAAAGGCCAGTCCCCATGCGAGTTGCTAGGGGACCTCTCGGGATTCCTCTCCCGTCCATGCCGGGGCCTCAGTCCTTGTGTGGAGTCGGGGCCGGAACCTGAGGATTCCTCTCCAGTGTTGCCATGGATCTTGGGGTGCTTCTGAGTCTCCCCAGGGGAGTCAGGCCTTGTCTCGAGTGGGGGCATGCACGTGCGCTTTCCTCCCGAGCTGCAGCAGTAGTGTCACGCTTCCTGTCACGTGGATCAAGGGATCTGTGGCTTTCCCTCGAGGCTGTCACTCGAGGCTTTCCCACGAGGCTTTCCCACAGGGCTGTGCCACGTGCCACCTTGGTGTGAGTCGATCCTCGGCGTGAAAGACGAGCCGGTGAAGGGAAAAGAGGTTCCTCTGGAATGGACTGAGTCATCTGGGGGACTGTAGAAATGTTGGCACCACCCTCGAGTTCCTCTCGCCGTTCCTGTTGAGAGGGCCTCCACTTGAGATGCGACGGGAACGCCGGGAACTCTTTCCCGACGAAGCAGGGAAAGGATCCCTCATCTCGAGCTATGAGGCGGAAACGGGGCTCCTCTGGATGTGGGCGGGACCCTCGTGATTCCTCTCGAGTGGAGACGGTATGTCGGGGAACTTCTTGATTTGTACCAAGGGTGTGAAGGAGCCTTTCGAAGTTCCAGAGGTGAGGTGTGATCAGCCTCGAGACGCCTCAGCGGAAATGGGCCTCATCTCGCCTGGAGGGGAGAACCTCCTGGATTTTCTCCAGTTGCGGCAGGTCTTCTCGAGTTACGACGGGGACCTCAGGGACCCGCTCTGGTGGCCTCAGGAAAGGCCAGTCCCCATGCGAGTTGCTAGGGGACCTCTCGGGATTCCTCTCCCGTCCATGCCGGGGCCTCAGTCCTTGTGTGGAGTCGGGGCCGGAACCTGAGGATTCCTCTCCAGTGTTGCCATGGATCTTGGGGTGCTTCTGAGTCTCCCCAGGGGAGTCAGGCCTCGTCTCGAGTGGGGGCATGCACGTGCGCTTTCCTCCCGAGCTGCAGCAGTAGTGTCACGCTTCCTGTCACGTGGATCAAGGGATCTGTGGCTTTCCCTCGAGGCTGTCCCTCGAGGCTTTCCCACGAGGCTTTCCCACAGGGCTGTGCCACGTGCCACCTTGGTGTGAGTCGATCCTCGGCGTGAAAGACGAGCCGGTGAAGGGAAAAGAGGTTCCTCTGGAATGGACTGAGACATCTGGGGGACTCTTGGAATGGTGGCACGACCCTGGAGTTCCTCTCGCTGTTCCTGTTGAGAGGGCCTCCTCTTGAGATGCGACGGGAACGCCGGGAAATCTTTCCCGACGAAGCAGGGAAAGGATCCCTCATCTCGAGCTACGAGGCGGAAACGGGGCTCCTCTGGATGTGGGCGGGACCATCGTGATTCCTCTCGAGTGGAGACGGCTAGGTCGGGGAACTTCTTGATTTGCAGCAAGGGTGTGAAGGAACCTTTCGAAGTTCCAGAGGTGAGGTGTGATCAGCTTCGAGACGCCTCAGCGGAAATGGGCCTCATCTCGCCTGGAGGGGAGAACCTCCTGGATTTTCTCGAGTTGCGGCAGGTCTTCTCGAGTTACGACGGGGACCTCAGGGACCCGCTCTGGTGGCCTCAGAAAAGGCCAGTCCCCATGCGAGTTGCTAGGGGACCTCTCGGGATTCCTCTCCCGTCCATGCCGGGGCCTCAGTCCTTGTGTGGAGTCGGGGCCGGAACCTGAGGATTCCTCTCCAGTGTTGCCATGGATCTTGGGGTGCTTCTGAGTCTCCCCATGGGAGTCAGGCCTCGTCTCGAGTGGGGGCATGCACGTGCGCTTTCCTCCCGAGCTGCAGCAGTAGTGTCACGCTTCCTGTCACGTGGATCAAGGGATCTGTGGCTTTCCCTCGAGGCTGTCCCTCGAAGCTTTCCCACGAGGCTTTCCCACAGGGCTGTGCCACGTGCCACCTTGGTGTGAGTCGATCCTCGGCGTGAAAGACGAGCCGGTGAAGGGAAAAGAGGTTCCTCTGGAATGGACTGAGACATCTGGGGGACTCTTGGAATGGTGGCACGACCCTGGAGTTCCTCTCGCCGTTCCTGTTGAGAGGGCCTCCTCTTGAGATGCGACGGGAACGCCGGGAACTCTTTCCCGACGAAGCAGGGAAAGGATCCCTCATCTCGATCTACGAGGCAGAAACGGGGCTCCTCTGGATGTGGGCGGGACCCTCGTGATTCCTCGCGGGTGGAGACGGGTATGTCGGGGAACTTCTTGATTTACACCAAGGGTGTGAAGGACCCTTTCGAAGTTCCAGAGGTGAGGTGTGATCAGCCTCGAGACGCCTCAGCGGAAATGGGCCTCATCTCGCCTGGAGGGGAGAACCTCCTGGATTTTCTCGAGTTGCGGCAGGTCTTCTCGAGTTACGACGGGGACCTCAGGGACCCGCTCTGGTGGCCTCAGGAAAGGCCAGTCCCCATGCGAGTTGCTAGGGGAGCTCTCGGGATTCCTCTCCCGTCCATGCCGGGGCCTCAGTCCTTGTGTGGAGTCGGGGCCGGAACCTGAGGATTCCTCTCCAGTGTTGCCATGGATCTTGGGGTGCTTCTGAGTCTCCCCAGGGGAGTCAGGCCTCGTCTCGAGTGGGGGCATGCACGTGCGCTTTCCTCCCGAGCTGCAGCAGTAGTGTCACGCTTCCTGTCACGTGGATCAAGGGACCTGTGGCTTTCCCTCGAGGCTGTCCCTCGAGGCTTTCCCACGAGGCTTTCCCACAGGGCTGTGCCACGTGCCACCTTGGTTTGAGTCGATCCTCGGCGTGAAAGACGAGCCGGTGAAGGGAAAAGAGGTTCCTCTGGAATGGACTGAGACATCTGGGGGACTCTTGGAATGGTGGCACGACCCTGGAGTTCCTCTCGCCGTTCCTGTTGAGAGGGCCTCCTCTTGAGATGCGACGGGAACGCCGGGAACTCTTTCCCGACGAAGCAGGGAAAGGATCCCTCATCTCGAGCTACGAGGCGGAAACGGGGCTCCTATGGATGTGGGCGGGACCCTCGTGATTCCTCTCGAGTGGAGACGGGTATGTCGGGGAACTTCTTGATTTGTACCAAGGGTGTGAAGGAGCCTTTCGAAGTTCCAGAGGTGAGGTGTGATCAGCCTCGAGACGTCTCAGCGGAAATGGGCCTCATCTCGCCTGGAGGGGAGAACCTCCTGGTTTTTCTCGAGTTGCGGCAGGTCTTCTCGAGTTACGACGGGGACCTCAGGGACCCGCTCTGGTGGCCTCAGGAAAGGCCAGTCCCCATGCGAGTTGCTAGGGGACCTCTCGGGATTCCTCTCCCGTCCATGCCGGGGCCTCAGTCCTTGTGTGGAGTCGGGGCCGGAACCTGAGGATTCCTCTCCAGTGTTGCCATGGATCTTGGGGTGCTTCTGAGTCTCCCCAGGGGAGTCAGGCCTCGTCTCGAGTGGGGGCATGCACGTGCGCTTTCCTCCCGAGCTGCAGCAGTAGTGTCACGCTTCCTGTCACGTGGATCAAGGGACCTGTGGCTTTCCCTCGAGGCTGTCCCTCGAGGCTTTCCCACGAGGCTTTCCCACAGGGCTGTGCCACGTGCCACCTTGGTGTGAGTCGATCCTCAGCGTGAAAGACGAGCCGGTGAAGGGAAAAGAGGTTCCTCTGGAATGGACTGAGACATCTGGGGGACTCTTGGAATGGTGGCACGACCCTGGAGTTCCTCTCGCCGTTCCTGTTGAGAGGGCCTCCTCTTGAGATGAGACGGGAACGCCGGGAACTCTTTCCCGACGAAGCAGGGAAAGGATCCCTCATCTCGAGCTACGAGGCGGAAACGGGGCTCCTCTGGATGTGGGCGGGACCCTCGTGATTCCTCGCGGGTGGAGACGGGTATGTCGGGGAACTTCTTGATTTGCACCAAGGGTGTGAAGGACCCTTTCGAAGTTCCAGAGGTGAGGTGTGATCAGCCTCGAGACGCCTCAGCGGAAATGGGCCTCATCTCGCCTGGAGGGGAGAACCTCCTGGATTTTCTCGAGTTGCGGCAGGTCTTCTCGAGTTACGACGGGGACCTCAGGGACCCGCTCTGGTGGCCTCAGGAAAGGCCAGTCCCCATGCGAGTTGCTAGGGGACCTCTCGGGATTCCTCTCCCGTCCATGCCGGGGCCTCAGTCCTTGTGTGGAGTCGGGGCCGGAACCTGAGGATTCCTCTCCAGTGTTGCCATGGATCTTGGGGTGCTTCTGAGTCTCCCCAGGGGAGTCAGGCCTCGTCTCGAGTGGGGGCATGCACGTGCGCTTTCCTCCCGAGCTGCAGCAGTAGTGTCACGCTTCCTGTCACGTGGATCAAGGGACCTGTGGCTTTCCCTCGAGGCTGTCCCTCGAGGCTTTCCCACGAGGCTTTCCCACAGGGCTGTGCCACGTGCCACCTTGGTGTGAGTCGATCCTCGGCGTGAAAGACGAGCCGGTGAAGGGAAAAGAGGTTCCTCTGGAATGGACTGAGACATCTGGGGGACTCTTGGAATGGTGGCACGACCCTGGAGTTCCTCTCGCCGTTCCTGTTGAGAGGGCCTCCTCTTGAGATGCGACGGGAACGCCGGGAACTCTTTCCCGACGAAGCAGGGAAAGGATCCCTCATCTCGAGCTACGAGGCGGAAACGGGGCTCCTCTGGATGTGGGCGGGACCATCGTGATTCCTCTCGAGTGGAGACGGCTAGGTCGGGGAACTTCTTGATTTGCAGCAAGGGTGTGAAGGACCCTTTCGAAGTTCCAGAGGTGAGGTGTGATCAGCCTCGAGACGCCTCAGCGGAAATGGGCCTCATCTCCCCTGGAGGGGAGAACCTCCTGGATTTTCTCGAGTTGCGGCAGGTCTTCTCGAGTTACGACGGGGACCTCAGGGACCCGCTCTGGTGGCCTCAGGAAAGGCCAGTCCCCATGCGAGTTGCTAGGGGACCTCTCGGGATTCCTCTCCCGTCCATGCCGGGGCCTCAGTCCTTGTGTGGAGTCGGGGCCGGAACCTGAGGATTCCTCTCCAGTGTTGCCATGGATCTTGGGGGTGCTTCTGAGTCTCCCCAGGGGAGTCAGGCCTCGTCTCGAGTGGGGGCATGCACGTGCGCTTTCCTCCCGAGCTGCAGCAGTAGTGTCACGCTTCCTGTCACGTGGATCAAGGGATCTGTGGCTTTCCCTCGAGGCTGTCACTCGAGGCTTTCCCACGAGGCTTTCCCACAGGGCTGTGCCACGTGCCACCTTGGTGTGAGTCGATCCTCGGCGTGAAAGACGAGCCGGTGAAGGGAAAAGAGGTTCCTCTGGAATGGACTGAGACATCTGGGGGACTGTTGAAATGTTGGCACCACCCTCGAGTTCCTCTCGCCGTTCCTGTTGAGAGGGCCTCCTCTTGAGATGCGACGGGAACGCCGGGAACTCTTTCCCGACGAAGCAGGGAAAGGATCCCTCATCTCGAGCTATGAGGCGGAAACGGGGCTCCTCTGGATGTGGGCGGGACCCTCGTGATTCCTCTCGAGTGGAGACGGTATGTCGGGGAACTTCTTGATTTGTACCAAGGGTGTGAAGGAGCCTTTCGAAGTTCCAGAGGTGAGGTGTGATCAGCCTCGAGACGCCTCAGCGGAAATGGGCCTCATCTCGCCTGGAGGGGAGAACCTCCTGGATTTTCTCGAGTTGCGGCAGGTCTTCTCGAGTTACGACGGGGACCTCAGGGACCCGCTCTGGTGGCCTCAGGAAAGGCCAGTCCCCATGCGAGTTGCTAGGGGACCTCTCGGGATTCCTCTCCCGTCCATGCCGGGGCCTCAGTCCTTGTGTGGAGACGGGGCCGGAACCTGAGGATTCCTCTCCAGTGTTGCCATGGATCTTGGGGTGCTTCTGAGTCTCCCCAGGGGAGTCAGGCCTCGTCTCGAGTGGTGGCATGCACGTGCGATTTCCTCCCGAGCTGCAGCAGTAGTGTCACGCTTCCTGTCACGTGGATCAAGGGATCTGTGGCTTTCCCTCGAGGCTGTCCCTCGAGGCTTTCCCACGAGGCTTTCCCACAGGGCTGTGTCACGTGCCACCTTGGTGTGAGTCGATCCTCGGCGTGAAAGACGAGCCGGTGAAGGGAAAAGAGGTTCCTCTGGAATGGACTGAGACATCTGGGGGACTCTTGGAATGGTGGCACGACCCTGGAGTTCCTCTCGCCGTTCCTGTTGAGAGGGCCTCCTCTTGAGATGCGACGGGAACGCCGGGAAATCTTTCCCGACGAAGCAGGGAAAGGATCCCTCATCTCGAGCTACGAGGCGGAAACGGGGCTCCTCTGGATGTGGGCGGGACCATCGTGATTCCTCTCGAGTGGAGACGGCTAGGTCGGGGAACTTCTTGATTTGCAGCAAGGGTGTGAAGGACCCTTTCGAAGTTCCAGAGGTGAGGTGTGATCAGCCTCGAGACACCTCAGCGGAAATGGGCCTCATCTCCCCTGGAGGGGAGAACCTCCTGGATTTTCTCGAGTTGCGGCAGGTCTTCTCGAGTTACGACGGGGACCTCAGGGACCCGCTCTGGTGGCCTCAGGAAAGGCCAGTCCCCATGCGAGTTGCTAGGGGACCTCTCGGGATTCCTCTCCCGTCCATGCCGGGGCCTCAGTCCTTGTGTGGAGTCGGGGCCGGAACCTGAGAATTCCTCTCCAGTGTTGCCATGGATCTTGGGGTGCTTCTGAGTCTCCCCAGGGGAGTCAGGCCTCGTCTCGAGTGGGGGCATGCACGTGCGCTTTCCTCCCGAGCTGCAGCAGTAGTGTCACGCTTCCTGTCACGTGGATCAAGGGATCTGTGGCTTTCCCTCGAGGCTGTCCCTCGAGGCTTTCCCACGAGGCTTTCCCACAGGGCTGTGCCACGTGCCACCTTGGTGTGAGTCGATCCTCGGCGTGAAAGACGAGCCGGTGAAGGGAAAAGAGGTTCCTCTGGAATGGACTGAGACATCTGGGGGACTCTTGGAATGGTGGCACGACCCTGGAGTTCCTCTCGCCGTTCCTGTTGAGAGGGCCTCCTCTTGAGATGCGACGGGAACGCCGGGAACTCTTTCCCGACGAAGCAGGGAAAGGATCCCTCATCTCGAGCTACGAGGCAGAAACGGGGCTCCTCTGGATGTGGGCGGGACCCTCGTGATTCCTCGCGGGTGGAGACGGGTATGTCGGGGAACTTCTTGATTTGCACCAAGGGTGTAAAGGACCCTTTCGAAGTTCCAGAGGTGAGGTGTGATCAGCCTCGAGACGCCTCAGCGGAAATGGGCCTCATCTCGCCTGGAGGGGAGAACCTCCTGGATTTTCTCGAGTTGCGGCAGGTCTTCTCGAGTTACGACGGGGACCTCAGGGACCCGCTCTGGTGGCCTCAGAAAAGGCCAGTCCCCATGCGAGTTGCTAGGGGACCTCTCGGGATTCCTCTCCCGTCCATGCCGGGGCCTCAGTCCTTGTGTGGAGTCGGGGCCGGAACCTGAGGATTCCTCTCCAGTGTTGCCATGGATCTTGGGGTGCTTCTGAGTCTCCCCATGGGAGTCAGGCCTCGTCTCGAGTGGGGGCATGCACGTGCGCTTTCCTCCCGAGCTGCAGCAGTAGTGTCACGCTTCCTGTCACGTGGATCAAGGGATCTGTGGCTTTCCCTCGAGGCTGTCCCTCGAAGCTTTCCCACGAGGCTTTCCCACAGGGCTGTGCCACGTGCCACCTTGGTGTGAGTCGATCCTCGGCGTGAAAGACGAGCCGGTGAAGGGAAAAGAGGTTCCTCTGGAATGGACTGAGACATCTGGGGGACTCTTGGAATGGTGGCACGACCCTGGAGTTCCTCTCGCCGTTCCTGTTGAGAGGGCCTCCTCTTGAGATGCGACGGGAACGCCGGGAACTCTTTCCCGACGAAGCAGGGAAAGGATCCCTCATCTCGATCTACGAGGCAGAAACGGGGCTACTCTGGATGTGGGCGGGACCCTCGTGATTCCTCGCGGGTGGAGACGGGTATGTCGGGGAACTTCTTGATTTACACCAAGGGTGTGAAGTACCCTTTCGAAGTTCCAGAGGTGAGGTGTGATCAGCCTCGAGACGCCTCAGCGGAAATGGGCCTCATCTCGCCTGGAGGGGAGAACCTCCTGGATTTTCTCGAGTTGCGGCAGGTCTTCTCGAGTTACGACGGGGACCTCAGGGACCCGCTCTGGTGGCCTCAGAAAAGGCCAGTCCCCATGCGAGTTGCTAGGGGACCTCTCGGGATTCCTCTCCCGTCCATGCCGGGGCCTCAGTCCTTGTGTGGAGTCGGGGCCGGAACCTGAGGATTCCTCTCCAGTGATGCCATGGATCTTGGGGTGCTTCTGAGTCTCCCCAGGGGAGTCAGGCCTCGTCTCGAGTGGGGGCATGCACGTGGGCTTTCCTCCCGAGCTACAGCAGTAGTGTCACGCTTCCTGTCACCTGGATCAAGGGATCTGTGGCTTTCCCTCGAGGCTGTCACTCGAGGCTTTCCCACGAGGCTTTCCCACAGGGCTGTGCCACGTGCCACCTTGGTGTGAGTCGATCCTCGGCGTGAAAGACGAGCCGGTGAAGGGAAAAGAGGTTCCTCTGGAATGGACTGAGACATCTGGGGGACTGTTGAAATGTTGGCACGACCCTGGAGTTCCTCTCGCCGTTCCTGTTGAGAGGGCCTCCTCTTGAGATGCGACGGGAACGCCGGGAACTCTTTGCCGACGAAGCAGGGAAAGGATCCCTCATCTCGAGCTACGAGGCGGAAACGGGGCTCCTCTGGATGTGGGCGGGACCATCGTGATTCCTCTCGAGTGGAGACGGCTAGGTCGGGGAACTTCTTGATTTGCACCAAGGGTGTGAAGGACCCTTTCGAAGTTCCAGAGGTGAGGTGTGATCAGCCTCGAGACGCCTCAGCGGAAATGGGCCTCATCTCGCCTGGAGGGGAGAACCTCCTCGATTTTCTCCAGTTGCGGCAGGTCTTCTCGAGTTACGACGGGGACCTCAGGGACCCGCTCTGGTGGCCTCAGGAAAGGCCAGTCCCCATGCGAGTTGCTAGGGGAACTCTCGGGATTCCTCTCCCGTCCATGGCGGGGCCTCAGTCCTTGTGTGGAGTCGGGGCCAGAACCTGAGGATTCCTCTCCAGTGTTGCCATGGATCTTGGGGTGCTTCTGAGTCTCCCCAGGGGAGTCAGGCCTCGTCTCGAGTGGGGGCATGCACGTGCGATTTCCTCCCGAGCTGCAGCAGTAGTGTCACGCTTCCTGTCACGTGGATCAAGGGATCTGTGGCTTTCCCTCGAGGCTGTCCCTCGAGGCTTTCCCACGAGGCTTTCCCACAGGGCTGTGCCACGTGCCACCTTGGTGTGAGTCGATCCTCGGCGTGAAAGACGAGCCGGTGAAGGGAAAAGAGGTTCCTCTGGAATGGACTGAGACATCTGGGGGACTCTTGGAATGGTGGCACGACCCTGGAGTTCCTCTCGCCGTTCCTGTTGAGAGGGCCTCCTCTTGAGATGCGACGGGAACGCCGGGAACTCTTTCCCGACGAAGCAGGGAAAGGATCCCTCATCTCGAGCTACGAGGCGGAAACGGGGCTCCTCTGGATGTGGGCGGGACCCTCGTGATTCCTCTCGAGTGGAGACGGGTATGTCGGGGAACTTCTTGATTTGTACCAAGGGTGTGAAGGAGCCTTTCGAAGTTCCAGAGGTGAGGTGTGATCAGCCTCGAGACGTCTCAGCGGAAATGGGCCTCATCTCGCCTGGAGGGGAGAACCTCCTGGTTTTTCTCGAGTTGCGGCAGGTCTTCTCGAGTTACGACGGGGACCTCAGGGACCCGCTCTGGTGGCCTCAGGAAAGGCCAGTCCCCATGCGAGTTGCTAGGGGACCTCTCGGGATTCCTCTCCCGTCCATGCCGGGGCCTCAGTCCTTGTGTGGAGTCGGGGCCGGAACCTGAGGATTCCTCTCCAGTGTTGCCATGGATCTTGGGGTGCTTCTGAGTCTCCCCAGGGGAGTCAGGCCTCGTCTCGAGTGGGGGCATGCACGTGCGCTTTCCTCCCGAGCTGCAGCAGTAGTGTCACGCTTCCTGTCACGTGGATCAAGGGACCTGTGGCTTTCCCTCGAGGCTGTCCCTCGAGGCTTTCCCACGAGGCTTTCCCACAGGGCTGTGCCACGTGCCACCTTGGTGTGAGTCGATCCTCGGCGTGAAAGACGAGCCGGTGAAGGGAAAAGAGGTTCCTCTGGAATGGACTGAGACATCTGGGGGACTCTTGGAATGGTGGCACGACCCTGGAGTTCCTCTCGCCGTTCCTGTTGAGAGGGCCTCCTCTTGAGATGAGACGGGAACGCCGGGAACTCTTTCCCGACGAAGCAGGGAAAGGATCCCTCATCTCGAGCTACGAGGCGGAAACGGGGCTCCTCTGGATGTGGGCGGGACCCTCGTGATTCCTCGCGGGTGGAGACGGCTAGGTCGGGGAACTTCTTGATTTGCACCAAGGGTGTGAAGGACCCTTTCGAAGTTCCAGAGGTGAGGTGAGTTCAGCCTCGAGACGCCTCAGCGGAAATGGGCCTCATCTCGCCTGGAGGGGAGAACCTCCTCGATTTTCTCCAGTTGCGGCAGGTCTTCTCGAGTTACGACGGGGACCTCAGGGACCCGCTCTGGTGGCCTCAGGAAAGGCCAGTCCCCATGCGAGTTGCTAGGGGACCTCTCGGGATTCCTCTCCCGTCCATGCCGGGGCCTCAGTCCTTGTGTGGAGTCGGGGCCGGAACCTGAGGATTCCTCTCCAGTGTTGCCATGGATCTTGGGGTGCTTCTGAGTCTCCCCAGGGGAGTCAGGCCTCGTCTCGAGTGGGGGCATGCACGTGCGCTTTCCTCCCGAGCTGCAGCAGTAGTGTCACGCTTCCTGTCACGTGGATCAAGGGACCTGTGGCTTTCCCTCGAGGCTGTCCCTCGAGGCTTTCCCACGAGGCTTTCCCACAGGGCTGTGCCACGTGCCACCTTGGTTTGAGTCGATCCTCGGCGTGAAAGACGAGCCGGTGAAGGGAAAAGAGGTTCCTCTGGAATGGACTGAGACATCTGGGGGACTCTTGGAATGGTGGCACGACCCTGGAGTTCCTCTCGCCGTTCCTGTTGAGAGGGCCTCCTCTTGAGATGCGACGGGAACGCCGGGAACTCTTTCCCGACGAAGCAGGGAAAGGATCCCTCATCTCGAGCTACGAGGCGGAAACGGGGCTCCTCTGGATGTGGGCGGGACCCTCGTGATTCCTCTCGAGTGGAGACGGATATGTCGGGGAACTTCTTGATTTGTACCAAGGGTGTGAAGGAGCCTTTCGAAGTTCCAGAGGTGAGGTGTGATCAGCCTCGAGACGTCTCAGCGGAAATGGGCCTCATCTCGCCTGGAGGGGAGAACCTCCTGGATTTTCTCGAGTTGCGGCAGGTCTTCTCGAGTTACGACGGGGACCTCAGGGACCCGCTCTGGTGGCCTCAGGAAAGGCCAGTCCCCATGCGAGTTGCTAGGGGACCTCTCGGGATTCCTCTCCCGTCCATGCCGGGGCCTCAGTCCTTGTGTGGAGTCGGGGCCGGAACCTGAGGATTCCTCTTCAGTGTTGCCATGGATCTTGGGGTGCTTCTGAGTCTCCCCAGGGGAGTCAGGCCTCGTCTCGAGTGGGGGCATGCACGTGCGCTTTCCTCCCGAGCTGCAGCAGTAGTGTCACGCTTCCTGTCACGTGGATCAAGGGACCTGTGGCTTTCCCTCGAGGCTGTCCCTCGAGGCTTTCCCACGAGGCTTTCCCACAGGGCTGTGCCACGTGCCACCTTGGTGTGAGTCGATCCTCGGCGTGAAAGACGAGCCGGTGAAGGGAAAAGAGGTTCCTCTGGAATGGACTGAGACATCTGGGGGACTCTTGGAATGGTGGCACGACCCTGGAGTTCCTCTCGCCGTTCCTGTTGAGAGGGCCTCCTCTTGAGATGCGACGGGAACGCCGGGAAATCTTTCCCGACGAAGCAGGGAAAGGATCCCTCATCTCGAGCTACGAGGCGGAAACGGGGCTCCTCTGGATGTGGGCGGGACCCACGTGATTCCTCTCGAGTGGAGACGGCTAGGTCGGGGAACTTCTTGATTTGCAGCAAGGGTGTGAAGGACCCTTTCGAAGTTCCAGAGGTGAGGTGTGATCAGCCTCGAGACGCCTCAGCGGAAATGAGCCTCATCTCGCCTGGAGGGGAGAACCTCCTGTATTTTCTCGAGTTGCGGCAGGTCTTCTCGAGTTACGACGGGGACCTCAGGGACCCGCTCTGGTGGCCTCAGGAAAGGCCAGTCCCCATGCGAGTTGCTAGGGGACCTCTCGGGATTCCTCTCCCGTCCATGCCGGGGCCTCAGTCCTTGTGTGGAGTCGGGGCCGGAACCTGAGGATTCCTCTCCAGTGTTGCCATGGATCTTGGGGTGCTTCTGAGTCTCCCCAGGGGAGTCAGGCCTCGTCTCGAGTGGGGGCATGCACGTGCGATTTCCTCCCGAGCTGCAGCAGTAGTGTCACGCTTCCTGTCACGTGGATCAAGGGATCTGTGGCTTTCCCTCGAGGCTGTCCCTCGAGGCTTTCCCACGAGGCTTTCCCACAGGGCTGTGCCACGTGCCACCTTGGTGTGAGTCGATCCTCGGCGTGAAAGACGAGCCGGTGAAGGGAAAAGAGGTTCCTCTGGAATGGACTGAGACATCTGGGGGACTCTTGGAATGGTGGCACGACCCTGGAGTTCCTCTCGCCTTTCCTGTTGAGAGGGCCTCCTCTTGAGATGCGACGGGAACGCCGGGAACTCTTTCCCGACGAAGCAGGGAAAGGATCCCTCATCTCGAGCTACGAGGCGGAAACGGGGCTCCTCTGGATGTGGGCGGGACCCTCGTGATTCCTCTCGAGTGGAGACGGGTATGTCGGGGAACTTCTTGATTTGTACCAAGGGTGTGAAGGAGCCTTTCGAAGTTCCAGAGGTGAGGTGTGATCAGCCTCGAGACGTCTCAGCGGAAATGGGCCTCATCTCGCCTGGAGGGGAGAACCTCCTGGTTTTTCTCGAGTTGCGGCAGGTCTTCTCGAGTTACGACGGGGACCTCAGGGACCCGCTCTGGTGGCCTCAGGAAAGGCCAGTCCCCATGCGAGTTGCTAGGGGACCTCTCGGGATTAATCTCCCGTCCATGCCGGGGCCTCAGTCCTTGTGTGGAGTCGGGGCCGGAACCTGAGGATTCCTCTCCAGTGTTGCCATGGATCTTGGGGTGCTTCTGAGTCTCCCCAGGGGAGTCAGGCCTCGTCTCGAGTGGGGGCATGCACGTGCGCTTTCCTCCCGAGCTGCAGCAGTAGTGTCACGCTTCCTGTCACGTGGATCAAGGGACCTGTGGCTTTCCCTCGAGGCTGTCCCTCGAGGCTTTCCCACGAGGCTTTCCCACAGGGCTGTGCCACGTGCCACCTTGGTGTGAGTCGATCTACGGCGTGAAAGACGAGCCGGTGAAGGGAAAAGAGGTTCCTCTGGAATGGACTGAGACATCTGGGGGACTCTTGGAATGGTGGCACGACCCTGGAGTTCCTCTCGCCGTTCCTGTTGAGAGGGCCTCCTCTTGAGATGAGACGGGAACGCCGGGAACTCTTTCCCGACGAAGCAGGGAAAGGATCCCTCATCTCGAGCTACGAGGCGGAAACGGGGCTCCTCTGGATGTGGGCGGGACCCTCGTGATTCTTCGCGGGTGGAGACGGGTATGTCGGGGAACCTCTTGATTTGCACCAAGGGTGTGAAGGACCCTTTCGAAGTTCCAGAGGTGAGGTGTGATCAGCCTCGAGACGCCTCAGCGGAAATGGGCCTCATCTCGCCTGGAGGGGAGAACCTCCTGGATTTTCTCGAGTTGCGGCAGGTCTTCTCGAGTTACGACGGGGACCTCAGGGACCCGCTCTGGTGGCCTCAGGAAAGGCCAGTCCCCATGCGAGTTGCTAGGGGACCTCTCGGGATTCCTCTCCCGTCCATGCCGGGGCCTCAGTCCTTGTGTGGAGTCGGGGCCGGAACCTGAGGATTCCTCTCCAGTGTTGCCATTGATCTTGGGGTGCTTCTGAGTCTCCCCAGGGGAGTCAGGCCTCGTCTCGAGTGGGGGCATGCACGTGCGCTTTCCTCCCGAGCTGCAGCAGTAGTGTCACGCTTCCTGTCACGTGGATCAAGGGACCTGTGGCTTTCCCTCGAGGCTGTCCCTCGAGGCTTTCCCACGAGGCTTTCCCACAGGGCTGTGCCACGTGCCACCTTGGTGTGAGTCGATCCTCGGCGTGAAAGACGAGCCGGTGAAGGGAAAAGAGGTTCCTCTGGAATGGACTGAGACATCTGGGGGACTCTTGGAATGGTGGCACGACCCTGGAGTTCCTCTCGCCGTTCCTGTTGAGAGGGCCTCCTCTTGAGATGCGACGGGAACGCCGGGAACTCTTTCCCGACGAAGCAGGGAAAGGATCCCTCATCTCGAGCTACGAGGCGGAAACGGGGCTCCTCTGGATGTGGGCGGGACCCTCGTGCTTCCTCGCGGGTGGAGACGGGTATGTCGGGGAACTTCTTGATTTGCACCAAGGGTGTGAAGGACCCTTTCGAAGTTCCAGATGTGAGGTGTGATCAGCCTCGAGACACCTCAGCGGAAATGGGCCTCATCTCGCCTGGAGGGGAGAACCTCCTGGATTTTCTCCAGTTGCGGCAGGTCTTCTCGAGTTACGACGGGGACCTCAGGGACCCGCTCTGGTGGCCTCAGGAAAGGCCAGTCCCCATGCGAGTTGCTAGGGGACCTCTCGGGATTCCTCTCCCGTCCATGCCGGGGCCTCAGTCCTTGTGTGGAGTCGGGGCCGGAACCTGAGGATTCCTCTCCAGTGTTGCCATGGATCTTGGGGTGCTTCTGAGTCTCCCCAGGGGAGTCAGGCCTCGTCTCGAGTGGGGGCATGCACGTGCGCTTTCCTCCCGAGCTGCAGCAGTAGTGTCACGCTTCCTGTCACGTGGATCAAGGGATCTGTGGCTTTCCCTCGAGGCTGTCCCTCGAGGCTTTCCCACGAGGCTTTCCCACAGGGCTGTGCCACGTGCCACCTTGGTGTGAGTCGATCCTCGGCGTGAAAGACGAGCCGGTGAAGGGAAAAGAGGTTCCTCTGGAATGGACTGAGACATCTGGGGGACTCTTGGAATGGTGGCACGACCCTGGAGTTCCTCTCGCCGTTCCTGTTGAGAGGGCCTCCTCTTGAGATGCGACGGGAACGCCGGGAACTCTTTCCCGACGAAGCAGGGAAAGGATCCCTCATCTCGAGCTACGAGGCGGAAACGGGGCTCCTCTGGATGTGGGCGGGACCCTCGTGATTCCTCTCGAGTGGAGACGGGTATGTCGGGGAACTTCTTGATTTGTACCAAGGGTGTGAAGGAGCCTTTCGAAGTTCCAGAGGTCAGGTGTGATCAGCCTCGAGACGCCTCAGCGGAAATGGGCCTCATCTCGCCTGGAGGGGAGAACCTCCTGGATTTTCTCGAGTTGCGGCAGGTCTTCTCGAGTTACGACGGGGACCTCAGGGACCCGCTCTGGTGGCCTCAGGAAAGGCCAGTCCCCATGCGAGTTGCTAGGGGACCTCTCGGGATTCCTCTCCCGTCCATGCCGGGGCCTCAGTCCTTGTGTGGAGTCGGGGCCGGAACCTGAGGATTCCTCTCCAGTGTTGCCATGGATCTTGGGGTGCTTCTGAGTCTCCCCAGGGGAGTCAGGCCTCGTCTCGAGTGGGGGCATGCACGTGCGCTTTCCTCCCGAGCTGCAGCAGTAGTGTCACGCTTCCTGTCACGTGGATCAAGGGACCTGTGGCTTTCCTCGAGGCTGTCCCTCGAGGCTTTCCCACGAGGCTTTCCCACAGGGCTGTGCCACGTGCCACCTTGGTGTGAGTCGATCCTCGGCGTGAAAGACGAGCCGGTGAAGGGAAAAGAGGTTCCTCTGGAATGGACTGAGACATCTGGGGGACTCTTGGAATGGTGGCACGACCCTGGAGTTCCTCTCGCCGTTCCTGTTGAGAGGGCCTCCTCTTGAGATGCGACGGGAACGCCGGGAAATCTTTCCCGACGAAGCAGGGAAAGGATCCCTCATCTCGAGCTACGAGGCGGAAACGGGGCTCCTCTGGATGTGGGCGGGACCATCGTGATTCCTCTCGAGTGGAGACGGCTAGGTCGGGGAACTTCTTGATTTGCAGCAAGGGTGTGAAGGACCCTTTCGAAGTTCCAGAGGTGAGGTGTGATCAGCCTCGAGACGGCTCAGCGGAAATGAGCCTCATCTCCCCTGGAGGGGAGAACCTCCTGGATTTTCTCGAGTTGCGGCAGGTCTTCTCGAGTTACGACGGGGACCTCAGGGACCCGCTCTGGTGGCCTCAGGAAAGGCCAGTCCCCATGCGAGTTGCTAGGTGACCTCTCGGGATTCCTCTCCCGTTCATGGCGGGGCCTCAGTCCTTGTGTGGAGTCGGGGCCGGAACCTGAGGATTCCTCTCCAGTGTTGCCATGGATCTTGGGGTGCTTCTGAGTCTCCCCAGGGAGTCAGGCCTCGTCTCGAGTGGGGGCATGCACGTGCGCTTTCCTCCCGAGCTGCAGCAGTAGTGTCACGCTTCCTGTCACGTGGATCAAGGGACCTGTGGCTTTCCCTCGAGGCTGTCCCTCGAGGCTTTCCCACGAGGCTTTCCCACAGGGCTGTGCCACGTGCCACCTTGGTGTGAGTCGATCCTCGGCGTGAAAGACGAGCGGTGAAGGGAAAAGAGGTTCCTCTGGAATGGACTGAGACATCTGGGGGACTCTTGGAATGGTGGCACGACCCTGGAGTTCCTCTCGCCGTTCCTGTTGAGAGGGCCTCCTCTTGAGATGCGACGGGAACGCCGGGAAATCTTTCCCGAGGAAGCAGGGAAAGGATCCCTCATCTCGAGCTACGAGGCGGAAACGAGGCTCCTCTGGATGTGGGCGGGACCCTCGTGCTTCCTCGCGGGTTGAGACGGGTATGTCGGGGAACTTCTTGATTTGCACCAAGGGTGTGAAGGACCCTTTCGAAGTTCCAGAGGTGAGGTGTGATCAGCCTCGAGACACCTCAGCGGAAATGGGCCTCATCTCGCCTGGAGGGGAGAACCTCCTGGATTTTCTCCAGTTGCGGCAGGTCTTCTCGAGTTACGACGGGGACCTCAGGGACCCGCTCTGGTGGCCTCAGGAAAGGCCAGTCCCCATGCGAGTTGCTAGGGGACCTCTCGGGATTCCTCTCCCGTCCATGCCGGGGCCTCAGTCCTTGTGTGGAGTCGGGGCCGGAACCTGAGGATTCCTCTCCAGTGTTGCCATGGATCTTGGGGTGCTTCTGAGTCTCCCCAGGGGAGTCAGGCCTCGTCTCGAGTGGGGGCATGCACGTGCGCTTTCCTCCCGAGCTGCAGCAGTAGTGTCACGCTTCCTGTCACGTGGATCAAGGGATCTGTGGCTTTCCCTCGAGGCTGTCCCTCGAGGCTTTCCCACGAGGCTTTCCCACAGGGCTGTGCCACGTGCCACCTTGGTGTGAGTCGATCCTCGGCGTGAAAGACGAGCCAGTGAAGGGAAAAGAGGTTCCTCTGGAATGGACTGAGACATCTGGGGGACTCTTGGAATGGTGGCACGACCCTGGAGTTCCTCTCGCCGTTCCTGTTGAGAGGGCCTCCTCTTGAGATGCGACGGGAACGCCGGGAACTCTTTCCCGACGAAGCAGGGAAAGGATCCCTCATCTCGAGCTACGAGGCGGAAACGGGGCTCCTCTGGATGTGGGCGGGACCCTCGTGATTCCTCTCGAGTGGAGACGGGTATGTCGGGGAACTTCTTGATTTGTACCAAGGGTGTGAAGGAGCCTTTCGAAGTTCCAGAGGTGAGGTGTGATCAGCCTCGAGACACCTCAGCGGAAATGGGCCTCATCTCGCCTGGAGGGGAGAACCTCCTGGATTTTCTCGAGTTGCGGCAGGTCTTCTCGAGTTACGACGGGGACCTCAGGGACCCGCTCTGGTGGCCTCAGGAAAGGCCAGTCCCCATGCGAGTTGCTAGGGGACCTCTCGGGATTCCTCTCCCGTCCATGCCGGGGCCTCAGTCCTTGTGTGGAGTCGGGGCCGGAACCTGAGGATTCCTCTCCAGTGTTGCCATGGATCTTGGGGTGCTTCTGAGTCTCCCCAGGGGAGTCAGGCCTCGTCTCGAGTGGGGGCATGCACGTGCGCTTTCCTCCCGAGCTGCAGCAGTAGTGTCACGCTTCCTGTCACGTGGATCAAGGGACCTGTGGCTTTCCCTCGAGGCTGTCCCTCGAGGCTTTCCCACGAGGCTTTCCCACAGGGCTGTGCCACGTGCCACCTTGGTGTGAGTCGATCCTCGGCGTGAAAGACGAGCCGGTGAAGGGAAAAGAGGTTCCTCTGGAATGGACTGAGACATCTGGGGGACTCTTGGAATGGTGGCACGACCCTGGAGTTCCTCTCGCCGTTCCTGTTGAGAGGGCCTCCTCTTGAGATGCGACGGGAACGCCGGGAAATCTTTCCCGACGAAGCAGGGAAAGGATCCCTCATCTCGAGCTACGAGGCGGAAACGGGGCTCCTCTGGATGTGGGCGGGACCATCGTGATTCCTCTCGAGTGGAGACGGCTAGGTCGGGGAACTTCTTGATTTGCAGCAAGGGTGTGAAGGACCCTTTCGAAGTTCCAGAGGTGAGGTGTGATCAGCCTCGAGACGCCTCAGCGGAAATGAGCCTCATCTCCCCTGGAGGGGAGAACCTCCTGGATTTTCTCGAGTTGCGACAGGTCTTCTCGAGTTACGACGGGGACCTCAGGGACCCGCTCTGGTGGCCTCAGGAAAGGCCAGTCCCCATGCGAGTTGCTAGGTGACCTCTCGGGATTCCTCTCCCGACCATGGCGGGGCCTCAGTCCTTGTGTGGAGTCGGGGCCGGAACCTGAGGATTCCTCTCCAGTGTTGCCATGGATCTTGGGGTGCTTCTGAGTCTCCCCAGGGGAGTCAGGCCTCGTCTCGAGTGGGGGCATGCACGTGCGATTTCCTCCCGAGCTGCAGCAGTAGTGTCACGCTTCCTGTCACGTGGATCAAGGGATCTGTGGCTTTCCCTCGAGGCTGTCCCTCGAGGCTTTCCCACGAGGCTTTCCCACAGGGCTGTGCCACGTGCCACCTTGGTGTGAGTCGATCCTCGGCGTGAAAGACGAGCCGGTGAAGGGAAAAGAGGTTCCTCTGGAATGGACTGAGACATCTGGGGGACTCTTGGAATGGTGGCACGACCCTGGAGTTCCTCTCGCCGTTCCTGTTGAGAGGGCCTCCTCTTGAGATGCGACGGGAACGCCGGGAACTCTTTCCCGACGAAGCAGGGAAAGGATCCCTCATCTCGAGCTACGAGGCGGAAACGGGGCTCCTCTGGATGTGGGCGGGACCCTCGTGATTCCTCGCGGGTGGAGACGGGTATGTCGGGGAACTTCTTGATTTGTACCAAGGGTGTGAAGGAGCCTTTCGAAGTTCCAGAGGTGAGGTGTGATCAGCCTCGAGACGCCTCAGCGGAAATGGGCCTCATCTCGCCTGGAGGGGAGAACCTCCTGGATTTTCTCGAGTTGCGGCAGGTCTTCTCGAGTTACGACGGGGACCTCAGGGACCCGCTCTGGTGGCCTCAGGAAAGGCCAGTCCCCATGCGAGTTGCTAGGGGACCTCTCGGGATTCCTCTCCCGTCCATGCCGGGGCCTCAGTCCTTGTGTGGAGTCGGGGCCGGAACCTGAGGATTCCTCTCCAGTGTTGCCATGGATCTTGGGGTGCTTCTGAGTCTCCCCAGGGGAGTCAGGCCTCGTCTCCAGTGGGGGCATGCACGTGCGCTTTCCTCCCGAGCTGCAGCAGTAGTGTCACGCTTCCTGTCACGTGGATCAAGGGACCTGTGGCTTTCCCTCGAGGCTGTCCCTCGAGGCTTTCCCACGAGGCTTTCCCACAGGGCTGTGCCACGTGCCACCTTGGTGTGAGTCGATCCTCGGCGTGAAAGACGAGCCGGTGAAGGGAAAAGAGGTTCCTCTGGAATGGACTGAGACATCTGGGGGACTCTTGGAATGGTGGCACGACCCTGGAGTTCCTCTCGCCGTTCCTGTTGAGAGGGCCTCCTCTTGAGATGCGACGGGAACGCCGGGAAATCTTTCCCGACGAAGCAGGGAAAGGATCCCTCATCTCGAGCTACGAGGCGGAAACGGGGCTCCTCTGGATGTGGGCGGGACCATCGTGATTCCTCTCGAGTGGAGACGGGTATGTCGGGGAACTTCTTGATTTGCAGCAAGGGTGTGAAGGACCCTTTCGAAGTTCCAGAGGTGAGGTGTGATCAGCCTCGAAACGCCTCAGCGGAAATGAGCCTCATCTCCCCTGGAGGGGAGAACCTCCTGGATTTTCTCGAGTTGCGGCAGGTCTTCTCGAGTTACGACGGGGACCTCAGGGACCCGCTCTGGTGGCCTCAGGAAAGGCCAGTCCCCATGCGAGTTGCTAGGTGACCGCTCGGGATTCCTCTCCCGTCCATGGCGGGGCCTCAGTCCTTGTGTGGAGTCGGGGCCGGAACCTGAGGATTCCTCTCCAGTGTTGCCATGGATCTTGGGGTGCTTCTGAGTCTCCCCAGGGGAGTCAGGCCTCGTCTCGAGTGGGGGCATGCACGTGCGCTTTCCTCCCGAGCTGCAGCAGTAGTGTCACGCTTCCTGTCACGTGGATCAAGGGATCTGTGGCTTTCCCTCGAGGCTGTCCCTCGAGGCTTTCCCACGAGGCTTTCCCACAGGGCTGTGCCACGTGCCACCTTGGTGTGAGTCGATCCTCGGCGTGAAAGACGAGCCGGTGAAGGGAAAAGAGGTTCCTCTGGAATGGACTGAGACATCTGGTGGACTCTTGGAATGGTGGCACGACCCTGGAGTTCCTCTCGCCGTTCCTGTTGAGAGGGCCTCCTCTTGAGATGCGACGGGAACGCCGGGAACTCTTTCCCGACGAAGCAGGGAAAGGATCCCTCATCTCGAGCTACGAGGCGGAAACGGGGCTCCTGTGGATGTGGGCGGGACCCTCGTGATTCCTCTCGAGTGGAGACGGGTATGTCGGGGAACTTCTTGATTTGTACCAAGGGTGTGAAGGAGCCTTTCGAAGTTCCAGAGGTGAGGTGTGATCAGCCTCGAGACGTCTCAGCGGAAATGGGCCTCATCTCGCCTGGAGGGGAGAACCTCCTGGATTTTCTCCAGTTGCGGCAGGTCTTCTCGAGTTACGACGGGGACCTCAGGGACCCGCTCTGGTGGCCTCAGGAAAGGCCAGTCCCCATGCGAGTTGCTAGGGGACCTCTCGGGATTCCTCTCCCGTCCATGCCGGGGCCTCAGTCCTTGTGTGGAGTCGGGGCCGGAACCTGAGGTTTCCTCTCCAGTGTTGCCATGGATCTTGGGGTGCTTCTGAGTCTCCCCAGGGGAGTCAGGCCTCGTCTCGAGTGGGGGCATGCACGTGCGCTTTCCTCCCGAGCTGCAGCAGTAGTGTCACGCTTCCTGTCACGTGGATCAAGGGACCTGTGGCTTTCCCTCGAGGCTGTCCCTCGAGGCTTTCCCACGAGGCTTTCCCACAGGGCTGTGCCACGTGCCACCTTGGTGTGAGTCGATCCTCGGCGTGAAAGACGAGCCGGTGAAGGGAAAAGAGGTTCCTCTGGAATGGACTGAGACATCTGGGGGACTCTTGGAATGGTGGCACGACCCTGGAGTTCCTCTCGCCGTTCCTGTTGAGAGGGCCTCCTCTTGAGATGAGACGGGAACGCCGGGAACTCATTCCCGACGAAGCAGGGAAAGGATCCCTCATCTCGAGCTACGAGGTGGAAACGGGGCTCCTCTGGATGTGGGCGGGACCCTCGTGATTCCTCGCGGGTGGAGACGGGTATGTCGGGGAACTTCTTGATTTGCACCAAGGGTGTGAAGGACCCTTTCGAAGTTCCAGAGGTGAGGTGTGATCAGCCTCGAGACGCCTCAGCGGAAATGGGCCTCATCTCGCCTGGAGGGGAGAACCTCCTGGATTTTCTCGAGTTGCGGCAGGTCTTCTCGAGTTACGACGGGGACCTCAGGGACCCGCTCTGGTGGCCTCAGGAAAGGCCAGTCCCCATGCGAGTTGCTAGGGGACCTCTCGGGATTCCTCTCCCGTCCATGCCGGGGCCTCAGTCCTTGTGTGGAGTCGGGGCCGGAACCTGAGGATTCCTCTCCAGTGTTGCCATGGATCTTGGGGTGCTTCTGAGTCTCCCCAGGGGAGTCAGGCCTCATCTCGAGTGGGGGCATGCACGTGCGCTTTCCTCCCGAGCTGCAGCAGTAGTGTCACGCTTCCTGTCACGTGGATCAAGGGACCTGTGGCTTTCCCTCGAGGCTGTCCCTCGAGGCTTTCCCACGAGGCTTTCCCACAGGGCTGTGCCACGTGCCACCTTGGTGTGAGTCGATCCTCGGCGTGAAAGACGAGCCGGTGAAGGGAAAAGAGGTTCCTCTGGAATGGACTGAGACATCTGGGGGACTCTTGGAATGGTGGCACGACCCTGGAGTTCCTCTCGCCGTTCCTGTTGAGAGGGCCTCCTCTTGAGATGCGACGGGAACGCCGGGAAATCTTTCCCGACGAAGCAGGGAAAGGACACCTCATCTCGAGCTACGAGGCGGAAACGGGGCTCCTCTGGATGTGGGCGGGACCATCGTGATTCCTCTCGAGTGGAGACGGCTAGGTCGGGGAACTTCTTGATTTGCAGCAAGGGTGTGAAGGACCCTTTCGAAGTTCCAGAGGTGAGGTGTGATCAGCCTCGAGACGCCTCAGCGGAAATGAGCCTCATCTCCCCTGGAGGGGAGAACCTCCTGGATTTTCTCGAGTTGCGGCAGGTCTTCTCGAGTTACGACGGGGACCTCAGGGACCCGCTCTGGTGGCCTCAGGAAAGGCCAGTCCCCATGCGAGTTGCTAGGGGACCTCTCGGGATTCCTCTCCCGTCCATGGCGGGGCCTCAGTCCTTGTGTGGAGTCGGGGCCGGAACCTGAGGATTCCAGTCCAGTGTTGCCATGGATCTTGGGGTGCTTCTGAGTCTCCCCAGGGGAGTCAGGCCTCGTCTCGAGTGGGGGCATGCACGTGCGCTTTCCTCCCGAGCTGCAGCAGTAGTGTCACGCTTCCTGTCACGTGGATCAAGGGATCTGTGGCTTTCCCTCGAGGCTGTCCCTCGAGGCTTTCCCACGAGGCTTTCCCACAGGGCTGTGCCACGTGCCACCTTGGTGTGAGTCGATCCTCGGCGTGAAAGACGAGCCGGTGAAGGGAAAAGAGGTTCCTCTGGAATGGACTGAGACATCTGGGGGACTCTTGGAATGGTGGCACGACCCTGGAGTTCCTCTCGCCGTTCCTGTTGAGAGGGCCTCCTCTTGAGATGCGACGGGAACGCCGGGAACTCTTTCCCGACGAAGCAGGGAAAGGATCCCTCATCTCGAGCTACGAGGCGGAAACGGGGCTCCTCTGGATGTGGGCGGGACCCTCGTGATTCCTCTCGAGTGGAGACGGGTATGTCGGGGAACTTCTTGATTTGTACCAAGGGTGTGAAGGAGCCTTTCGAAGTTCCAGAGGTGAGGTGTGATCAGCCTCGAGACGCCTCAGCGGAAATGGGCCTCATCTCGCCTGGAGGGGAGAACCTCCTGGATTTTCTCGAGTTGCGGCAGGTCTTCTCGAGTTACGACGGGGACCTCAGGGACCCGCTCTGGTGGCCTCAGGAAAGGCCAGTCCCCATGCGAGTTGCTAGGGGACCTCTCGGGATTCCTCTCCCGTCCATGCCGGGGCCTCAGTCCTTGTGTGGAGTCGGGGCCGGAACCTGAGGATTCCTCTCCAGTGTTGCCATGGATCTTGGGGTGCTTCTGAGTCTCCCCAGGGGAGTCAGGCCTCGTCTCGAGTGGGGGCATGCACGTGCGCTTTCCTCCCGAGCTGCAGCAGTAGTGTCACGCTTCCTGTCACGTGGATCAAGGGACCTGTGGCTTTCCCTCGAGGCTGTCCCTCGAGGCTTTCCCACGAGGCTTTCCCACAGGGCTGTGCCACGTGCCACCTTGGTGTGAGTCGATCCTCGGCGTGAAAGACGAGCCGGTGAAGGGAAAAGAGGTTCCTCTGGAATGGACTGAGACATCTGGGGGACTCTTGGAATGGTGGCACGACCCTGGAGTTCCTCTCGCCGTTCCTGTTGAGAGGGCCTCCTCTTGACATGCGACGGGAACGCCGGGAAATCTTTCCCGTCGAAGCAGGGAAAGGATCCCTCATCTCGAGCTACGAGGCGGAAACGGGGCTCCTCTGGATGTGGGCGGGACCATCGTGATTCCTCTCGAGTGGAGACGGCTAGGTCGGGGAACTTCTTGATTTGCAGCAAGGGTGTGAAGGACCCTTTCGAAGTTCCAGAGGTGAGGTGTGATCAGCCTCGAGACGCCTCAGCGGAAATGAGCCTCATCTCCCCTGGAGGGGAGAACCTCCTGGATTTTCTCGAGTTGCGGCAGGTCTTCTCGAGTTACGACGGGGACCTCAGGGACCCGCTCTGGTGGCCTCAGGAAAGGCCAGTCCCCATGCGAGTTGCTAGGTGACCTCTCGGGATTCCTCTCCCGTCCATGGCGGGGCCTCAGTCCTTGTGTGGAGTCGGGGCCGGAACCTGAGGATTCCTCTCCAGTGTTGCCATGGATCTTGGGGTGCTTCTGAGTCTCCCCAGGGGAGTCAGGCCTCGTCTCCAGTGGGGGCATGCACGTGCGATTTCCTCCCGAGCTGCAGCAGTAGTGTCACGCTTCCTGTCACGTGGATCAAGGGATCTGTGGCTTTCCCTCGAGGCTGTCCCTCGAGGCTTTCCCACGAGGCTTTCCCACAGGGCTGTGCCACGTGCCACCTTGGTGTGAGTCGATCCTCGGCGTGAAAGACGAGCCGGTGAAGGGAAAAGAGGTTCCTCTGGAATGGACTGAGACATCTGGGGGACTCTTGGAATGGTGGCACGACCCTGGAGTTCCTCTCGCCGTTCCTGTTGAGAGGGCCTCCTCTTGAGATGCGACGGGAACGCCGGGAACTCTTTCCCGACGAAGCAGGGAAAGGATCCCTCATCTCGAGCTACGAGGCGGAAACGGGGCTCCTCTGGATGTGGGCGGGACCCACGTGATTCCTCGCGGGTGGAGACGGGTATGTCGGGGAACTTCTTGATTTGCACCAAGGGTGTGAAGGACCCTTTCGAAGTTCCAGAGGTGAGGTGTGATCAGCCTCGAGACGCCTCAGCGGAAATGGGCCTCATCTCGCCTGGAGGGGAGAACCTCCTGGATTTTCTCGAGTTGCGGCAGGTCTTCTCGAGTTACGACGGGGACCTCAGGGACCCGCTCTGGTGGCCTCAGGAAAGGCCAGTCCCCATGCGAGTTGCTAGGGGACTTCTCGGGATTCCTCTCCCGTCCATGCCGGGGCCTCAGTCCTTGTGTGGAGTCGGGGCCGGAACCTGAGGATTCCTCTCCAGTGTTGCCATGGATCTTGGGGTGCTTCTGAGTCTCCCCAGGGGAGTCAGGCCTCGTCTCGAGTGGGGGCATGCACGTGCGCTTTCCTCCCGAGCTGCAGCAGTAGTGTCACGCTTCCTGTCACGTGGATCAAGGGACCTGTGGCTTTCCCTCGAGGCTGTCCCTCGAGGCTTTCCCACGAGGCTTTCCCACAGGGCTGTGCCACGTGCCACCTTGGTGTGAGTCGATCCTCGGCGTGAAAGACGAGCCGGTGAAGGGAAAAGAGGTTCCTCTGGAATGGACTGAGACATCTGGGGGACTCTTGGAATGGTGGCACGACCCTGGAGTTCCTCTCGCCGTTCCTGTTGAGAGGGCCTCCTCTTGAGATGCGACGGGAACGCCGGGAACTCTTTCCCGACGAAGCAGGGAAAGGATCCCTCATCTCGAGCTACGAGGCGGAAACGGGGCTCCTCTGGATGTGGGCGGGACCCTCGTGATTCCTCTCGAGTGGAGACGGGTATGTCGGGGAACTTCTTGATTTGTACCAAGGGTGTGAAGGAGCCTTTCGAAGTTCCAGAGGTGAGGTGTGATCAGCCTCGAGACGCCTCAGCGGAAATGGGCCTCATCTCGCCTGGAGGGGAGAACCTCCTGGATTTTCTCGAGTTGCGGCAGGTCTTCTCGAGTTACGACGGGGACCTCAGGGACCCGCTCTGGTGGCCTCAGGAAAGGCCAGTCCCCATGCGAGTTGCTAGGGGACCTCTCGGGATTCCTCTCCCGTCCATGCCGGGGCCTCAGTCCTTGTGTGGAGTCGGGGCCGGAACCTGAGGATTCCTCTCCAGTGTTGCCATGGATCTTGGGGTGCTTCTGAGTCTCCCCAGGGGAGTCAGGCCTCGTCTCCAGTGGGGGCATGCACGTGCGCTTTCCTCCCGAGCTGCAGCAGTAGTGTCACGCTTCCTGTCACGTGGATCAAGGGACCTGTGGCTTTCCCTCGAGGCTGTCCCTCGAGGCTTTCCCACGAGGCTTTCCCACAGGGCTGTGCCACGTGCCACCTTGGTGTGAGTCGATCCTCGGCGTGAAAGACGAGCCGGTGAAGGGAAAAGAGGTTCCTCTGGAATGGACTGAGACATCTGGGGGACTCTTGGAATGGTGGCACGACCCTGGAGTTCCTCTCGCCGTTCCTGTTGAGAGGGCCTCCTCTTGAGATGCGACGGGAACGCCGGGAAATCTTTCCCGACGAAGCAGGGAAAGGATCCCTCATCTCGAGCTACGAGGCGGAAACGGGGCTCCTCTGGATGTGGGCGGGACCCTCGTGATTCCTCTCGAGTGGAGACGGCTAGGTCGGGGAACTTCTTGATTTGCAGCAAGGGTGTGAAGGACCCTTTCGAAGTTCCAGAGGTGAGGTGTGATCAGCCTCGAGACGCCTCAGCGGAAATGAGCCTCATCTCCCCTGGAGGGGAGAACCTCCTGGATTTTCTCGAGTTGCGGCAGGTCTTCTCGAGTTACGACGGGGACCTCAGGGACCCGCTCTGGTGGCCTCAGGAAAGGCCAGTCCCCATGCGAGTTGCTAGGTGACCTCTCGGGATTCCTCTCCCGTCCATGGCGGGGCCTCAGTCCTTGTGTGGAGTCGGGGCCGGAACCTGAGGATTCCTCTCCAGTGTTGCCATGGATCTTGGGGTGCTTCTGAGTCTCCCCAGGGGAGTCAGGCCTCGTCTCGAGTGGGGGCATGCACGTGCGATTTCCTCGCGAGCTGCAGCAGTAGTGTCACGCTTCCTGTCACGTGGATCAAGGGATCTGTGGCTTTCCCTCGAGGCTGTCCCTCGAGGCTTTCCCACGAGGCTTTCCCACAGGGCTGTGCCACGTGCCACCTTGGTGTGAGTCGATCCTCGGCGTGAAAGACGAGCCGGTGAAGGGAAAAGAGGTTCCTCTGGAATGGACTGAGATATCTGGGGGACTCTTGGAATGGTGGCACGACCCTGGAGTTCCTCTCGCCGTTCCTGTTGAGAGGGCCTCCTCTTGAGATGCGACGGGAACGCCGGGAACTCTTTCCCGACGAAGCAGGGAAAGGATCCCTCATCTCGAGCTACGAGGCGGAAACGGGGCTCCTCTGGATGTGGGCGGGACCCTCGTGATTCCTCTCGAGTGGAGACGGCTAGGTCGGGGAACTTCTTGATTTGCAGCAAGGGTGTGAAGGACCCTTTCGAAGTTCCAGAGGTGAGGTGTGATCAGCCTCGAGACGCCTCAGCGGAAATGAGCCTCATCTCCCCTGGAGGGGAAACCTCCTGGATTTTCTCGAGTTGCGGCAGGTCTTCTCGAGTTACGACGGGGACCTCAGGGACCCGCTCTGGTGGCCTCAGGAAAGGCCAGTCCCCATGCGAGTTGCTAGGTGACCTCTCGGGATTCCTCTCCCGTCCATGGCGGGGCCTCAGTCCTTGTGTGGAGTCGGGGCCGGAACCTGAGGATTCCTCTCCAGTGTTGCCATGGATCTTGGGGTGCTTCTGAGTCTCCCCAGGGGAGTCAGGCCTCGTCTCGAGTGGGGGCATGCACGTGCGATTTCCTCGCGAGCTGCAGCAGTAGTGTCACGCTTCCTGTCACGTGGATCAAGGGATCTGTGGCTTTCCCTCGAGGCTGTCCCTCGAGGCTTTCCCACGAGGCTTTCCCACAGGGCTGTGCCACGTGCCACCTTGGTGTGAGTCGATCCTCGGCGTGAAAGACGAGCCGGTGAAGGGAAAAGAGGTTCCTCTGGAATGGACTGAGACATCTGGGGGACTCTTGGAATGGTGGCACGACCCTGGAGTTCCTCTCGCCGTTCCTGTTGAGAGGGCCTCCTCTTGAGATGCGACGGGAACGCCGGGAACTCTTTCCCGACGAAGCAGGGAAAGGATCCCTCATCTCGAGCTACGAGGCGGAAACGGGGCTCCTCTGGATGTGGGCGGGACCCTCGTGATTCCTCTCGAGTGGAGACGGGTATGTCGGGGAACTTCTTGATTTGTACCAAGGCTGTGAAGGAGCCTTTCGAAGTTCCAGAGGTGAGGTGTGATCAGCCTCGAGACGCCTCAGCGGAAATGGGCCTCATCTCGCCTGGAGGGGAGAACCTCCTGGATTTTCTCGAGTTGCGGCAGGTCTTCTCGAGTTACGACGGGGACCTCAGGGACCCGCTCTGGTGGCCTCAGGAAAGGCCAGTCCCCATGCGAGTTGCTAGGGGACCTCTCGGGATTCCTCTCCCGTCCATGCCGGGGACTCAGTCCTTGTGTGGAGTCGGGGCCGGAACCTGAGGATTCCTCTCCAGTGTTGCCATGGATCTTGGGGTGCTTCTGAGTCTCCCCAGGGGAGTCAGGCCTCGTCTCGAGTGGGGGCATGCACGTGCGCTTTCCTCCCGAGCTGCAGCAGTAGTGTCACGCTTCCTGTCACGTGGATCAAGGGACCTGTGGCTTTCCCTCGAGGCTGTCCCTCGAGGCTTTCCCACGAGGCTTTCCCACAGGGCTGTGCCACGTGCCACCTTGGTGTGAGTCGATCCTCGGCGTGAAAGACGAGCCGGTGAAGGAAAAGAGGTTCCTCTGGAATGGACTGAGACATCTGGGGGACTCTTGGAATGGTGGCACGACCCTGGAGTTCCTCTCGCCGTTCCTGTTGAGAGGGCCTCCTCTTGAGATGCGACGGGAACGCCGGGAAATCTTTCCCGACGAAGCAGGGAAAGGATCCCTCATCTCGAGCTACGAGGCGGAAACGGGGCTCCTCTGGATGTGGGCGGGACCATCGTGATTCCTCTCGAGTGGAGACGGCTAGGTCGGGGAACTTCTTGATTTGCAGCAAGGGTGTGAAGGACCCTTTCGAAGTTCCAGAGGTGAGGTGTGATCAGCCTCGAGAAGCCTCAGCGGAAATGAGCCTCATCTCCCTGGAGGGGAGAACCTCCTGGATTTTCTCGAGTTGCGGCAGGTCTTCTCGAGTTACGACGGGGACCTCAGGGACCCGCTCTGGTGGCCTCAGGAAAGGCCAGTCCCCATGCGAGTTGCTAGGTGACCTCTCGGGATTCCTCTCCCGTCCATGGCGGGGCCTCAGTCCTTGTGTGGAGTCGGGGCCGGAACCTGAGGATTCCTCTCCAGTGTTGCCATGGATCTTGGGGTGCTTCTGAGTCTCCCCAGGGGAGTCAGGCCTCGTCTCGAGTGGGGGCATGCACGTGCGCTTTCCTCCCGAGCTGCAGCAGTAGTGTCACGCTTCCTGTCACGTGGATCAAGGGATCTGTGGCTTTCCCTCGAGGCTGTCCCTCGAGGCTTTCCCACGAGGCTTTCCCACAGGGCTGTGCCACGTGCCACCTTGGTGTGAGTCGATCCTCGGCGTGAAAGACGAGCCGGTGAAGGGAAAAGAGGTTCCTCTGGAATGGACTGAGACATCTGGGGGACTCTTGGAATGGTGGCACGACCCTGGAGTTCCTCTCGCCGTTCCTGTTGAGAGGGCCTCCTCTTGAGATGCGACGGGAACGCCGGGAACTCTTTCCCGACGAAGCAGGGAAAGGATCCCTCATCTCGAGCTACGAGGCGGAAACGGGGCTCCTCTGGATGTGGGCGGGACCCACGTGATTCCTCGCGGGTGGAGACGGGTATGTCGGGGAACTTCTTGATTTGCACCAAGGGTGTGAAGGACCCTTTCGAAGTTCCAGAGGTGAGGTGTGATCAGCCTCGAGACGCCTCAGCGGAAATGGGCCTCATTTCGCCTGGAGGGGAGAACCTCCTGGATTTTCTCGAGTTGCGGCAGGTCTTCTCGAGTTACGACGGGGACCTCAGGGACCCGCTCTGGTGGCCTCAGAAAGGCCAGTCCCCATGCGAGTTGCTAGGGGACTTCTCGGGATTCCTCTCCCGTCCATGCCGGGGCCTCAGTCCTTGTGTGGAGTCGGGGCCGGAACCTGAGGATTCCTCTCCAGTGTTGCCATGGATCTTGGGGTGCTTCTGAGTCTCCCAGGGGAGTCAGGCCTCGTCTCGAGTGGGGGCATGCACGTGCGCTTTCCTCCCGAGCTGCAGCAGTAGTGTCACGCTTCCTGTCACGTGGATCAAGGGACCTGTGGCTTTCCCTCGAGGCTGTCCCTCGAGGCTTTCCCACGAGGCTTTCCCACAGGGCTGTGCCACGTGCCACCTTGGTGTGAGTCGATCCTCGGCGTGAAAGACGAGCCGGTGAAGGGAAAAGAGGTTCCTCGGGAATGGACTGAGACATCTGGGGGACTCTTGGAATGGTGGCACGACCCTGGAGTTCCTCTCGCCGTTCCTGTTGAGAGGGCCTCCTCTTGAGATGCGACGGGAACGCCGGGAAATCTTTCCCGACGAAGCAGGGAAAGGATCCCTCATCTCGAGCTACGAGGCGGAAACGGGGCTCCTCTGGATGTGGGCGGGACCATCGTGATTCCTCTCGAGTGGAGACGGCTAGGTCGGGGAACTTCTTGATTTGCAGCAAGGGTGTGAAGGACCCTTTCGAAGTTCCAGAGGTGAGGTGTGATCAGCCTCGAGACGCCTCAGCGGAAATGAGCCTCATCTCCCCTGGAGGGGAGAACCTCCTGGATTTTCTCGAGTTGCGGCAGGTCTTCTCGAGTTACGACGGGGACCTCAGGGACCCGCTCTGGTGGCCTCAGGAAAGGCCAGTCCCCATGCGAGTTGCTAGGTGACCTCTCGGGATTCCTCTCCCGTCCATGGCGGGGCCTCAGTCCTTGTGTGGAGTCGGGGCCGGAACCTGAGGATTCCTCTCCAGTGTTGCCATGGATCTTGGGGTGCTTCTGAGTCTCCCCAGGGGAGTCAGGCCTCGTCTCGAGTGGGGGCATGCACGTGCGATTTCCTCCCGAGCTGCAGCAGTAGTGTCACGCTTCCTGTCACGTGGATCAAGGGATCTGTGGCTTTCCCTCGAGGCTGTCCCTCGAGGCTTTCCCACGAGGCTTTCCCACAGGGCTGTGCCACTTGCCACCTTGGTGTGAGTCGATCCTCGGCGTGAAAGACGAGCCGGTGAAGGGAAAAGAGGTTCCTCTGGAATGGACTGAGACATCTGGGGGACTCTTGGAATGGTGGCACGACCCTGGAGTTCCTCTCGCCGTTCCTGTTGAGAGGGCCTCCTCTTGAGATGCGACGGGAACGCCGGGAACTCTTTCCCGACGAAGCAGGGAAAGGATCCCTCATCTCGAGCTACGAGGCGGAAACGGGGCTCCTCTGGATGTGGGCGGGACCATCGTGATTCCTCTCGAGTGGAGACGGCTAGGTCGGGGAACTTCTTGATTTGCAGCAAGGGTGTGAAGGACCCTTTCGAAGTTCCAGAGGTGAGGTGTGATCAGCCTCGAGAAGCCTCAGCGGAAATGAGCCTCATCTCCCCTGGAGGGGAGAACCTCCTGGATTTTCTCGAGTTGCGGCAGGTCTTCTCGAGTTACGACGGGGACCTCAGGGACCCGCTCTGGTGGCCTCAGGAAAGGCCAGTCCCCATGCGAGTTGCTAGGGGACCTCTCGGGATTCCTCTCCCGTCCATGCCGGGGCCTCAGTCCTTGTGTGGAGTCGGGGCCGGAACCTGAGGATTCCTCTCCAGTGTTGCCATGGATCTTGGGGTGCTTCTGAGTCTCCCCAGGGGAGTCAGGCTCGTCTCGAGTGGGGGCATGCACGTGCGCTTTCCTCCCGAGCTGCAGCAGTAGTGTCACGCTTCCTGTCACGTGGATCAAGGGACCTGTGGCTTTCCCTCGAGGCTGTCCCTCGAGGCTTTCCCACGAGGCTTTCCCACAGGGCTGTGCACGTGCCACCTTGGTGTGAGTCGATCCTCGGCGTGAAGACGAGCCGGTGAAGGAAAAGAGGTTCCTCTGGAATGGACTGAGACATCTGGGGGACTCTTGGAATGGTGGCACGACCCTGGAGTTCCTCTCGCCGTTCCTGTTGAGAGGGCCTCCTCTTGAGATGCGACGGGAACGCCGGGAAATCTTTCCGACGAAGCAGGGAAAGGATCCCTCATCTCGAGCTACGAGGCGGAAACGGGGCTCCTCTGGATGTGGGCGGGACCATCGTGATTCCTCTCGAGTGGAGACGGCTAGGTCGGGGAACTTCTTGATTTGCAGCAAGGGTGTGAAGGACCCTTTCGAAGTTCCAGAGGTGAGGTGTGATCAGCCTCGAGAAGCCTCAGCGGAAATGAGCCTCATCTCCCCTGGAGGGAGAACCTCCTGGATTTTCTCGAGTTGCGGCAGGTCTTCTCGAGTTACGACGGGGACCTCAGGGACCCGCTCTGGTGGCCTCAGGAAAGGCCAGTCCCCATGCGAGTTGCTAGGTGACCTCTCGGGATTCCTCTCCCGTCCATGGCGGGGCCTCAGTCCTTGTGTGGAGTCGGGGCCGGAACCTGAGGATTCCTCTCCAGTGTTGCCATGGATCTTGGGGTGCTTCTGAGTCTCCCCAGGGGAGTCAGGCCTCGTCTCGAGTGGGGGCATGCACGTGCGCTTTCCTCCCGAGCTGCAGCAGTAGTGTCACGCTTCCTGTCACGTGGATCAAGGGATCTGTGGCTTTCCCTCGAGGCTGTCCCTCGAGGCTTTCCCACGAGGCTTTCCCACAGGGCTGTGCCACGTGCCACCTTGGTGTGAGTCGATCCTCGGCGTGAAAGACGAGCCGGTGAAGGGAAAAGAGGTTCCTCTGGAATGGACTGAGACATCTGGGGGACTCTTGGAATGGTGGCACGACCCTGGAGTTCCTCTCGCCGTTCCTGTTGAGAGGGCCTCCTCTTGAGATGCGACGGGAACGCCGGGAACTCTTTCCCGACGAAGCAGGGAAAGGATCCCTCATCTCGAGCTACGAGGCGGAAACGGGGCTCCTCTGGATGTGGGCGGGACCCACGTGATTCCTCGCGGGTGGAGACGGGTATGTCGGGGAACTTCTTGATTTGCACCAAGGGTGTGAAGGACCCTTTCGAAGTTCCAGAGGTGAGGTGTGATCAGCCTCGAGACGCCTCAGCGGAAATGGGCCTCATTTCGCCTGGAGGGGAGAACCTCCTGGATTTTCTCGAGTTGCGGCAGGTCTTCTCGAGTTACGACGGGGACCTCAGGGACCCGCTCTGGTGGCCTCAGGAAAGGCCAGTCCCCATGCGAGTTGCTAGGGGACTTCTCGGGATTCCTCTCCCGTCCATGCCGGGGCCTCAGTCCTTGTGTGGAGTCGGGGCCGGAACCTGAGGATTCCTCTCCAGTGTTGCCATGGATCTTGGGGTGCTTCTGAGTCTCCCCAGGGGAGTCAGGCCTCGTCTCGAGTGGGGGCATGCACGTGCGCTTTCCTCCCGAGCTGCAGCAGTAGTGTCACGCTTCCTGTCACGTGGATCAAGGGACCTGTGGCTTTCCCTCGAGGCTGTCCCTCGAGGCTTTCCCACGAGGCTTTCCCACAGGGCTGTGCCACGTGCCACCTTGGTGTGAGTCGATCCTCGGCGTGAAAGACGAGCCGGTGAAGGGAAAAGAGGTTCCTCGGGAATGGACTGAGACATCTGGGGGACTCTTGGAATGGTGGCACGACCCTGGAGTTCCTCTCGCCGTTCCTGTTGAGAGGGCCTCCTCTTGAGATGCGACGGGAACGCCGGGAAATCTTTCCCGACGAAGCAGGGAAAGGATCCCTCATCTCGAGCTACGAGGCGGAAACGGGGCTCCTCTGGATGTGGGCGGGACCATCGTGATTCCTCTCGAGTGGAGACGGCTAGGTCGGGGAACTTCTTGATTTGCAGCAAGGGTGTGAAGGACCCTTTCGAAGTTCCAGAGGTGAGGTGTGATCAGCCTCGAGACGCCTCAGCGGAAATGAGCCTCATCTCCCCTGGTGGGGAGAACCTCCTGGATTTTCTCGAGTTGCGGCAGGTCTTCTCGAGTTACGACGGGGACCTCAGGGACCCGCTCTGGTGGCCTCAGGAAAGGCCAGTCCCCATGCGAGTTGCTAGGTGACCTCTCGGGATTCCTCTCCCGTCCATGGCGGGGCCTCAGTCCTTGTGTGGAGTCGGGGCCGGAACCTGAGGATTCCTCTCCAGTGTTGCCATGGATCTTGGGGTGCTTCTGAGTCTCCCCAGGGGAGTCAGGCCTCGTCTCGAGTGGGGGCATGCACGTGCGATTTCCTCCCGAGCTGCAGCAGTAGTGTCACGCTTCCTGTCACGTGGATCAAGGGATCTGTGGCTTTCCCTCGAGGCTGTCCCTCGAGGCTTTCCCACGAGGCTTTCCCACAGGGCTGTGCCACGTGCCACCTTGGTGTGAGTCGATCCTCGGCGTGAAAGACGAGCCGGTGAAGGGAAAAGAGGTTCCTCTGGAATGGACTGAGACATCTGGGGGACTCTTGGAATGGTGGCACGACCCTGGAGTTCCTCTCGCCGTTCCTGTTGAGAGGGCCTCCTCTTGAGATGCGACGGGAACGCCGGGAACTCTTTCCCGACGAAGCAGGGAAAGGATCCCTCATCTCGAGCTACGAGGCGGAAACGGGGCTCCTCTGGATGTGGGCGGGACCATCGTGATTCCTCTCGAGTGGAGACGGCTAGGTCGGGGAACTTCTTGATTTGCAGCAAGGGTGTGAAGGACCCTTTCGAAGTTCCAGAGGTGAGGTGTGATCAGCCTCGAGACGCCTCAGCGGAAATGAGCCTCATCTCCCCTGGAGGGGAGAACCTCCTGGATTTTCTCGAGTTGCGGCAGGTCTTCTCGAGTTACGACGGGGACCTCAGGGACCCGCTCTGGTGGCCTCAGGAAAGGCCAGTCCCCATGCGAGTTGCTAGGTGACCTCTCGGGATTCCTCTCCCGTCCATGGCGGGGCCTCAGTCCTTGTGTGGAGTCGGGGCCGGATCCTGAGGATTCCTCTCCAGTGTTGCCATGGATCTTGGGGTGCTTCTGAGTCTCCCCAGGGGAGTCAGGCCTCGTCTCGAGTGGGGGCATGCACGTGCGATTTCCTCCCGAGCTGCAGCAGTAGTGTCACGCTTCCTGTCACGTGGATCAAGGGACCTGTGGCTTTCCCTCGAGGCTGTCCCTCGAGGCTTTCCCACGAGGCTTTCCCACAGGGCTGTGCCACGTGCCACCTTGGTGTGAGTCGATCCTCGGCGTGAAAGACGAGCCGGTGAAGGAAAAGAGGTTCCTCTGGAATGGACTGAGACATCTGGGGGACTCTTGGAATGGTGGCACGACCCTGGAGTTCCTCTCGCCGTTCCTGTTGAGAGGGCCTCCTCTTGAGATGCGACGGGAACGCCGGGAAATCTTTCCCGACGAAGCAGGGAAAGGATCCCTCATCTCGAGCTACGAGGCGGAAACGGGGCTCCTCTGGATGTGGGCGGGACCATCGTGATTCCTCTCGAGTGGAGACGGCTAGGTCGGGGAACTTCTTGATTTGCAGCAAGGGTGTGAAGGACCCTTTCGAAGTTCCAGAGGTGAGGTGTGATCAGCCTCGAGAAGCCTCAGCGGAAATGAGCCTCATCTCCCCTGGAGGGGAGAACCTCCTGGATTTTCTCGAGTTGCGGCAGGTCTTCTCGAGTTACGACGGGGACCTCAGGGACCCGCTCTGGTGGCCTCAGGAAAGGCCAGTCCCCATGCGAGTTGCTAGGTGACCTCTCGGGATTCCTCTCCCGTCCATGGCGGGGCCTCAGTCCTTGTGTGGAGTCGGGGCCGGAACCTGAGGATTCCTCTCCAGTGTTGCCATGGATCTTGGGGTGCTTCTGAGTCTCCCCAGGGGAGTCAGGCCTCGTCTCGAGTGGGGGCATGCACGTGCGCTTTCCTCCCGAGCTGCAGCAGTAGTGTCACGCTTCCTGTCACGTGGATCAAGGGATCTGTGGCTTTCCCTCGAGGCTGTCCCTCGAGGCTTTCCCACGAGGCTTTCCCACAGGGCTGTGCCACGTGCCACCTTGGTGTGAGTCGATCCTCGGCGTGAAAGACGAGCCGGTGAAGGGAAAAGAGGTTCCTCTGGAATGGACTGAGACATCTGGGGGACTCTTGGAATGGTGGCACGACCCTGGAGTTCCTCTCGCCGTTCCTGTTGAGAGGGCCTCCTCTTGAGATGCGACGGGAACGCCGGGAACTCTTTCCCGACGAAGCAGGGAAAGGATCCCTCATCTCGAGCTACGAGGCGGAAACGGGGCTCCTCTGGATGTGGGCGGGACCCACGTGATTCCTCGCGGGTGGAGACGGGTATGTCGGGGAACTTCTTGATTTGCACCAAGGGTGTGAAGGACCCTTTCGAAGTTCCAGAGGTGAGGTGTGATCAGCCTCGAGACGCCTCAGCGGAAATGGGCCTCATCTCGCCTGGAGGGGAGAACCTCCTGGATTTTCTCGAGTTGCGGCAGGTCTTCTCGAGTTACGACGGGGACCTCAGGGACCCGCTCTGGTGGCCTCAGGAAAGGCCAGTCCCCATGCGAGTTGCTAGGGGACTTCTCGGGATTCCTCTCCCGTCCATGCCGGGGCCTCAGTCCTTGTGTGGAGTCGGGGCCGGAACCTGAGGATTCCTCTCCAGTGTTGCCATGGATCTTGGGGTGCTTCTGAGTCTCCCCAGGGGAGTCAGGCCTCGTCTCGAGTGGGGGCATGCACGTGCGCTTTCCTCCCGAGCTGCAGCAGTAGTGTCACGCTTCCTGTCACGTGGATCAAGGGACCTGTGGCTTTCCCTCGAGGCTGTCCCTCGAGGCTTTCCCACGAGGCTTTCCCACAGGGCTGTGCCACGTGCCACCTTGGTGTGAGTCGATCCTCGGCGTGAAAGACGAGCCGGTGAAGGGAAAAGAGGTTCCTCGGGAATGGACTGAGACATCTGGGGGACTCTTGGAATGGTGGCACGACCCTGGAGTTCCTCTCGCCGTTCCTGTTGAGAGGGCCTCCTCTTGAGATGCGACGGGAACGCCGGGAAATCTTTCCCGACGAAGCAGGGAAAGGATCCCTCATCTCGAGCTACGAGGCGGAAACGGGGCTCCTCTGGATGTGGGCGGGACCATCGTGATTCCTCTCGAGTGGAGACGGCTAGGTCGGGGAACTTCTTGATTTGCAGCAAGGGTGTGAAGGACCCTTTCGAAGTTCCAGAGGTGAGGTGTGATCAGCCTCGAGACGCCTCAGCGGAAATGAGCCTCATCTCCCCTGGAGAGGAGAACCTCCTGGATTTTCTCGAGTTGCGGCAGGTCTTCTCGAGTTACGACGGGGACCTCAGGGACCCGCTCTGGTGGCCTCAGGAAAGGCCAGTCCCCATGCGAGTTGCTAGGTGACCTCTCGGGATTCCTCTCCCGTCCATGGCGGGGCCTCAGTCCTTGTGTGGAGTCGGGGCCGGAACCTGAGGATTCCTCTCCAGTGTTGCCATGGATCTTGGGGTGCTTCTGAGTCTCCCCAGGGGAGTCAGGCCTCGTCTCGAGTGGGGGCATGCACGTGCGATTTCCTCCCGAGCTGCAGCAGTAGTGTCACGCTTCCTGTCACGTGGATCAAGGGATCTGTGGCTTTCCCTCGAGGCTGTCCCTCGAGGCTTTCCCACGAGGCTTTCCCACAGGGCTGTGCCACGTGCCACCTTGGTGTGAGTCGATCCTCGGCGTGAAAGACGAGCCGGTGAAGGGAAAAGAGGTTCCTCTGGAATGGACTGAGACATCTGGGGGACTCTTGGAATGGTGGCACGACCCTGGAGTTCCTCTCGCCGTTCCTGTTGAGAGGGCCTCCTCTTGAGATGAGACGGGAACGCCGGGAACTCTTTCCCGACGAAGCAGGGAAAGGATCCCTCATCTCGAGCTACGAGGCGGAAACGGGGCTCCTCTGGATGTGGGCGGGACCCTCGTGATTCCTCGCGGGTGGAGACGGGTATGTCGGGGAACTTCTTGATTTGCACCAAGGGTGTGAAGGACCCTTTCGAAGTTCCAGAGGTGAGGTGTGATCAGCCTCGAGACGCCTCAGCGGAAATGGGCCTCATCTCGCCTGGAGGGGAGAACCTCCTGGATTTTCTCGAGTTGCGGCAGGTCTTCTCGAGTTACGACGGGGACCTCAGGGACCCGCTCTGGTGGCCTCAGGAAAGGCCAGTCCCCATGCGAGTTGCTAGGGGACCTCTCGGGATTCCTCTCCCGTCCATGCCGGGGCCTCAGTCCTTGTGTGGAGTCGGGGCCGGAACCTGAGGATTCCTCTCCAGTGTTGCCATGGATCTTGGGGTGCTTCTGAGTCTCCCCAGGGGAGTCAGGCCTCGTCTCGAGTGGGGGCATGCACGTGCGCTTTCCTCCCGAGCTGCAGCAGTAGTGTCACGCTTCCTGTCACGAGGATCAAGGGACCTGTGGCTTTCCCTCGAGGCTGTCCCTCGAGGCTTTCCCACGAGGCTTTCCCACAGGGCTGTGCCACGTGCCACCTTGGTGTGAGTCGATCCTCGGCGTGAAAGACGAGCCGGTGAAGGGAAAAGAGGTTCCTCTGGAATGGACTGAGACATCTGGGGGACTCTTGGAATGGTGGCACGACCCTGGAGTTCCTCTCGCCGTTCCTGTTGAGAGGGCCTCCTCTTGAGATGCGACGGGAACGCCGGGAACTCTTTCCCGAGGAAGCAGGGAAAGGATCCCTCATCTCGAGCTACGAGGCGGAAACGGAGCTCCTCTGGATGTGGGCGGGACCCTCGTGCTTCCTCGCGGGTGGAGACGGGTATGTCGGGGAACTTCTTGATTTGCACCAAGGGTGTGAAGGACCCTTTCGAAGTTCCAGAGGTGAGGTGTGATCAGCCTCGAGACACCTCAGCGGAAATGGGCCTCATCTCGCCTGGAGGGGAGAACCTCCTGGATTTTCTCCAGTTGCGGCAGGTCTTCTCGAGTTACGACGGGGACCTCAGGGACCCGCTCTGGTGGCCTCAGGAAAGGCCAGTCCCCATGCGAGTTGCTAGGGGACCTCTCGGGATTCCTCTCCTTTCCATGGGGGGGCCTCAGTCCTTGTGTGGAGTCGGGGCCGGAACCTGAGGATTCCTCTCCAGTGTTGCCATGGATCTTGGGGTGCTTCTGAGTCTCCCCAGGGGAGTCAGGCCTCGTCTCGAGTGGGGGCATGCACGTGCGCTTTCCTCCCGAGCTGCAGCAGTATTGTCACGCTTCCTGTCACGTGGATCAAGGGATCTGTGGCTTTCCCTCGAGGCTGTCCCTCGAGGCTTTCCCACGAGGCTTTCCCACAGGGCTGTGCCACGTGCCACCTTGGTGTGAGTCGATCCTCGGCGTGAAAGACGAGCCGGTGAAGGGAAAAGAGGTTCCTCTGGAATGGACTGAGACATCTGGGGGACTCTTGGAATGGTGGCACGACCCTGGAGTTCCTCTCACCGTTCCTGTTGAGAGGGCCTCCTCTTGAGATGCGACGGGAACGCCGGGAAATCTTTCCCGACGAAGCAGGGAAAGGATCCCTCATCTCGAGCTACGAGGCGGAAACGGGGCTCCTCTGGATGTGGGCAGGACCATCGTGATTCCTCTCGAGTGGAGACGGCTAGGTCGGGGAACTTCTTGTTTTGCAGCAAGGGTGTGAAGGACCCTTTCGAAGTTCCAGAGGTGAGGTGTGATCAGCCTCGAGACGCCTCAGCGGAAATGGGCCTCATCTCGCCTGGAGGGGAGAACCTCCTGGATTTTCTCGAGTTGCGGCAGGTCTTCTCGAGTTACGACGGGGACCTCAGGGACCCGCTCTGGTGGCCTCAGGAAAGGCCAGTCCCCATGCGCGTTGCTAGAGGACCTCTCGGGATTCCTCTCCCGTCCATGCCGGGGCCTCAGTCCTTGTGTGGAGTCGGGGCCGGAACCTGAGGATTCCTCTCCAGTGTTGCCATGGATCTTGGGGTGCTTCTGAGTCTCCCCAGGGGAGTCAGGCCTCGTCTCGAGTGGGGGCATGCACGTGCGCTTTCCTCCCGAGCTGCAGCAGTAGTGTCACGCTTCCTGTCACGTGGATCAAGGGACCTGTGGCTTTCCCTCGAGGCTGTCCCTCGAGGCTTTCCCACGAGGCTTTCCCACAGGGCTGTGCCACGTGCCACCTTGGTGTGAGTCGATCCTCGGCGTGAAAGACGAGCCGGTGAAGGGAAAAGAGGTTCCTCTGGAATGGACTGAGACATCTGGGGGACTCTTGGAATGGTGGCACGACCCTGGAGTTCCTCTCGCCGTTCCTGTTGAGAGGGCCTCCTCTTGAGATGAGACGGGAACGCCGGGAACTCTTTCCCGACGAAGCAGGGAAAGGATCCCTCATCTCGAGCTACGAGGTGGAAACGGGGCTCCTCTGGATGTGGGCGGGACCCTCGTGATTCCTCGCGGGTGGAGACGGGTATGTCGGGGAACTTCTTGATTTGCACCAAGGGTGTGAAGGACCCTTTCGAAGTTCCAGAGGTGAGGTGTGATCAGCCTCGAGACGCCTCAGCGGAAATGGGCCTCATCTCGCCTGGAGGGGAGAACCTCCTGGATTTTCTCGAGTTGCGGCAGGTCTTCTCGAGTTACGACGGGGACCTCAGGGACCCGCTCTGGTGGCCTCAGGAAAGGCCAGTCCCCATGCGAGTTGCTAGGGGACCTCTCGGGATTCCTCTCCCGTCCATGCCGGGGCCTCAGTCCTTGTGTGGAGTCGGGGCCGGAACCTGAGGATTCCTCTCCAGTGTTGCCATGGATCTTGGGGTGCTTCTGAGTCTCCCCAGGGGAGTCAGGCCTCGTCTCGAGTGGGGGCATGCACGTGCGCTTTCCTCCCGAGCTGCAGCAGTATTGTCACGCTTCCTGTCACGTGGATCAAGGGATCTGTGGCTTTCCCTCGAGGCTGTCCCTCGAGGCTTTCCCACGAGGCTTTCCCACAGGGCTGTGCCACGTGCCACCTTGGTGTGAGTCGATCCTCGGCGTGAAAGACGAGCCGGTGAAGGGAAAAGAGGTTCCTCTGGAATGGACTGAGACATCTGGGGGACTCTTGGAATGGTGGCACGACCCTGGAGTTCCTCTCACCGTTCCTGTTGAGAGGGCCTCCTCTTGAGATGCGACGGGAACGCCGGGAAATCTTTCCCGACGAAGCAGGGAAAGGATCCCTCATCTCGAGCTACGAGGCGGAAACGGGGCTCCTCTGGATGTGGGCAGGACCATCGTGATTCCTCTCGAGTGGAGACGGCTAGGTCGGGGAACTTCTTGTTTTGCAGCAAGGGTGTGAAGGACCCTTTCGAAGTTCCAGAGGTGAGGTGTGATCAGCCTCGAGACGCCTCAGCGGAAATGGGCCTCATCTCGCCTGGAGGGGAGAACCTCCTGGATTTTCTCGAGTTGCGGCAGGTCTTCTCGAGTTACGACGGGGACCTCAGGGACCCGCTCTGGTGGCCTCAGGAAAGGCCAGTCCCCATGCGAGTTGCTAGGTGACCTCTCGGGATTCCTCTCCCGTCCATGGCGGGGCCTCAGTCCTTGTGTGGAGTCGGGGCCGGATCCTGAGGATTCCTCTCCAGTGTTGCCATGGATCTTGGGGTGCTTCTGAGTCTCCCCAGGGGAGTCAGGCCTCGTCTCGAGTGGGGGCATGCACGTGCGATTTCCTCCCGAGCTGCAGCAGTAGTGTCACGCTTCCTGTCACGTGGATCAAGGGACCTGTGGCTTTCCCTCGAGGCTGTCCCTCGAGGCTTTCCCACGAGGCTTTCCCACAGGGCTGTGCCACGTGCCACCTTGGTGTGAGTCGATCCTCGGCGTGAAAGACGAGCCGGTGAAGGAAAAGAGGTTCCTCTGGAATGGACTGAGACATCTGGGGGACTCTTGGAATGGTGGCACGACCCTGGAGTTCCTCTCGCCGTTCCTGTTGAGAGGGCCTCCTCTTGAGATGCGACGGGAACGCCGGGAAATCTTTCCCGACGAAGCAGGGAAAGGATCCCTCATCTCGAGCTACGAGGCGGAAACGGGGCTCCTCTGGATGTGGGCGGGACCATCGTGATTCCTCTCGAGTGGAGACGGCTAGGTCGGGGAACTTCTTGATTTGCAGCAAGGGTGTGAAGGACCCTTTCGAAGTTCCAGAGGTGAGGTGTGATCAGCCTCGAGAAGCCTCAGCGGAAATGAGCCTCATCTCCCCTGGAGGGGAGAACCTCCTGGATTTTCTCGAGTTGCGGCAGGTCTTCTCGAGTTACGACGGGGACCTCAGGGACCCGCTCTGGTGGCCTCAGGAAAGGCCAGTCCCCATGCGAGTTGCTAGGTGACCTCTCGGGATTCCTCTCCCGTCCATGGCGGGGCCTCAGTCCTTGTGTGGAGTCGGGGCCGGAACCTGAGGATTCCTCTCCAGTGTTGCCATGGATCTTGGGGTGCTTCTGAGTCTCCCCAGGGGAGTCAGGCCTCGTCTCGAGTGGGGGCATGCACGTGCGCTTTCCTCCCGAGCTGCAGCAGTAGTGTCACGCTTCCTGTCACGTGGATCAAGGGATCTGTGGCTTTCCCTCGAGGCTGTCCCTCGAGGCTTTCCCACGAGGCTTTCCCACAGGGCTGTGCCACGTGCCACCTTGGTGTGAGTCGATCCTCGGCGTGAAAGACGAGCCGGTGAAGGGAAAAGAGGTTCCTCTGGAATGGACTGAGACATCTGGGGGACTCTTGGAATGGTGGCACGACCCTGGAGTTCCTCTCGCCGTTCCTGTTGAGAGGGCCTCCTCTTGAGATGCGACGGGAACGCCGGGAACTCTTTCCCGACGAAGCAGGGAAAGGATCCCTCATCTCGAGCTACGAGGCGGAAACGGGGCTCCTCTGGATGTGGGCGGGACCCACGTGATTCCTCGCGGGTGGAGACGGGTATGTCGGGGAACTTCTTGATTTGCACCAAGGGTGTGAAGGACCCTTTCGAAGTTCCAGAGGTGAGGTGTGATCAGCCTCGAGACGCCTCAGCGGAAATGGGCCTCATCTCGCCTGGAGGGGAGAACCTCCTGGATTTTCTCGAGTTGCGGCAGGTCTTCTCGAGTTACGACGGGGACCTCAGGGACCCGCTCTGGTGGCCTCAGGAAAGGCCAGTCCCCATGCGAGTTGCTAGGGGACTTCTCGGGATTCCTCTCCCGTCCATGCCGGGGCCTCAGTCCTTGTGTGGAGTCGGGGCCGGAACCTGAGGATTCCTCTCCAGTGTTGCCATGGATCTTGGGGTGCTTCTGAGTCTCCCCAGGGGAGTCAGGCCTCGTCTCGAGTGGGGGCATGCACGTGCGCTTTCCTCCCGAGCTGCAGCAGTAGTGTCACGCTTCCTGTCACGTGGATCAAGGGACCTGTGGCTTTCCCTCGAGGCTGTCCCTCGAGGCTTTCCCACGAGGCTTTCCCACAGGGCTGTGCCACGTGCCACCTTGGTGTGAGTCGATCCTCGGCGTGAAAGACGAGCCGGTGAAGGGAAAAGAGGTTCCTCGGGAATGGACTGAGACATCTGGGGGACTCTTGGAATGGTGGCACGACCCTGGAGTTCCTCTCGCCGTTCCTGTTGAGAGGGCCTCCTCTTGAGATGCGACGGGAACGCCGGGAAATCTTTCCCGACGAAGCAGGGAAAGGATCCCTCATCTCGAGCTACGAGGCGGAAACGGGGCTCCTCTGGATGTGGGCGGGACCATCGTGATTCCTCTCGAGTGGAGACGGCTAGGTCGGGGAACTTCTTGATTTGCAGCAAGGGTGTGAAGGACCCTTTCGAAGTTCCAGAGGTGAGGTGTGATCAGCCTCGAGACGCCTCAGCGGAAATGAGCCTCATCTCCCCTGGAGGGGAGAACCTCCTGGATTTTCTCGAGTTGCGGCAGGTCTTCTCGAGTTACGACGGGGACCTCAGGGACCCGCTCTGGTGGCCTCAGGAAAGGCCAGTCCCCATGCGAGTTGCTAGGTGACCTCTCGGGATTCCTCTCCCGTCCATGGCGGGGCCTCAGTCCTTGTGTGGAGTCGGGGTCGGAACCTGAGGATTCCTCTCCAGTGTTGCCATGGATCTTGGGGTGCTTCTGAGTCTCCCCAGGGGAGTCAGGCCTCGTCTCGAGTGGGGGCATGCACGTGCGATTTCCTCCCGAGCTGCAGCAGTAGTGTCACGCTTCCTGTCACGTGGATCAAGGGATCTGTGGCTTTCCCTCGAGGCTGTCCCTCGAGGCTTTCCCACGAGGCTTTCCCACAGGGCTGTGCCACGTGCCACCTTGGTGTGAGTCGATCCTCGGCGTGAAAGACGAGCCGGTGAAGGGAAAAGAGGTTCCTCTGGAATGGACTGAGACATCTGGGGGACTCTTGGAATGGTGGCACGACCCTGGAGTTCCTCTCGCCGTTCCTGTTGAGAGGGCCTCCTCTTGAGATGCGACGGGAACGCCGGGAACTCTTTCCCGACGAAGCAGGGAAAGGATCCCTCATCTCGAGCTACGAGGTGGAAACGGGGCTCCTCTGGATGTGGGCGGGACCCTCGTGATTCCTCGCGGGTGGAGACGGGTATGTCGGGGAACTTCTTGATTTGCACCAAGGGTGTGAAGGACCCTTTCGAAGTTCCAGAGGTGAGGTGTGATCAGCCTCGAGACGCCTCAGCGGAAATGGGCCTCATCTCGCCTGGAGGGGAGAACCTCCTGGATTTTCTCGAGTTGCGGCAGGTCTTCTCGAGTTACGACGGGGACCTCAGGGACCCGCTCTGGTGGCCTCAGGAAAGGCCAGTCCCCATGCGAGTTGCTAGGGGACCTCTCGGGATTCCTCTCCCGTCCATGCCGGGGCCTCAGTCCTTGTGTGGAGTCGGGGCCGGAACATGAGGATTCCTCTCCAGTGTTGCCATGGATCTTGGGGTGCTTCTGAGTCTCCCCAGGGGAGTCAGGCCTCATCTCGAGTGGGGGCATGCACGTGCGCTTTCCTCCCGAGCTGCAGCAGTAGTGTCACGCTTCCTGTCACGTGGATCAAGGGACCTGTGGCTTTCCCTCGAGGCTGTCCCTCGAGGCTTTCCCACGAGGCTTTCCCACAGGGCTGTGCCACGTGCCACCTTGGTGTGAGTCGATCCTCGGCGTGAAAGACGAGCCGGTGAAGGGAAAAGAGGTTCCTCTGGAATGGACTGAGACATCTGGGGGACTCTTGGAATGGTGGCACGACCCTGGAGTTCCTCTCGCCGTTCCTGTTGAGAGGGCCTCCTCTTGAGATGAGACGGGAACGCCGGGAACTCTTTCCCGACGAAGCAGGGAAAGGATCCCTCATCTCGAGCTACGAGGCGGAAACGGGGCTCCTCTGGATGTGGGCAGGACCATCGTGATTCCTCTCGAGTGGAGACGGCTAGGTCGGGGAACTTCTTGTTTTGCAGCAAGGGTGTGAAGGACCCTTTCGAAGTTCCAGAGGTGAGGTGTGATCAGCCTCGAGACGCCTCAGCGGAAATGGGCCTCATCTCGCCTGGAGGGGAGAACCTCCTGGATTTTCTCGAGTTGCGGCAGGTCTTCTCGAGTTACGACGGGGACCTCAGGGACCCGCTCTGGTGGCCTCAGGAAAGGCCAGTCCCCATGCGAGTTGCTAGAGGACCTCTCGGGATTCCTCTCCCGTCCATGCCGGGGCCTCAGTCCTTGTGTGGAGTCGGGGCCGGAACCTGAGGATTCCTCTCCAGTGTTGCCATGGATCTTGGGGTGCTTCTGAGTCTCCCCAGGGGAGTCAGGCCTCGTCTCGAGTGGGGGCATGCACGTGCGCTTTCCTCCCGAGCTGCAGCAGTAGTGTCACGCTTCCTGTCACGTGGATCAAGGGACCTGTGGCTTTCCCTCGAGGCTGTCCCTCGAGGCTTTCCCACGAGGCTTTCCCACAGGGCTGTGCCACGTGCCACCTTGGTGTGAGTCGATCCTCGGCGTGAAAGACGAGCCGGTGAAGGGAAAAGAGGTTCCTCTGGAATGGACTGAGACATCTGGGGGACTCTTGGAATGGTGGCACGACCCTGGAGTTCCTCTCGCCGTTCCTGTTGAGAGGGCCTCCTCTTGAGATGAGACGGGAACGCCGGGAACTCTTTCCCGACGAAGCAGGGAAAGGATCCCTCATCTCGAGCTACGAGGTGGAAACGGGGTCCTCTGGATGTGGGCGGGACCCTCGTGATTCCTCGCGGGTGGAGACGGGTATGTCGGGGAACTTCTTGATTTGCACCAAGGGTGTGAAGGACCCTTTCGAAGTTCCAGAGGTGAGGTGTGATCAGCCTCGAGACGCCTCAGCGGAAATGGGCCTCATCTCGCCTGGAGGGGAGAACCTCCTGGATTTTCTCGAGTTGCGGCAGGTCTTCTCGAGTTACGACGGGGACCTCAGGGACCCGCTCTGGTGGCCTCAGGAAAGGCCAGTCCCCATGCGAGTTGCTAGGGGACCTCTCGGGATTCCTCTCCCGTCCATGCCGGGGCCTCAGTCCTTGTGTGGAGTCGGGGCCGGAACCTGAGGATTCCTCTCCAGTGTTGCCATGGATCTTGGGGTGCTTCTGAGTCTCCCCAGGGGAGTCAGGCCTCGTCTCGAGTGGGGGCATGCACGTGCGCTTTCCTCCCGAGCTGCAGCAGTATTGTCACGCTTCCTGTCACGTGGATCAAGGGATCTGTGGCTTTCCCTCGAGGCTGTCCCTCGAGGCTTTCCCACGAGGCTTTCCCAGAGGGCTGTGCCACGTGCCACCTTGGTGTGAGTCGATCCTCGGCGTGAAAGACGAGCCGGTGAAGGGAAAAGAGGTTCCTCTGGAATGGACTGAGACATCTGGGGGACTCTTGGAATGGTGGCACGACCCTGGAGTTCCTCTCACCGTTCCTGTTGAGAGGGCCTCCTCTTGAGATGCGACGGGAACGCCGGGAAATCTTTCCCGACGAAGCAGGGAAAGGATCCCTCATCTCGAGCTACGAGGCGGAAACGGGGCTCCTCTGGATGTGGGCAGGACCATCGTGATTCCTCTCGAGTGGAGACGGCTAGGTCGGGGAACTTCTTGTTTTGCAGCAAGGGTGTGAAGGACCCTTTCGAAGTTCCAGAGGTGAGGTGTGATCAGCCTCGAGACGCCTCAGCGGAAATGGGCCTCATCTCGCCTGGAGGGGAGAACCTCCTGGATTTTCTCGAGTTGCGGCAGGTCTTCTCGAGTTACGACGGGGACCTCAGGGACCCGCTCTGGTGGCCTCAGGAAAGGCCAGTCCCCATGCGAGTTGCTAGGTGACCTCTCGGGATTCCTCTCCCGTCCATGGCGGGGCCTCAGTCCTTGTGTGGAGTCGGGGCCGGATCCTGAGGATTCCTCTCCAGTGTTGCCATGGATCTTGGGGTGCTTCTGAGTCTCCCCAGGGGAGTCAGGCCTCGTCTCGAGTGGGGGCATGCACGTGCGATTTCCTCCCGAGCTGCAGCAGTAGTGTCACGCTTCCTGTCACGTGGATCAAGGGACCTGTGGCTTTCCCTCGAGGCTGTCCCTCGAGGCTTTCCCACGAGGCTTTCCCACAGGGCTGTGCCACGTGCCACCTTGGTGTGAGTCGATCCTCGGCGTGAAAGACGAGCCGGTGAAGGAAAAGAGGTTCCTCTGGAATGGACTGAGACATCTGGGGGACTCTTGGAATGGTGGCACGACCCTGGAGTTCCTCTCGCCGTTCCTGTTGAGAGGGCCTCCTCTTGAGATGCGACGGGAACGCCGGGAAATCTTTCCCGACGAAGCAGGGAAAGGATCCCTCATCTCGAGCTACGAGGCGGAAACGGGGCTCCTCTGGATGTGGGCGGGACCATCGTGATTCCTCTCGAGTGGAGACGGCTAGGTCGGGGAACTTCTTGATTTGCAGCAAGGGTGTGAAGGACCCTTTCGAAGTTCCAGAGGTGAGGTGTGATCAGCCTCGAGAAGCCTCAGCGGAAATGAGCCTCATCTCCCCTGGAGGGGAGAACCTCCTGGATTTTCTCGAGTTGCGGCAGGTCTTCTCGAGTTACGACGGGGACCTCAGGGACCCGCTCTGGTGGCCTCAGGAAAGGCCAGTCCCCATGCGAGTTGCTAGGTGACCTCTCGGGATTCCTCTCCCGTCCATGGCGGGGCCTCAGTCCTTGTGTGGAGTCGGGGCCGGAACCTGAGGATTCCTCTCCAGTGTTGCCATGGATCTTGGGGTGCTTCTGAGTCTCCCCAGGGGAGTCAGGCCTCGTCTCGAGTGGGGGCATGCACGTGCGCTTTCCTCCCGAGCTGCAGCAGTAGTGTCACGCTTCCTGTCACGTGGATCAAGGGATCTGTGGCTTTCCCTCGAGGCTGTCCCTCGAGGCTTTCCCACGAGGCTTTCCCACAGGGCTGTGCCACGTGCCACCTTGGTGTGAGTCGATCCTCGGCGTGAAAGACGAGCCGGTGAAGGGAAAAGAGGTTCCTCTGGAATGGACTGAGACATCTGGGGGACTCTTGGAATGGTGGCACGACCCTGGAGTTCCTCTCGCCGTTCCTGTTGAGAGGGCCTCCTCTTGAGATGCGACGGGAACGCCGGGAACTCTTTCCCGACGAAGCAGGGAAAGGATCCCTCATCTCGAGCTACGAGGCGGAAACGGGGCTCCTCTGGATGTGGGCGGGACCCACGTGATTCCTCGCGGGTGGAGACGGGTATGTCGGGGAACTTCTTGATTTGCACCAAGGGTGTGAAGGACCCTTTCGAAGTTCCAGAGGTGAGGTGTGATCAGCCTCGAGACGCCTCAGCGGAAATGGGCCTCATCTCGCCTGGAGGGGAGAACCTCCTGGATTTTCTCGAGTTGCGGCAGGTCTTCTCGAGTTACGACGGGGACCTCAGGGACCCGCTCTGGTGGCCTCAGGAAAGGCCAGTCCCCATGCGAGTTGCTAGGGGACTTCTCGGGATTCCTCTCCCGTCCATGCCGGGGCCTCAGTCCTTGTGTGGAGTCGGGGCCGGAACCTGAGGATTCCTCTCCAGTGTTGCCATGGATCTTGGGGTGCTTCTGAGTCTCCCCAGGGGAGTCAGGCCTCGTCTCGAGTGGGGGCATGCACGTGCGCTTTCCTCCCGAGCTGCAGCAGTAGTGTCACGCTTCCTGTCACGTGGATCAAGGGACCTGTGGCTTTCCCTCGAGGCTGTCCCTCGAGGCTTTCCCACGAGGCTTTCCCACAGGGCTGTGCCACGTGCCACCTTGGTGTGAGTCGATCCTCGGCGTGAAAGACGAGCCGGTGAAGGGAAAAGAGGTTCCTCGGGAATGGACTGAGACATCTGGGGGACTCTTGGAATGGTGGCACGACCCTGGAGTTCCTCTCGCCGTTCCTGTTGAGAGGGCCTCCTCTTGAGATGCGACGGGAACGCCGGGAAATCTTTCCCGACGAAGCAGGGAAAGGATCCCTCATCTCGAGCTACGAGGCGGAAACGGGGCTCCTCTGGATGTGGGCGGGACCATCGTGATTCCTCTCGAGTGGAGACGGCTAGGTCGGGGAACTTCTTGATTTGCAGCAAGGGTGTGAAGGACCCTTTCGAAGTTCCAGAGGTGAGGTGTGATCAGCCTCGAGACGCCTCAGCGGAAATGAGCCTCATCTCCCCTGGAGGGGAGAACCTCCTGGATTTTCTCGAGTTGCGGCAGGTCTTCTCGAGTTACGACGGGGACCTCAGGGACCCGCTCTGGTGGCCTCAGGAAAGGCCAGTCCCCATGCGAGTTGCTAGGTGACCTCTCGGGATTCCTCTCCCGTCCATGGCGGGGCCTCAGTCCTTGTGTGGAGTCGGGGTCGGAACCTGAGGATTCCTCTCCAGTGTTGCCATGGATCTTGGGGTGCTTCTGAGTCTCCCCAGGGGAGTCAGGCCTCGTCTCGAGTGGGGGCATGCACGTGCGATTTCCTCCCGAGCTGCAGCAGTAGTGTCACGCTTCCTGTCACGTGGATCAAGGGATCTGTGGCTTTCCCTCGAGGCTGTCCCTCGAGGCTTTCCCACGAGGCTTTCCCACAGGGCTGTGCCACGTGCCACCTTGGTGTGAGTCGATCCTCGGCGTGAAAGACGAGCCGGTGAAGGGAAAAGAGGTTCCTCTGGAATGGACTGAGACATCTGGGGGACTCTTGGAATGGTGGCACGACCCTGGAGTTCCTCTCGCCGTTCCTGTTGAGAGGGCCTCCTCTTGAGATGCGACGGGAACGCCGGGAACTCTTTCCCGACGAAGCAGGGAAAGGATCCCTCATCTCGAGCTACGAGGTGGAAACGGGGCTCCTCTGGATGTGGGCGGGACCCTCGTGATTCCTCGCGGGTGGAGACGGGTATGTCGGGGAACTTCTTGATTTGCACCAAGGGTGTGAAGGACCCTTTCGAAGTTCCAGAGGTGAGGTGTGATCAGCCTCGAGACGCCTCAGCGGAAATGGGCCTCATCTCGCCTGGAGGGGAGAACCTCCTGGATTTTCTCGAGTTGCGGCAGGTCTTCTCGAGTTACGACGGGGACCTCAGGGACCCGCTCTGGTGGCCTCAGGAAAGGCCAGTCCCCATGCGAGTTGCTAGGGGACCTCTCGGGATTCCTCTCCCGTCCATGCCGGGGCCTCAGTCCTTGTGTGGAGTCGGGGCCGGAACATGAGGATTCCTCTCCAGTGTTGCCATGGATCTTGGGGTGCTTCTGAGTCTCCCCAGGGGAGTCAGGCCTCATCTCGAGTGGGGGCATGCACGTGCGCTTTCCTCCCGATCTGCAGCAGTAGTGTCACGCTTCCTGTCACGTGGATCAAGGGACCTGTGGCTTTCCCTCGAGGCTGTCCCTCGAGGCTTTCCCACGAGGCTTTCCCACAGGGCTGTGCCACGTGCCACCTTGGTGTGAGTCGATCCTCGGCGTGAAAGACGAGCCGGTGAAGGGAAAAGAGGTTCCTCTGGAATGGACTGAGACATCTGGGGGACTCTTGGAATGGTGGCACGACCCTGGAGTTCCTCTCGCCGTTCCTGTTGAGAGGGCCTCCTCTTGAGATGAGACGGGAACGCCGGGAACTCTTTCCCGACGAAGCAGGGAAAGGATCCCTCATCTCGAGCTACGAGGCGGAAACGGGGCTCCTCTGGATGTGGGCGGGACCCTCGTGATTCCTCGCGGGTGGAGACGGGTATGTCGGGGAACTTCTTGATTTGCACCAAGGGTGTGAAGGACCCTTTCGAAGTTCCAGAGGTGAGGTGTGATCAGCCTCGAGACGCCTCAGCGGAAATGGGCCTCATCTCGCCTGGAGGGGAGAACCTCCTGGATTTTCTCGAGTTGCGGCAGGTCTTCTCGAGTTACGACGGGGACCTCAGGGACCCGCTCTGGTGGCCTCAGGAAAGGCCAGTCCCCATGCGAGTTGCTAGGGGACCTCTCGGGATTCCTCTCCCGTCCATGCCGGGGCCTCAGTCCTTGTGTGGAGTCGGGGCCGGAACCTGAGGATTCCTCTCCAGTGTTGCCATGGATCTTGGGGTGCTTCTGAGTCTCCCCAGGGGAGTCAGGCCTCGTCTCGAGTGGGGGCATGCACGTGCGCTTTCCTCCCGAGCTGCAGCAGTAGTGTCACGCTTCCTGTCACGTGGATCAAGGGACCTGTGGCTTTCCCTCGAGGCTGTCCCTCGAGGCTTTCCCACGAGGCTTTCCCACAGGGCTGTGCCACGTGCCACCTTGGTGTGAGTCGATCCTCGGCGTGAAAGACGAGCCGGTGAAGGGAAAAGAGGTTCCTCTGGAATGGACTGAGACATCTGGGGGACTCTTGGAATGGTGGCACGACCCTGGAGTTCCTCTCGCCGTTCCTGTTGAGAGGGCCTCCTCTTGAGATGCGACGGGAACGCCGGGAACTCTTTCCCGAGGAAGCAGGGAAAGGATCCCTCATCTCGAGCTACGAGGCGGAAACGGAGCTCCTCTGGATGTGGGCGGGACCCTCGTGCTTCCTCGCGGGTGGAGACGGGTATGTCGGGGAACTTCTTGATTTGCACCAAGGGTGTGAAGGACCCTTTCGAAGTTCCAGAGGTGAGGTGTGATCAGCCTCGAGACACCTCAGCGGAAATGGGCCTCATCTCGCCTGGAGGGGAGAACCTCCTGGATTTTCTCCAGTTGCGGCAGGTCTTCTCGAGTTACGACGGGGACCTCAGGGACCCGCTCTGGTGGCCTCAGGAAAGGCCAGTCCCCATGCGAGTTGCTAGGGGACCTCTCGGGATTCCTCTCCTTTCCATGGGGGGGCCTCAGTCCTTGTGTGGAGTCGGGGCCGGAACCTGAGGATTCCTCTCCAGTGTTGCCATGGATCTTGGGGTGCTTCTGAGTCTCCCCAGGGGAGTCAGGCCTCGTCTCGAGTGGGGGCATGCACGTGCGCTTTCCTCCCGAGCTGCAGCAGTATTGTCACGCTTCCTGTCACGTGGATCAAGGGATCTGTGGCTTTCCCTCGAGGCTGTCCCTCGAGGCTTTCCCACGAGGCTTTCCCACAGGGCTGTGCCACGTGCCACCTTGGTGTGAGTCGATCCTCGGCGTGAAAGACGAGCCGGTGAAGGGAAAAGAGGTTCCTCTGGAATGGACTGAGACATCTGGGGGACTCTTGGAATGGTGGCACGACCCTGGAGTTCCTCTCACCGTTCCTGTTGAGAGGGCCTCCTCTTGAGATGCGACGGGAACGCCGGGAAATCTTTCCCGACGAAGCAGGGAAAGGATCCCTCATCTCGAGCTACGAGGCGGAAACGGGGCTCCTCTGGATGTGGGCAGGACCATCGTGATTCCTCTCGAGTGGAGACGGCTAGGTCGGGGAACTTCTTGTTTTGCAGCAAGGGTGTGAAGGACCCTTTCGAAGTTCCAGAGGTGAGGTGTGATCAGCCTCGAGACGCCTCAGCGGAAATGGGCCTCATCTCGCCTGGAGGGGAGAACCTCCTGGATTTTCTCGAGTTGTGGCAGGTCTTCTCGAGTTACGACGGGGACCTCAGGGACCCGCTCTGGTGGCCTCAGGAAAGGCCAGTCCCCATGTGCGTTGCTAGAGGACCTCTCGGGATTCCTCTCCCGTCCATGCCGGGGCCTCAGTCCTTGTGTGGAGTCGGGGCCGGAACCTGAGGATTCCTCTCCAGTGTTGCCATGGATCTTGGGGTGCTTCTGAGTCTCCCCAGGGGAGTCAGGCCTCGTCTCGAGTGGGGGCATGCACGTGCGCTTTCCTCCCGAGCTGCAGCAGTAGTGTCACGCTTCCTGTCACGTGGATCAAGGGACCTGTGGCTTTCCCTCGAGGCTGTCCCTCGAGGCTTTCCCACGAGGCTTTCCCACAGGGCTGTGCCACGTGCCACCTTGGTGTGAGTCGATCCTCGGCGTGAAAGACGAGCCGGTGAAGGGAAAAGAGGTTCCTCTGGAATGGACTGAGACATCTGGGGGACTCTTGGAATGGTGGCACGACCCTGGAGTTCCTCTCGCCGTTCCTGTTGAGAGGGCCTCCTCTTGAGATGAGACGGGAACGCCGGGAACTCTTTCCCGACGAAGCAGGGAAAGGATCCCTCATCTCGAGGTACGAGGCGGAAACGGGGCTCCTCTGGATGTGGGCGGGACCCTCGTGATTCCTCGCGGGTGGAGACGGGTATGTCGGGGAACTTCTTGATTTGCACCAAGGGTGTGAAGGACCCTTTCGAAGTTCCAGAGGTGAGGTGTGATCAGCCTCGAGACGCCTCAGCGGAAATGGGCCTCATCTCGCCTGGAGGGGAGAACCTCCTGGATTTTCTCGAGTTGCGGCAGGTCTTCTCGAGTTACGACGGGGACCTCAGGGACCCGCTCTGGTGGCCTCAGGAAAGGCCAGTCCCCATGCGAGTTGCTAGGGGACCTCTCGGGATTCCTCTCCCGTCCATGCCGGGGCCTCAGTCCTTGTGTGGAGTCGGGGCCGGAACCTGAGGATTCCTCTCCAGTGTTGCCATGGATCTTGGGGTGCTTCTGAGTCTCCCCAGGGGAGTCAGGCCTCGTCTCGAGTCGGGGCATGCACGTGCGCTTTCCTCCCGAGCTGCAGCAGTATTGTCACGCTTCCTGTCACGTGGATCAAGGGATCTGTGGCTTTCCCTCGAGGCTGTCCCTCGAGGCTTTCCCACGAGGCTTTCCCACAGGGCTGTGCCACGTGCCACCTTGGTGTGAGTCGATCCTCGGCGTGAAAGACGAGCCGGTGAAGGGAAAAGAGGTTCCTCTGGAATGGACTGAGACATCTGGGGGACTCTTGGAATGGTGGCACGACCCTGGAGTTCCTCTCACCGTTCCTGTTGAGAGGGCCTCCTCTTGAGATGCGACGGGAACGCCGGGAAATCTTTCCCGACGAAGCAGGGAAAGGATCCCTCATCTCGAGCTACGAGGCGGAAACGGGGCTCCTCTGGATGTGGGCAGGACCATCGTGATTCCTCTCGAGTGGAGACGGCTAGGTCGGGGAACTTCTTGTTTTGCAGCAAGGGTGTGAAGGACCCTTTCGAAGTTCCAGAGGTGAGGTGTGATCAGCCTCGAGACGCCTCAGCGGAAATGGGCCTCATCTCGCCTGGAGGGGAGAACCTCCTGGATTTTCTCGAGTTGCGGCAGGTCTTCTCGAGTTACGACGGGGACCTCAGGGACCCGCTCTGGTGGCCTCAGGAAAGGCCAGTCCCCATGCGCGTTGCTAGAGGACCTCTCGGGATTCCTCTCCCGTCCATGCCGGGGCCTCAGTCCTTGTGTGGAGTCGGGGCCGGAACCTGAGGATTCCTCTCCAGTGTTGCCATGGATTTTGGGGTGCTTCTGAGTCTCCCCAGGGGAGTCAGGCCTCGTCTCGAGTGGGGGCATGCACGTGCGCTTTCCTCCCGAGCTGCAGCAGTAGTGTCACGCTTCCTGTCACGTGGATCAAGGGACCTGTGGCTTTCCCTCGAGGCTGTCCCTCGAGGCTTTCCCACGAGGCTTTCCCACAGGGCTGTGCCACGTGCCACCTTGGTGTGAGTCGATCCTCGGCGTGAAAGACGAGCCGGTGAAGGGAAAAGAGGTTCCTCTGGAATGGACTGAGACATCTGGGGGACTCTTGGAATGGTGGCACGACCCTGGAGTTCCTCTCGCCGTTCCTGTTGAGAGGGCCTCCTCTTGAGATGAGACGGGAACGCCGGGAACTCTTTCCCGACGAAGCAGGGAAAGGATCCCTCATCTCGAGCTACGAGGCGGAAACGGGGCTCCTCTGGATGTGGGCGGGACCCTCGTGATTCCTCGCGGGTGGAGACGGGTATGTAGGGGAACTTCTTGATTTGCACCAAGGGTGTGAAGGACCCTTTCGAAGTTCCAGAGGTGAGGTGTGATCAGCCTCGAGACGCCTCAGCGGAAATGGGCCTCATCTCGCCTGGAGGGGAGAACCTCCTGGATTTTCTCGAGTTGCGGCAGGTCTTCTCGAGTTACGACGGGGACCTCAGGGACCCGCTCTGGTGGCATCAGGAAAGGCCAGTCCCCATGCGAGTTGCTAGGGGACCTCTCGGGATTCCTCTCCCGTCCATGCCGGGGCCTCAGTCCTTGTGTGGAGTCGGGGCCGGAACCTGAGGATTCCTCTCCAGTGTTGCCATGGATCTTGGGGTGCTTCTGAGTCTCCCCAGGGGAGTCAGGCCTCGTCTCGAGTGGGGGCATGCACGTGCGCTTTCCTCCCGAGCTGCAGCAGTATTGTCACGCTTCCTGTCACGTGGATCAAGGGATCTGTGGCTTTCCCTCGAGGCTGTCCCTCGAGGCTTTCCCACGAGGCTTTCCCACAGGGCTGTGCCACGTGCCACCTTGGTGTGAGTCGATCCTCGGCGTGAAAGACGAGCCGGTGAAGGGAAAAGAGGTTCCTCTGGAATGGACTGAGACATCTGGGGGACTCTTGGAATGGTGGCACGACCCTGGAGTTCCTCTCACCGTTCCTGTTGAGAGGGCCTCCTCTTGAGATGCGACGGGAACGCCGGGAAATCTTTCCCGACGAAGCAGGGAAAGGATCCCTCATCTCGAGCTACGAGGCGGAAACGGGGCTCCTCTGGATGTGGGCAGGACCATCGTGATTCCTCTCGAGTGGAGACGGCTAGGTCGGGGAACTTCTTGTTTTGCAGCAAGGGTGTGAAGGACCCTTTCGAAGTTCCAGAGGTGAGGTGTGATCAGCCTCGAGACGCCTCAGCGGAAATGGGCCTCATCTCGCCTGGAGGGGAGAACCTCCTGGATTTTCTCGAGTTGCGGCAGGTCTTCTGGAGTTACGACGGGGACCTCAGGGACCCGCTCTGGTGGCCTCAGGAAAGGCCAGTCCCCATGCGAGTTGCTAGGGGACCTCTCGGGATTCCTCTCCCGTCCATGCCGGGGCCTCAGTCCTTGTGTGGAGTCGGGGCCGGAACCTGAGGATTCCTCTCCAGTGTTGCCATGGATCTTGGGGTGCTTCTGAGTCTCCCCAGGGGAGTCAGGCCTCGTCTCGAGTGGGGGCATGCACGTGCGCTTTCCTCCCGAGCTGCAGCAGTAGTGTCACGCTTCCTGTCACGTGGATCAAGGGACCTGTGGCTTTCCCTCGAGGCTGTCCCTCGAGGCTTTCCCACGAGGCTTTCCCACAGGGCTGTGCCACGTGCCACCTTGGTGTGAGTCGATCCTCGGCGTGAAAGACGAGCCGGTGAAGGGAAAAGAGGTTCCTCTGGAATGGACTGAGACATCTGGGGGACTCTTGGAATGGTGGCACGACCCTGGAGTTCCTCTCGCCGTTCCTGTTGAGAGGGCCTCCTCTTGAGATGAGACGGGAACGCCGGGAACTCTTTCCCGACGAAGCAGGGAAAGGATCCCTCATCTCGAGCTACGAGGCGGAAACGGGGCTCCTCTGGATGTGGGCGGGACCCTCGTGATTCCTCGCGGGTGGAGACGGGTATGTCGGGGAACTTCTTGATTTGCACCAAGGGTGTGAAGGACCCTTTCGAAGTTCCAGAGGTGAGGTGTGATCAGCCTCGAGACGCCTCAGCGGAAATGGGCCTCATCTCGCCTGGAGGGGAGAACCTCCTGGATTTTCTCGAGTTGCGGCAGGTCTTCTCGAGTTACGACGGGGACCTCAGGGACCCGCTCTGGTGGCCTCAGGAAAGGCCAGTCCCCATGCGAGTTGCTAGGGGACCTCTCGGGATTCCTCTCCCGTCCATGCCGGGGCCTCAGTCCTTGTGTGGAGTCGGGGCCGGAACCTGAGGATTCCTCTCCAGTGTTGCCATGGATCTTGGGGTGCTTCTGAGTCTCCCCAGGGGAGTCAGGCCTCGTCTCGAGTGGGGGCATGCACGTGCGCTTTCCTCCCGAGCTGCAGCAGTAGTGTCACGCTTCCTGTCACGTGGATCAAGGGACCTGTGGTTTTGCTCGAGGCTGTCCCTCAAGGCTTTCCCACGAGGCTTTCCCACAGGGCTGTGCCACGTGCCACCTTGGTGTGAGTCGATCCTCGGCGTGAAAGACGAGCCAGTGAAGGGAAAAGAGGTTCCTCTGGAATGGACTGAGACATCTGGGGGACTCTTGGAATGGTGGCACGACCCTGGAGTTCCTCTCGCCGTTCCTGTTGAGAGGGCCTCCTCTTGAGATGCGACGGGAACGCCGGGAACTCTTTCCCGAGGAAGCAGGGAAAGGATCCCTCATCTCGAGCTACGAGGCGGAAACGGGGCTCCTCTGGATGTGGGCGGGACCCTCGTGCTTCCTCGCGGGTGGAGACGGGTATGTCGGGGAACTTCTTGATTTGCACCAAGGGTGTGAAGGACCCTTTCGAAGTTCCAGAGGTGAGGTGTGATCAGCCTCGAGACACCTCAGCGGAAATGGGCCTCATCTCGCCTGGAGGGGAGAACCTCCTGGATTTTCTCCAGTTGCGGCAGGTCTTCTCGAGTTACGACGGGGACCTCAGGGACCCGCTCTGGTGGCCTCAGGAAAGGCCAGTCCCCATGCGAGTTGCTAGGGGACCTCTCGGGATTCCTCTCCTTTCCATGGGGGGGCCTCAGTCCTTGTGTGGAGTCGGGGCCGGAACCTGAGGATTCCTCTCCAGTGTTGCCATGGATCTTGGGGTGCTTCTGAGTCTCCCCAGGGGAGTCAGGCCTCGTCTCGAGTGGGGGCATGCACGTGCGCTTTCCTCCCGAGCTGCAGCAGTATTGTCACGCTTCCTGTCACGTGGATCAAGGGATCTGTGGCTTTCCCTCGAGGCTGTCCCTCGAGGCTTTCCCACCAGGCTTTCCCACAGGGCTGTGCCACGTGCCACCTTGGTGTGAGTCGATCCTCGGCGTGAAAGACGAGCCGGTGAATGGAAAAGAGGTTCCTCTGGAATGGACTGAGACATCTGGGGGACTCTTGGAATGGTGGCACGACCCTGGAGTTCCTCTCACCATTCCTGTTGAGAGGGCCTCCTCTTGAGATGCGACGGGAACGCCGGGAACTCTTTCCCGACGAAGCAGGGAAAGGATCCCTCATCTCGAGCTACGAGGCGGAAACGGGGCTCCTCTGGATGTGGGCAGGACCATCGTGATTCCTCTCGAGTGGAGACGGCTAGGTCGGGGAACTTCTTGTTTTGCAGCAAGGGTGTGAAGACCCTTTCGAAGTTCCAGAGGTGAGGTGTGATCAGCCTCGAGACGCCTCAGCGGAAATGGGCCTCATCTCGCCTGGAGGGGAGAACCTCCTGGATTTTCTCGAGTTGCGGCAGGTCTTCTGGAGTTACGACGGGGACCTCAGGGACCCGCTCTGGTGGCCTCAGGAAAGGCCAGTCCCCATGCGAGTTGCTAGAGGACCTCTCGGGATTCCTCTCCCGTCCGTGCCGGGGCCTCAGTCCTTGTGTGGTGTCGGGGCCGGAACCTGAGGATTCCTCTCCAGTGTTGCCATGGATCTTGGGGTGCTTCTGAGTCTCCCCAGGGGAGTCAGGCCTCGTCTCGAGTGGGGGCATGCACGTGCGCTTTCCTCCCGAGCTGCAGCAGTAGTGTCACGCTTCCTGTCACGTGGATCAAGGGATCTGTGGCTTTCCCTCGAGGCTGTTCCTCGAGGCTTTCCCACGAGGCTTTCCCACAGGGCTGTGCCACGTGCCACCTTGGTGTGAGTCGATCCTCGGCGTGAAAGACGAGCCGGTGAAGGGAAAAGAGGTTCCTCTGGAATGGACTGAGACATCTGGGGGACTCTTGGAATGGTGGCACGACCCTGGAGTTCCTCTCGCCGTTCCTGTTGAGAGGGCCTCCTCTTGAGATGCGACGGGAACGCCGGGAACTCTTTCCCGACGAAGCAGGGAAAGGATCCCTCATCTCGAGCTACGAGGCGGAAACGGGGCTCCTCTGGATGTGGGCGGGACCCTCGTGCTTCCTCGCGGGTGGAGACGGGTATGTCGGGGAACTTCTTGATTTGCACCAAGGGTGTGAAGGACCCTTTCGAAGTTCCAGAGGTGAGGTGTGATCAGCCTCGAGACGCCTCAGCGGAAATGGGCCTCATCTCGCCTGGAGGGGAGAACCTCCTGGATTTTCTCCAGTTGCGGCAGGTCTTCTCGAGTTACGACGGGGACCTCAGGGACCCGCTCTGGTGGCCTCAGGAAAGGCCAGTCCCCATGCGAGTTGCTAGGGAACCTCTCGGGATTCCTCTCCCGTCCATGGGGGGGCCTCAGTCCTTGTGTGGAGTCGGGGCCGGAACCTGAGGATTCCTCTCCAGTGTTGCCATGGATCTTGGGGTGCTTCTGAGTCTCCCCAGGGGAGTCAGGCCTCGTCTCGAGTGGGGGCATGCACGTGCGCTTTCCTCCCGAGCTGCAGCAGTAGTGTCACGCTTCCTGTCACGTGGATCAAGGGACCTGTGGCTTTCCCTCGAGGCTGTCCCTCGAGGCTTTCCCACGAGGCTTTCCCACAGGGCTGTGCCACGTGCCACCTTGGTGTGAGTCGATCCTCGGCGTGAAAGACGAGCCGGTGAAGGGAAAAGAGGTTCCTCTGGAATGGACTGAGACATCTGGGGGACTCTTGGAATGGTGGCACGACCCTGGAGTTCCTCTCGCCGTTCCTGTTGAGAGGGCCTCCTCTTGAGATGCGACGGGAACGCCGGGAACTCTTTCCCGACGAAGCAGGGAAAGGATCCCTCATCTCGAGCTACGAGGCGGAAAAGGGGCTCCTCTGGATGCGGGCGGGACCCACGTGATTCCTCTCGAGTGGAGACGGGTATGTCTGGGAACTTCTTGATTTGCAGCAAAGGTGTGAAGGACCCTTTCGAAGTTCCAGAGGTGAGGTGTGATCAGCCTCGAGACGCCTCAGCGGAAATGGGCCTCATCTCGCCTGGAGGGGAGAACCTCCTGGATTTTCTCGAGTTGCGGCAGGTCTTCTCGAGTTACGACGGGGACCTCAGGGACCCGCTCTGGTGGCCTCAGGAAAGGCCAGTCCCCATGCGAGTTGCTAGGGGACCTCTCGGGATTCCTCTCCCGTCCATTCCGGGGCCTCAGTCCTTGTGTGGAGTCGGGGCCGGAACCTGAGGATTCCTCTCCAGTGTTGCCATGGAATTTGGGGTGCTTCTGAGTCTCCCCAGGGGAGTCAGGCTTCGTCTCGAGTGGGGGCATGCACGTGCGCTTTCCTCCCGAGCTGCAGCAGTAGTGTCACGCTTCCTGTCACGTGGATCAAGGGATCTGTGGCTTTCCCTCGTGGCTGTCCCTCGAGGCTTTCCCACGAGGCTTTCCCACAGGGCTGTGCCACGTGCCACCTTGGTGTGAGTCGATCCTCGGCGTGAAAGACGAGCCGGTGAAGAGAAAAGAGGTTCCTCTGGAATGGACTGAGACATCTGGGGGACTCTTGGAATGGTGGCACGACCCTGGAGTTCCTCTCGCCGTTCCTGTTGAGAGGGCCTCCTCTTGAGATGCGACGGGAACGCCGGGAACTCTTTCCCGACGAAGCAGGGAAAGGATCCCTCATCTCGAGCTACGAGGTGGAAACGGGGCTCCTCTGGATGTGGGCGTGACCCTCGTGATTCCTCTCGAGTGGAGACGGGTATGTGGGGAACTTCTTGATTTGCAGCAAGGGTGTGAAGGACCCTTTCGAAGTTCCAGAGGTGAGGTGTGATCAGCCTCGAGACGCCTCAGCGGAAATGGGCCTCATCTCGCCTGGAGGGGAGAACCTCCTGGATTTTCTCCAGTTGCGGCAGGTCTTCTCGAGTTACGACGGGGACCACAGGGACCCGCTCTGGTGGCCTCAAGAAAGACCAGTCCCCATGCGAGTTGCTAGGGGACCTCTCGGGATTCCTCTCCCGTCCATGCCGGGGCCTCAGTCCTTGTGTGGAGTCGGGGCCGGAACCTGAGGATTCCTCTCCAGTGTTTCCATGGATCTTGGGGTGCTTCTCAGTCTCCCCAGGGGAGTCAGGCCTCGTCTCGAGTGGGGGCATGCAGGTGCGCTTTCCTCCCGAGCTGCAGCAGTAGTGTCACGCTTCCTGTCACGTGGATCAAGGGATCTGTGGCTTTACATCGAGGATGTCCCTCGAGGGTTTCCCACGAGGCTTTCCCACAGGGTTGTGCCACGTGCCACCTTAGGGTGAGTCGATCCTCGGCGTGAAAGACGAGCCGGTGAAGGGAAAAGAGGTTCCTCTGGAATAGACTGAGACATCTGGGGGACACTTGGAATGGTGGCACGACCCTGGAGTTCCTCTCGCCGTTCCTGTTGAGAGGGCCTCCTCTTGAGATGCGACGGGAACGCCGGGAACTCTTTCCCGACGAAGCAGGGAAAGGATCCCTCATCTCGAGCTACGAGGCGGAAACGGGGCTCCTCTGGATGTGGGCGGGACCCTCGTGATTCCTCTCGAGTGGAGACGGGTATGTCGGGGAACGTCTTGATTTGCACCAAGGGTGTGAAGGACTCTTTCGAAGTTCCAGAGGTGAGGTGTGATCAGCCTCGAGACGCCTCAGCGGAAATGGGCCTCATCTCGCCTGGAGGGGAGAACCTCCTGGATTTTCTCGAGTTGCGGCAGGTCTTCTCGAGTTACGACGGGGACCTCAGGGACCCGCTCTGGTGGCCTCAGGAAAGGCCAGTCCCCATGCGAGTTGCTAGGGGACCTCTCGGGATTCCTCTCCCGTCCATGCCGGGGCCTCAGTCCTTGTGTGGAGTCGGGGCCGGAACCTGAGGATTCCTCTCCAGTGTTGCCATGGATCTTGGGGTGCTTCTGATTCTCCCCAGGGGAGTCAGGCCTCGTCTCGAGTGGGGGCATGCCCGTGCGCTTTCCTCCCGAGCTGCAGCAGTAGTGTCACGCTTCCTGTCACGTGGATCAAGGGATCTGTGGCTTTCCCTCGAGGCTGTCCCTCGAGGCTTTCCCACGAGGCTTTCCCACAGGGCTGTGCCACGTGCCACCTTGGTGTGAGTCCATCCTCGGCGTGAAAAACGAGCCAGTGAAGGGAAAAGAGGTTCCTCTGGAATGGACTGAGACATCTGGGGGACTCTTGGAATGGTGGCACGACCCTGGAGTTCCTCTCGCCGTTCCTGTTGAGAGGGCCTCCTCTTGAGATGCGACGGGAACGCCGGGAACTCTTTCCCGACGAAGCAGGGAAAGGATCCCTCATCTCGAGCTACGAGGTGGAAACGGGGCTCCTCTGGATGTGGGCGTGACCCTCGTGATTCCTCTCGAGTGGAGACGGGTATGTGGGGAACTTCTTGATTTGCAGGAAGGGTGTGAACGACCCTTTCGAAGTTCCAGAGGTGAGGTGTGATCAGCCTCGAGACGCCTCAGCGGAAATGGGCCTCATCTCGCCTGGAGGGGAGAACCTCCTGTATTTTCTCGAGTTGCGGCTGGTCTTCTCGAGTTACGACGGGGACCTCAGGTACCCGCTCTGGTGGCCTCAGGAAAGGCCAGTCCCCATGCGAGATGCTAGGGGACCTCTCGGGGTTCCTCTCCCGTCCATGCCGGGGCCTCAGTCCTTGTGTGGAGTCGGGGCCGGAACCTGAGGATTCCTCTCCAGTGTTGCCATGGATTTTGGGGTGCTTCTGAGTCTCCCCAGGGGAGTCAGGCCTCGTCTCGAGTGGGGGCATGCACGTGCGCTTTCCTCCCGAGCTGCAGCAGTAGTGTCAGGCTTCCTGTCACGTGGATCAAGGGATCTGTGGCTTTCCCTCGAGGCTGTCCCTCGAGGCTTTCCCACGAGGCTTTCCCACAGGGCTGTGCCACATGCCACCTTGGGGTGAGTCGATCCTCGGCGTGAAAGACGAGCCGGTGAAGGGAAAAGAGGTTCCTCTGGAATGGACTGAGACATCTGGGGGACTCTTGGAATGGTGGCACGACCCTGGAGTTCCTCTCGCCGTTCCTGTTGAGAGGGCCTCCTCTTGAGGTGCGACGGGAACGCCGGGAACTCTTTCCCGACGAAGCAGGGAAAGGATCCCTCATCTCGAGCTACGAGGCGGAAAAGGGGCTCCTCTGGATGCGGGCGGGACCCTCGTGATTCCTCTCGAGTGGAGACGGGTATGTCTGGGAACTTCTTGATTTGCAGCAAAGGTGTGAAGGACCCTTTCGAAGTTCCAGAGGAGAGGTGTGATCAGCCTCGAGACGCCTCAGCGGAAATGGGCCTCATCTCCCCTGGAGGGGAGAACCTCGTGGATTTTCTCGAGTTGCGGCAGGTCTTCTCGAGTTACGACGGGGACCTCAGGGACCCGCTCTGGTGGCCTCAGGAAAGGCCAGTCCCCATGCGAGTTGCTAGGGGACCTCTCGGGATTCCTCTCCCGTCCATGCCGGGGCCTCAGTCCTTGTGTGGAGTCGGGGCCGGAACCTGAGGATTCCTCTCCAGTGTTGCCATGGATCTTGGGGTGCTTCTGAGTCTCCCCAGGGGAGTCAGGCCTCGTCTCGAGTGGGGGCATGCACGTGCGCTTTCCTCCCGAGCTGCAGCAGTAGTGTCACGCTTCCTGTCACGTGGATCAAGGGATCTGTGGCTTTCCCTCGAGGCTGTCCCTCGAGGCTTTCCCACGAGGCTTTCCCACAGGGCTGTGCCACGTGCCACCTTGGTGTGAGTCGATCCTCGGCGTGAAAGACGAGCCGGTGAAGGGAAAAGAGGTTCCTCTGGAATGGACTGAGAAATCTGGGGGACTCTTGGAATGGTGGCACGACCCTGGAGTTCCTCTCGCCGTTCCTGTTGAGAGGGCCTCCTCTTGAGATGCGACGGGAACGCCGGGAACTCTTTCCCGACGAAGCAGGGAAAGGATCCCTCATCTCGAGCTACGAGGCGGAAACGGGGCTCCTCTGGATGTGGGCGGGACCCTCGTGATTCCTCTCGAGTGGAGACGGGTATGTCGGGAAACGTCTTGATTTGCACCAAGGGTGTGAAGGACTCTTTCGAAGTTCCAGAGGTGAGGTGTGATCAGCCTCGAGACGCCTCAGCGGAAATGGGCCTCATCTCGCCTGGAGGGGAGAACCTCCTGGATTTTCTCGAGTTGCGGCAGGTCTTCTCGAGTTACGACGGGGACCTCAGGGACCCGCTCTGGTGGCCTCAGGAAAGGCCAGTCCCCATGCGAGTTGCTAGGGGACCTCTCGGGATTCCTCTCCCGTCCATGCCGGGGCCTCAGTCCTTGTGTGGAGTCGGGGCCGGAACCTGAGGATTCCTCTCCAGTGTTGCCATGGATCTTGGGGTGCTTCTGAGTCTCCCCAGGGGAGTCAGGCCTCGTCTCGAGTGGGGGCATGCACGTGCGCTTTCCTCCCGAGCTGCAGCAGTAGTGTCACGCTTCCTGTCACGTGGATCAAGGGATCTGTGGCTTTCCCTCGAGGCTGTCCCTCGAGGCTTTCCCACGAGGCTTTCCCACAGGGCTGTGCCACGTGCCACCTTGGTGTGAGTCGATCCTCGGCGTGAAAGACGAGCCGGTGAAGGGAAAAGAGGTTCCTCTGGAATGGACTGAGACATCTGGGGGACTCTTGGAATGGTGGCACGACCCTGGAGTTCCTCTTGCCATTCCTGTTGAGAGGGCCTCCTCTTGAGATGCGACGGGAACGCCGGGAACTCTTTCCCAACGAAGCAGATAAAGGATCCCTCATCTCGAGCTACGAGGCGGAAACGGGGCTCCTCTGGATGTGGGCGGGACCATCGTGATTCCTCTAGAGTGGAGACGGCTAGGTCGGGGAACTTCTTGATTTGCACCAATGGTGTGAAGGACCCTTTCGAAGTTCCAGAGGTGAGGTGTGATCAGCCTCGAGACGCCTCAGCGGAAATGGGCCTCATCTCGCCTAGAGGGGAGAACCTCCTGGATTTTCTCGAGTTGCAGCAGGTCTTCTCGAGTTACGACGGGGACCTCAGGGATCCGCTCTGGTGGCCTCAGGAAAGGCCAGTCCCCATGCGAGTTGCTAGAGGACCTCTCGGGATTCCTCTCCCGTCCATGCCGGGGCCTCAGTCCTTGTGTGGAGTCGGGGCCGGAACCTGAGGATTCCTCTCCAGTGTTGCCATGGATCTTGGGGTGCTTCTGAGTCTCCCCAGGGGAGTCAGGCCTCGTCTCGAGTGGGGGCATGCACGTGCGCTTTCCTCCCGAGCTGCAGCAGTAGTGTCAGGCTTCCTGTCACGTGGATCAAGGGATCTGTGGCTTTCCCTCGAGGCTGTCCCTCGAGGCTTTCCCACGAGGCTTTCCCACAGGGCTGTGCCACATGCCACCTTGGGGTGAGTCGATCCTCGGCGTGAAAGACGAGCCGGTGAAGGGAAAAGAGGTTCCTCTGGAATGGACTGAGACATCTGGGGGACTCTTGGAATGGTGGCACGACCCTGGAGTTCCTCTCGCCGTTCCTGTTGAGAGGGCCTCCTCTTGAGGTGCGACGGGAACGCCGGGAAGTCTTTCCCGACGAAGCAGGGAAAGGATCCCTCATCTCGAGCTACGAGGCGGAAACGGGGCTCCTCTGGATGTGGGCGGGACCCTCGTGATTCCTCTCGAGTGGAGACGGGTATGTCGGGGAACGTCTTGATTTGCACCAAGGGTGTGAAGGACCCTTTCGAAGTTCCAGAGGTGAGGTGTGATCAGCCTCGAGAGGCCTCAGCGGAAATGGGCCTCATCTCGCCTAGAGGGGAGAACCTCCTGGATTTTCTCGAGTTGCAGCAGGTCTTCTCGAGTTACGACGGGGACCTCAGGGACCCGCTCTGGTGGCCTCAGGAAAGGAGAGTCCCCATGCGAGTTGCTAGGGGACCTCTCGGGATTCCTCTCCCGTCCATGCCAGGGCCTCAGTCCTTGTGTGGAGTCGGGGCTGGAACCTGCGGATTCCTCTCCAGTGTTGCCATGGATCTTGGGGTGCTTCTGAGTCTCCCCAGGGGAGTCAGGCCTCGTCTCGAGTGGGGGCATGCACGTGCGCTTTCCTCCCGAGCTTCAGCAGTAGTGTCACGCTTCCTGTCACGTGGATCAAGGGATCTGTGGCTTTCCCTCGAGGCTGTCCCTCGAGGCTTTCCCACGAGGCTTTCCCACAGGGCTGTGCCACATGCCACCTTGGGGTGAGTCGATCCTCGGCGTGAAAGACGAGCCGGTGAAGGGAAAAGAGGTTCCTCTGGAATGGACTGAGACATCTGGGGGACTCTTGGAATGGTGGCACGACCCTGGAGTTCCTCTCGCCGTTCCTGTTGAGAGGGCCTCCTCTTTAGGTGCGACGGGAACGCCGGGAACTCTTTCCCGACGAAGCAGGGAAAGGATCCCTCATCTCGAGCTACGAGGCGGAGAAGGGGCTCCTCTGGATGCGGGCGGGACCCTCGTGATTCCTCTCGAGTGGAGACGGGTATGTCTGGGAACTTCTTGATTTGCAGAAAAGGTGTGAAGGACCCTTTCGAAGTTCCAGAGGTGAGGTGTGATCAGCCTCGAGACGCCTCAGCGGAAATGGGCCTCATCTCGCCTGGACGGGAGAACCTCCTGGATTTTCTCCAGTTGCGGCAGGTCTTCTCGAGTTACGACGGGGACCACAGGGACCCGCTCTGATGGCCTCAGGAAAGGACAGTCCCCATGCGAGTTGCTAGGGGACCTCTCGGGATTCCTCTCCCGTCCATGCCGGGGCCTCAGTCCTTGTGTGGAGTCGGGGCCGGAACCTGAGGATTCCTCTCCAGTGTTGCCATGGATCTTGGGGTGCTTCTCAGTCTCCCCAGGGGAGTCAGGCCTCGTCTCGAGTGGGGGCATGCACGTGCGCTTTCCTCCCGAGCTGCAGCAGTAGTGTCACGCTTCCTGTCACGTGGATCAAGGGATCTGTGGCTTTCCCTCGAGGCTGTCCCTCGAGGCTTTCCCACGAGGCTTTCCCACAGGGCTGTGCCACGTGCCACCTTGGTGTGAGTCGATCCTCGGCGTGAAAGACGAGCCGGTGAAGGGAAAAGAGGTTCCTCTGGAATGGACTGAGACATCTGGGGCACTCTTGGAATGGTGGCACGACCCTGGAGTTCCTCTCGCCGTTCCTGTTGAGAGGGCCTCCTCTTGAGATGCGACGGGAACGCCGGGAACTCTTTCCCGACGAAGCAGGGAAAGGATCCCTCATCTCGAGCTACGAGGCGGAAAAGGGGCTCCTCTGGATGCGGGCGGGACCCTCGTGATTCCTCTCGAGTGGAGACGGGTATGTCTGGGAACTTCTTGATTTGCAGCAAAGGTGTGAAGGACCCTTTCGAAGTTCCAGAGGTGAGGTGTGATCAGCCTCGAGACGCCTCAGCGGAAATGGGCCTCATCTCGCCTGGAGGGGAGAACCTCCTGGATTTTCTCGAGTTGCGGCAGGTCTTCTCGAGTTACGACGGGGACCTCAGGGACCCGCTCTGGTGGCCTCAGGAAAGGCCAGTCCCCATGCGAGTTGCTAGGGGACCTCTCGGGATTCCTCTCCCGTCCATGCCAGGGCCTCAGTCCTTGTGTGGAGTCGGGGCCGGAACCTGAGGATTCCTCTCCAGTGTTGCCATGGATCTTGGGGTGCTTCTGAGTCTCCCCAGGGGAGTCAGGCCTCGTCTCGAGTGGGGGCATGCACGTGCGCTTTCCTCCCGAGCTGCAGCAGTAGTGTCACGCTTCCTGTCACGTGGATCAAGGGATCTGTGGCTTTCCCTCGAGGCTGTCCCTCGAGGCTTTCCCACGAGGCTTTCCCACAGGGCTGTGCCACATGCCACCTTGGTGTGAGTCGATCCTCGGCGTGAAAGACGAGCCGGTGAAGGGAAAAGAGGTTCCTCTGGAATGGACTGAGATATCTGGGGGACTCTTGGAATGGTGGCACGACCCTGGAGTTCCTCTCGCCGTTCCTGTTGAGAGGGCCTCCTCTTGAGATGCGACGGGAACGCCGGGAACTCTTTTCCGACGAAGCAGGGAAAGGATCCCTCATCTCGAGCTACGAGGTGGAAACGGGGCTCCTCTGGATGTGGGCGTGACCCTCGTGATTCCTCTCGAGTGGAGACGGGTATGTGGGGAACTTCTTGATTTGCAGCAAGGGTGTGAAGGACCCTTTCGAAGTTCCAGAGGTGAGGTGTGATCAGCCTCGAGATGCCTCAGCGGAAATGGGCCTCATCTCGCCTGGAGGGGAGAACCTCCTGGATTTTCTCGAGTTGCGGCTGGTCTTCTCGAGTTACGACGGGGACCTCAGGGACCCGCTCTGGTGGCCTCAGGAAAGGCCAGTCCCCATGCGAGTTGCTAGGGGACCTCTCGGGGTTCCTCTCCCGTCCATGCCGGGGCCTCAGTCCTTGTGTGGAGTCGGGGCCGGAACCTGAGGATTCCTCTCCAGTGTTGCCATGGATCTTGGGGTGCTTCTGAGTCTCCCCAGGGGAGTCAGGCCTCGTCTCGAGTGGGGGCATGCACGTGCGCTTTCCTCCCGAGCTGCAGCAGTAGTGTCACGCTTCCTGTCACGTGGATCAAGGGATCTGTGGCTTTCACTCGAGGCTGTCCCTCGAGGCTTTCCCACGAGGCTTTCCCACAGGGCTGTGCCACATGCCACCTTGGGGTGAGTCGATACTCGGCGTGAATGACGAGCAGGTGAAGGGAAAAGAGGTTCCTCTGGAATGGACTGAGACATCTGGGGGACTCTTGGAATGGTGGCACGACCCTGGAGTTCCTCTCGCCGTTCCTGTTGAGAGGGCCTCCTCTTGAGATGCGACGGGAACGCCGGGAACTCTTTCCCGACGAAGCAGGGAAAGGATCCCTCATCTCGAGCTACGAGGCGGAAAAGGGGCTCCTCTGGATGCGCGCGGGACCCTCGTGATTCCTCTCGAGTGGAGACGGGTATGTGGGGAACTTCTTGATTTGCAGCAAGGGTGTGAAGGACCCTTTCGAAGTTCCAGAGGTGAGGTGTGATCAGCCTCGAGATGCCTCAGCGGAAATGGGCCTCATCTCGCCTGGAGGGGAGAACCTCCTGGATTTTCTCGAGTTGCGGCTGGTCTTCTCGAGTTACGACGGGGACCTCAGGGACCCGCTCTGGTGGCCTCAGGAAAGGCCAGTCCCCATGCGAGTTGCTAGGGGACCTCTCGGGATTCCTCTCCCGTCCATGCCGGGGCCTCAGTCCTTGTGTGGAGTCGGGGCCGGAACCTGAGGATTCCTCTCCAGTGTTGCCATGGATCTTGGGGTGCTTCTGAGTCTCCCCAGGGGAGTCAGGCCTCGTCTCGAGTGGGGGCATGCACGTGCGCTTTCCTCCCGAGCTGCAGCAGTAGTGTCACGCTTCCTGTCACGTGGATCAAGGGATCTGTGGCTTTCCCTCGAGGCTGTCCCTCGAGGCTTTCCCACGAGGCTTTCCCACAGGGCTGTGCCACATGCCACCTTGGGGTGAGTCGATCCTCGGCGTGAATGACGAGCCGGTGAAGGGAAAAGAGGTTCCTCTGGAATGGACTGAGACATCTGGGGGACTCTTGGAATGGTGGCACGACCCTGGAGTTCCTCTCGCCGTTCCTGTTGAGAGGGCCTCCTCTTGAGATGCGACGGGAACGCCGGGAACTCTTTCCCGACGAAGCAGGGAAAGGATCCCTCATCTCGAGCTACGAGGCGGAAAAGGGGCTCCTCTGGATGCGGGCGGGACCCTCGTGATTCCTCTCGAGTGGAGACGGGTATGTCTGCGAACTTCTTGATTTGCAGCAAAGGTGTGAAGGACCCTTTCGAAGTTCCAGAGGTGAGGTGTGATCAGCCTCGAGATGCCTCAGCGGAAATGGGCCTCATCTCGCCTGGAGGGGAGAACCTCCTGGATTTTCTCGAGTTGCGGCAGGTCTTCTCGAGTTACGACGGGGACCACAGGGACCCGCTCTGGTGGCCTCAAGAAAGACCAGTCCCCATGCGAGTTGCTAGGGGACCTCTCGGGATTCCTCTCCCGTCCATGCCGGGGCCTCAGTCCTTGTGTGGAGTCGGGGCCGGAACCTGAGGATTCCTCTCCAGTGTTGCCATGGATCTTGGGGTGCTTCTCAGTCTCCCCAGGGGAGTCAGGCCTCGTCTCGTGTGGGGGCATGCAGGTGCGCTTTCCTCCCGAGCTGCAGCAGTAGTGTCACGCTTCCTGTCACGTGGATCAAGGGATCTGTGGCTTTACATCGAGGATGTCCCTCGAGGCTTTCCCACGAGGCTTTCCCACAGGGTTGTGCCACGTGACACCTTAGGGTGAGTCGATCCTCGGCGTGAAAGACGAGCCGGTGAAGGGAAAAGAGGTTCCTCTGGAATAGACTGAGACATCTGGGGGACTCTTGGAATGGTGGCACGACCCTGGAGTTCCTCTCGCCGTTCCTGTTGAGAGGGCCTCCTCTTGAGATGCGACGGGAACGCCGGGAACTCTTTCCCGACGAAGCAGGGAAAGGATCCCTCATCTCGAGCTACGAGGCGGAAACGGGGCTCCTCTGGATGTGGGCGGGACCCTCGTGATTCCTCTCGAGTGGAGACGGGTATGTCGGGGAACGTCTTGATTTGCACCAAGGGTGTGAAGGACTCTTTCGAAGTTCCAGAGGTGAGGTGTGATCAGCCTCGAGACGCCTCAGCGGAAATGGGCCTCATCTCGCCTGGAGGGGAGAACCTCCTCGATTTTCTCGAGTTGCGGCAGGTCTTCTCGAGTTACGACGGGGACCTCAGGGACCCGCTCTGGTGGCCTCAGGAAAGGCCAGTCCCCATGCGAGTTGCTAGGGGACCTCTCGGGATTCCTCTCCCGTCCATGCCGGGGCCTCAGTCCTTGTGTGGAGTCGGGGCCGGAACCTGAGGATTCCTCTCCAGTGTTGCCATGGATCTTGGGGTGCTTCTGATTCTCCCCAGGGGAGTCAGGCCTCGTCTCGAGTGGGGGCATGCCCGTGCGCTTTCCTCCCGAGCTGCAGCAGTAGTGTCACGCTTCCTGTCACGTGGATCAAGGGATCTGTGGCTTTCCCTCGAGGCTGTCCCTCGAGGCTTTCCCACGAGGCTTTCCCACAGGGCTGTGCCACGTGCCACCTTGGTGTGAGTCGATCCTCGGCGTGAAAGACGAGCCGGTGAAGGGAAAAGAGGTTCCTCTGGAATGGACTGAGACATCTGGGGGACTCTTGGAATGGTGGCACGACCCTGGAGTTCCTCTCGCCGTTCCTGTTGAGAGGGCCTCCTCTTGAGATGCGACGGGAACGCCGGGAACTCTTTCCCGACGAAGCAGGGAAAGGATCCCTCATCTCGAGCTACGAGGTGGAAACGGGGCTCCTCTGGATGTGGGCGTGACCCTCGTGATTCCTCTCGAGTGGAGACGGGTATGTGGGGAACTTCTTGATTTGCAGCAAGGGTGTGAAGGACCCTTTCGAAGTTCCAGAGGTGAGGTGTGATCAGCTTCGAGACGCCTCAGCGGAAATGGGCCTCATCTCGCCTGGAGGGGAGAACCTCCTGGATTTTCTCGAGTTGCGGCTGGTCTTCTCGAGTTACGACGGGGACCTCAGGTACCCGCTCTGGTGGCCTCAGGAAAGGCCAGTCCCCATGCGAGTTGCTAGGGGACCTCTCGGGGTTCCTCTCCCGTCCATGCCGGGGCCTCAGTCCTTGTGTGGAGTCGGGGCCAGAACCTGAGGATTCCTCTCCAGTGTTGCCATGGATCTTGGGGTGCTTCTGAGTCTCCCCAGGGGAGTCAGGCCTCGTCTCGAGTGGGGGCATGCACGTGCGCTTTCCTCCCGAGCTGCAGCAGTAGTGTCACGCTTCCTGTCACGTGGATCAAGGGATCTGTGGCTTTCCCTCGAGGCTGTCCCTCGAGGCTTTCCCACGAGGCTTTCCCACAGGGCTGTGCCACATGCCACCTTGGGGTGAGTCGATCCTCGGCGTGAAAGACGAGCCGGTGAAGGGAAAAGAGGTTCCTCTGGAATGGACTGAGACATCTGGGGGACTCTTGGAATGGTGGCAGGACCCTGGAGTTCCTCTCGCCGTTCCTGTTGAGAGGGCCTCCTCTTGAGGTGCGACGGGAACGCCGGGAACTCTTTCCCGACGAAGCAGGGAAAGGATCCCTCATCTCGAGCTACGAGGCGGAAAAGGGGCTCCTCTGGATGCGGGCGGGACCCTCGTGATTCCTCTCGAGTGGAGACGGGTATGTCTGGGAACTTCTTGATTTGCAGCAAAGGTGTGAAGGACCCTTTCGAAGTTCCAGAGGTGAGGTGTGATCAGCCTCGAGACGCCTCAGCGGAAATGGGCCTCATCTCGCCTGGAGGGGAGAACCTCCTGGATTTTCTCGAGTTGCAGCAGGTCTTCTCGAGTTACGACGGGGACCTCAGGGACCCGCTCTGGTGGCCTCAGGAAAGGCCAGTCCCCATGCGAGTTGCTAGGGGACCTCTCGGGATTCCTCTCCCGTCCATGCCAGGGCCTCAGTCCTTGTGTGGAGTCGGGGCCGGAACCTGAGGATTCCTCTCCAGTGTTGCCATGGATCTTGGGGTGCTTCTGAGTCTCCCCAGGGGAGTCAGGCCTCGTCTCGAGTGGGGGCATGCACGTGCGCTTTCCTCCCGAGCTGCAGCAGCAGTGTCACGCTTCCTGTCACGTGGATCAAGGGATCTGTGGCTTTCCCTCGAGGCTGTCCCTCGAGGCTTTCCCACGAGGCTTTCCCACAGGACTGTGCCACATGCCACCTTGGGGTGAGTCGATCCTCGGCGTGAAAGACGAGCCGGTGAAGGGAAAAGAGGTTCCTCTGGAATGGACTGAGATATCTGGGGGACTCTTGGAATGGTGGCACGACCCTGGAGTTCCTCTCGCCGTTCCTGTTGAGAGGGCCTCCTCTTGAGATGCGACGGGAACGCCGGGAACTCTTTCCCGACGAAGCAGGGAAAGGATCCCTCATCTCGAGCTACGAGGCGGAAACGGGGCTCCTCTGGATGTGGGCGGGACCCTCGTGATTCCTCTCGAGTGGAGACGGGTATGTCGGGGAACGTCTTGATTTGCACCAAGGGTGTGAAGGACTCTTTCGAAGTTCCAGAGGTGAGGTGTGATCAGCCTCGAGACGCCTCAGCGGAAATGGGCCTCATCTCGCCTGGAGGGGAGAACCTCCTGGATTTTCTCGAGTTGCGGCAGGTCTTCTCGAGTTACGACGGGGACCTCAGGGACCCGCTCTGATGGCCTCAGGAAAGGCCAGTCCCCATGCGAGTTGCTAGGGGACCTCTCGGGATTCCTCTCCCGTCCATACCGGGGCCTCAGTCCTTGTGTGGAGTCGGGGCCGGAACCTGAGGATTCCTCTCCAGTGTTGCCATGGATCTTGGGGTGCTTCTGAGTCTCCCCAGGGGAGTCAGGCCTCGTCTCGAGTGGGGGCATGCACGTGCGCTTTCCTCCCGAGCTGCAGCAGTAGTGTCACGCTTCCTGTCACGTGTATCAAGGGATCTGTGGCTTTCCCTCGAGGCTGTCCCTCGAGGCTTTCCCACGAGGCTTTCCCACAGGGCTGTGCCACGTGCCACCTTGGTGTGAGTCGATCCTCGGCGTGAAAGACGAGCCGGTGAATGGAAAAGAGGTTCCTCTGGAATGGACTGAGACATCTGGGGGACTCTTGAAATGGTGGGACGACCCTGGAGTTCCTCTCGCCGTTCCTGTTGAGAGGGCCTCCTCTTGAGATGCGACGGGAACGCCGGGAAATCTTTCCCGACGAAGCAGGGAAAGGATCCCTCATCTCGAGCTACGAGGCGGAAACGGGGCTCCTCTGGATGTGGGCGGGACCCACGTGATTCCTCTCGAGTGGAGACGGGTATGTCGGGGAACTTCTTGATTTGCACCAAGGGTGTGAAGGACCCTTTCGAAGTTCCAGAGGTGAGGTGTGATCAGCCTCGAGACGCCTCAGCGGAAATGGGCCTCATCTCGCCTGGAGGGGAGAACCTCCTGGATTTTCTCGAGTTGCGGCAGGTCTTCTCGAGTTACGACGGGGACCACAGGGACCCGCTCTGATGGCCTCAGGAAAGGACAGTCCCCATGCGAGTTGCTAGGGGACCTCTCGGGATTCCTCTCCCGTCCATACCGGGGCCTCAGTCCTTGTGTGGAGTCGGGGCCGGAACCTGAGGATTCCTCTCCAGTGTTGCCATGGATCTTGGGGTGCTTCTGATTCTCCCCAGGGGAGTCAGGCCTCGTCTCGAGTGGGGGCATGCACGTGCGCTTTCCTCCCGAGCTGCAGCAGTAGTGTCACGCTTCCTGTCACGTGGATCAAGGGATCTGTGGCTTTCCCTCGAGGCTGTCCCTCGAGGCTTTCCCACGAGGCTTTCCCACAGGGCTGTGCCACGTGCCACCTTGGTGTGAGTCGATCCTCGGCGTGAAAGACGAGCCGGTGAAGGGAAAAGAGGTTCCTCTGGAATGGACTGAGACATCTGGGGGACTCTTGGAATGGTGGCACGACCCTGGAGTTCCTCTCGCCGTTCCTGTTGAGAGGGCCTCCTCTTGAGATGCGACGGGAACGCCGGGAACTCTTTCCCAACGAAGCAGGGAAAGGATCCCTCATCTCGAGCTACGAGGCGGAAACGGGGCTCCTCTGGATGTGGGCGGAACCCTCGTGATTCCTCTCGAGTGGAGACGGCTAGGTCGGGGAACTTCTTGATTTGCAGCAAAGGTGTGAAGGACCCTTTCGAAGTTTCAGAGGTGAGGTGTGATCAGCCTCGAGACGCCTCAGCGGAAATGGGCCTCATCTTGCCTGGAGCGGAGAACCTCCTGGATTTTCTCGAGTTGCGGCAGGTCTTCTCGAGTTACGACGGGGACCTCAGGGACCCGCTCTGGTGGCCTCAGGAAAGGCCAGTCCCCATGCGAGTTGCTAGGGGACCTCTCGGGATTCCTCTCCCGTCCATGCCGGGGCCTCAGTCCTTGTGTGGAGTCGGGGCCGGAACCTGAGGATTCCTCTCCAGTGTTGCCATGGATCTTGGGGTGCTTCTGAGTCTCCCCAGGGGAGTCAGGCCTCGTCTCGAGTGGGGGCATGCACGTGCGCTTTCCTCCCGTGCTGCAGCAGTAGTGTCACGCTTCCTGTCACGTGGATCAAAGGATCTGTGGCTTTCCCTCGAGGCTGTCCCTCGAGGCTTTCCCACGAGGCTTTCCCACAGGGCTGTGCCACATGCCACCTTGGTGTGAGTCGATCCTCGGCGTTAAAGACGAGCCGGTTAAGGGAAAAGAGGTTCCTCTGGAAAGGACTGAGACATCTGGGGGACCCTTGGAATGGTGGCACGACCCTGGAGTTCCTCTCGCCGTTCCTGTTGAGAGGGCCTCCTCTTGAGTTGCGACGGGAACGCCGGGAACTCTTTCCCGACGAAGCAGGGAAAGGATCCCTCATCTCGAGCTACGAGGCGCAAACGGGGCTCCTCTGGATGTGGGCGGGATCCACGTGATTCCTCTAGAGTGGAGACGGCTAGGTCGGGGAACTTCTTGATTTGCACCAAGGGTGTGAAGGAGCCTTTCGAAGTTCCAGAGGTGAGGTGTGATCAGCCTCGAGACGCCTCAACGGAAATGGGCCTCATCTCGCCTGGAAGGGAGAACCTCCTGGATTTTCTCCAGTTGCGGCAGGTCTTCTCGTGTTACGACGGGGACCTCAGGGACCTGCTCTTGTGGCCTCAGGAAAGGCCAGTCCCCATGCGAGTTGCTAGGGGAACTCTCGGGATTCCTCTCCCGTCCATGCCGGGGCCTCAGTCCTTGTGTGGAGTCGGGACCGGAAACTGAGGATTCCTCTCCAGTGTTGCCATGGATCTTGGGGTGATTCTGAGTCTCCCCAGGGGAGTCAGGCCTCGTCTCGAGTGGGGGCATGCACGTGCGCTTTCCTCCCGAGCTGCAGCAGTAGTGTCATGCTTATTGTCACGTGGATCAAGGGATCTGTGGCTTTCCCTCGAGGCTGTCCCTCGAGGCTTTCCCACGAGGCTTTCCCACAGGGCTGTGCCACGTGCCACCTTGGGGTGAGTCGATCCTCGGCGTGAAAGACGAGCCGGTGAAGGGAAAAGAGGTTCCTCTGGAATGGACTGAGACATCTGGGGGACTCTTGGAATGGTGGCACGACCCTGGAGTTCCTCTCGCCGTTCCTGTTGAGAGGGCCTCCTCTTGAGATGCGACGAGAACGCCGGGAACTCTTTCCCGACGAAGCAGGGAAAGGATCCCTCATCTCGAGCTACGAGGCGGAAACGGGGCTCCTCTGGATGTGGGCGGGACTCACGTGATTCCTCTCGAGTGGAGACGGCTAGGTCGGGGAACTTCTTGATTTGCACCAAGGGTGTGAAGGACCCTTTCGAAGTTCCAGAGGTGAGGTGTGATCAGCCTCGAGACGCCTCAGCGGATATGGGCCTCATCTCGCCTGGAGGGGAGAACCTCCTGGATTTTCTCGAGGTGGGGCAGGTCTTCTCGAGTTACGACGGGGCCCTCAGGGACCCGCTCTGGTGGCCTCAGGAAAGGCCAGTCCCCATGCGAGTTGCTAGGGGACCTCTCGGGATTCCTCTCCCGTCCATGCCGGGGCCTCAGTCCTTGTGTGGAGTCGGGGCCGGAACCTGAGGATTCCTCTCCAGTGTTGCCATGGATCTTGGGGTGCTTCTGAGTCTCCCCAGGGGAGTCAGGCCTCGTCTCGAGTGGGGGCATGCACGTGCGCTTTCCTCCCGAGCTGCAGCAGTAGTGTCACGCTTCCAGTCACGTGGATCAAGGGATCTGTGGCTTTCCCTCGAGGCTGTCCCTCGAGGCTTTCCCACGAGGCTTTCCGACAGGGCTGTGCCACATGCCACCTTGGGGTGAGTCGATCCTCGGCGTGAAAGACGAGCCGGTGAAGGGAAAAGAGGTTCCTCTGGAATGGACTGAGACATCTGGGGGACTCTTGGAATGGTGGCACGACCCTGGAGTTCCTCTCGCCGTTCCTGTTGAGAGGGCCACCTCTTGAGATGCGACGGGAACGCCGGGAACTCTTTCCCGACGAAGCAGGGAAAGGATCCCTCATCTCGAGCTACGAGGCGGAAAAGGGGCTCCTCTGGATGCGGGCGGGACCCTCTTGATTCCTCTCGAGTGGAGACGGGTATGTCGGGGAACTTCTTGATTTGCACCAAGGGTGTGAAGGACCCTTTCGAAGTTCCAGAGGTGAGGTGTGATCAGCCTCGAGACGCCTCAGCGGAAATGGGCCTCATCTCGCGTGGAGGGGAGAACCTCCTGGATTTTCTCCAGTTGCGGCAGGTCTTCTCGAGTTACGACGGGGACCACAGGGACCCGCTCTGGTGGCCTCAGGAAAGACCAGTCCCCATTCGAGTTGCTAGGGGACCTCTCCGGATTCCTCTCCCGTCCATGCCGGGGCCTCAGTCCTTGTGTGGAGTCGGGGCCGGAACCTGAGGATTCCTCTCCAGTGTTGCCATGGATCTTGGGGTGCTTCTGAGTCTCCCCAGGGGATTCAGGCCTCGTCTCGAGTGGGGGCATGCAGGTGCGCTTTCCTCCCGAGCTGCAGCAGTAGTGTAACGCTTCCTGTCACGTGGATCAAGGGATCTGTGGCTTTCCCTCGAGGCTGTCCCTCGAGGCTTTCCCACGAGGCTTTCCCACAGGGCTGTGCCACGTGCCACCTTGGTGTGAGTCGATCCTCGGCGTGAAAGACGAGCCGGTGAAGGGAAAAGAGGTTCCTCTGGAATGGACTGAGACATCTGGGGGACTCTTGGAATGGTGGCACGACCCTGGAGTTCCTCTCGCCATTCCTGTTGAGAGGGCCTCCTCTTGAGATGCGACGGGAACGCCGGGAACTCTTTCCCAACGAAGCAGGGAAAGGATCCCTCATCTCGAGCTACGAGGCGGAAACGGGGCTCCTCTGGATGTGGGCGGGACCATCGTGATTCCTCTAGAGTGGAGACGGCTAGGTCGGGGAACTTCTTGATTTGCACCAATGGTGTGAAGGACCCTTTCGAAGTTCCAGAGGTGAGGTGTGATCAGCCTCGAGACGCCTCAGCGGAAATGGGCCTCATCTCGCCTAGAGGGGAGAACCTCCTGGATTTTCTCGAGTTGCAGCAGGTCTTCTGGAGTTACGACGGGGACCTCAGGGACCCGCTCTGGTGGCCTCAGGAAAGGCCAGTCCCCATGCGAGTTGCTAGGGGACCTCTCGGGATTCCTCTCCCGTCCATGCCAGGGCCTCAGTCCTTGTGTGGAGTCGGGGCCGGAACCTGAGGATTCCTCTCCAGTGTTGCCATGGATCTTGGGGTGCTTCTGAGTCTCCCCAGGGGAGTCAGGCCTCCTCTCGAGTGGGGGCATGCACGTGCGCTTTCCTCCCGAGCTGCAGCAGTAGTGTCACGCTTCCTGTCACGTGGATCAAGGGATCTGTGGCTTTCCCTCGAGGCTGTCCCTCGAGGCTTTCCCACGAGGCTTTCCCACAGGGCTGTGCCACATGCCACCTTGGGGTGAGTCGATCCTCGGCGTGAAAGACGAGCCGGTGAAGGGAAAAGAGGTTCCTCTGGAATGGACTGAGACATCTGGGGGACTCTTGGAATGGTGGCACGACCCTGGAGTTCCTCTCGCCGTTCCTGTTGAGAGGGCCTCCTCTTGAGATGCGACGGGAACGCCGGGAACTCTTTCCCGACGAAGCAGGGAAAGGATCCCTCATCTCGAGCTACGAGGCGGAAAAGGGGCTCCTCTGGATGCGGGCGGGACCCTCGTGATTCCTCTCGAGTGGAGACGGGTATGTCTGGGAACTTCTTGATTTGCAGCAAAGGTGTGAAGGACCCTTTCGCAGTTCCAGAGGTGAGGTGTGATCAGCCTCGAGACGCCTCAGCGGAAATGGGCCTCATCTCGCCTGGAGGGGAGAACCTCCTGGATTTTCTCGAGTTGCGGCAGGTCTTCTCGAGTTACGACGGGGACCTCAGGGACCCGCTCTGGTGGCCTCAGGAAAGGCCAGTCCCCATGCGAGTTGCTAGGGGACCTCTCGGGATTCCTCTCCCGTCCATGCCGGGGCCTCAGTCCTTGTGTGGAGTCGGGGCCGGAATCTGAGGATTCCTCTCCAGTGTTGCCATGGATCTTGGGGTGCTTCTCAGTCTCCCCAGGGGAGTCAGGCCTCGTCTCGAGTGGGGGCATGCACGTGCGCTTTCCTCCCGAGCTGCAGCAGTAGTGTCACGCTTCCTGTCACGTGTATCAAGGGATCTGTGGCTTTCCCTCGAGGCTGTCCCTCGAGGCTTTCCCACGAGGCTTTCCCACAGGGCTGTGCCACGTGCCACCTTGGTGTGAGTCGATCCTCGGCGTGAAAGACGAGCCGGTGAAGGGAAAAGAGGTTCCTCTGGAATGGACTGAGACATCTGGGGGACTCTTGAAATGGTGGCACGACCCTGGAGTTCCTCTCGCCGTTCCTGTTGAGAGGGCCTCCTCTTGAGATGCGACGGGAACGCCGGGAAATCTTTCCCGACGAAGCAGGGAAAGGATCCCTCATCTCGAGCTACGAGGCGGAAACGGGGCTCCTCTGGATGTGGGCGGGACCCACGTGATTCCTCTCGAGTGGAGACGGGTATGTCGGAGAACTTCTTGATTTGCACCAAGGGTGTGAAGGACCCTTTCGAAGTTCCAGAGGTGAGGTGTGATCAGCCTCGAGACGCCTCAGCGGAAATGGGCCTCATCTCGCCTGGAGGGGAGAACCTCCTGGATTTTCTCCAGTTGCGGCAGGTCTTCTCGAGTTACGACGGGGACCTCAGGGACCCGCTCTGGTGGCCTCAGGAAAGGCCAGTCCCCATGCGAGTTGCTAGGGGACCTCTCGGGATTCCTCTCCCGTCCATGCCGGGGCCTCAGTCCTTGTGTGGAGTCGGGACCGGAACCTGAGGATTCCTCTCCAGTGTTGCCATGGATCTTGGGGTGCTTCTGAGTCTCCCCAGGGGAGTCAGGCCTCGTCTCGAGTGGGGGCATGCACGTGCGATTTCCTCCCGAGCTGCAGCAGTAGTGTCATGCTTCCTGTCACGTGGATCAAGGGATCTGTGGCTTTCCCTCGAGGCTGTCCCTCGAGGCTTACCCACGAGGCTTTCCCACAGGGCTGTGCCACGTGCCACCTTGGGGTGAGTCGATCCTCGGCGTGAAAGACGAGCCGGTGAAGGGAAAAGAGGTTCCTCTGGAATGGACTGAGACATCTGGGGGACTCTTGGAATGGTGGCACGACCCTGGAGTTCCTCTCGCCGTACCTGTTGAGAGGGCCTCCTCTTGAGATGCGACGAGAATGCCGGGAACTCTTTCCCGACGAAGCAGGGAAAGGATCCCTCATCTCGAGCTACGATGCGGAAACGGGGCTCCTCTGGATGTGGGCGGAACCCACGTGATTCCTCTCGAGTGGAGACGGCTAGGTCGGGGAACTTCTTGATTTGCACCAAGGGTGTGAAGGACCCTTTCGAAGTTCCAGTGGTGAGTTGTGATCAGCCTCGAGACGCCTCAGCGGAAATGGGCCTCATCTCGCCTGGAGGGGAGAACCTCCTGGATTTTCTCGAGGTGGGGCAGGTCTTCTCGAGTTACGACGGGGACCTCAGGGACCCGCTCTGGTGGCCTCAGGAAAGGCCAGTCCCCATGCGAGTTGCTAGGGGACCTCTCGGGATTCCTCTCCCGTCCATGCCGGGGCCTCAGTCCTTGTGTGGAGTCGGGGCCGGAACCTGAGGATTCCTCTCCAGTGTTGCCATGGATCTTGGGGTGCTTCTGAGTCTCCCCAGGGGAGTCAGGCCTCGTCTCGAGTGGGGGCATGCACGTGCGCTTTCCTCCCGAGCTGCAGCAGTAGTGTCACGCTTCCTGTCACGTGGATCAAGGGATCTGTGGCTTTCCCTCGAGGCTGTCCCTGGAGGCTTTCCCACGAGGCTTTCCCACAGGGCCGTGCCACGTGCCACCTTGGTGTGAGTCGATCCTCGGCGTGAAAGACGAGCCGGTGAAGGGAAAAGAGGTTCCTCTGGAATGGACTGAGACATCTGGGGGACTCTTGAAATGGTGGCACGACCCTGGAGTTCCTCTCTCCGTTCCTGTTGAGAGGGCCTCCTCTTGAGATGCGACGGGAACGCCGGGAACTCTTTCCCGACGAAGCAGGGAAAGGATCCCTCATCTCGAGCTACGAGGCGGAAACGGGGCTCCTCTGGATGTGGGCGGGACCCACGTGATTCCTCTCGAGTGGAGACGGGTATGTCGGGGAACTTCTTGATTTGCACCAAGGGTGTGAAGGACCCTTTCGAAGTTCCAGAGGTGAGGTGTGATCAGCCTCGAGACGCCTCAGCGGAAATGGGCCTCATCTCGCCTGGAGGGGAGAACCTCCTGGATTTTCTCGAGTTGCGGCAGGTCTTCTCGAGTTACGACGGGGACCTCAGGGACCCGCTCTGTTGGCCTCAGGAAAGGCCAGTCCCCATGCGAGTTGCTAGGGGACCTCTCGGGATTCCTCTCCCGTCCATGCCGGGGCCTCAGTCCTTGTGTGGAGTCGGGGCCGGAACCTGAGGATTCCTCTCCAGTGTTGCCATGGATCTTGGGGTGCTTCTGAGTCTCCCCAGGGGAGTCAGGCCTCGTCTCGAGTGGGGGCATGCACGTGCGCTTTCCTCCCGAGCTGCAGCAGTAGTGTCACGCTTCCTGTCACGTGGATCAAGGGATCTGTGGCTTTCCCTCGAGGCTGTCCCTCGAGGCTTTCCCACGAGGCTTTCCCACAGGGCTGTGCCACATGCCACCTTGGGGTGAGTCGATCCTCGGCGTGAAAGATGAGCCGGTGAAGGGAAAAGAGGTTCCTCTGGAATGGACTGAGACATCTGGGGGACTCTTGGAATGGTGGCACGACCCTGGAGTTCCTCTCGCCGTTCCTGTTGAGAGGGCCTCCTCTTGAGATGCGACGGGAACGCCGGGAACTCTTTCCCGACGAAGCAGGGAAAGGATCCCTCATCTCGAGCTACGAGGCGGAAAAGGGGCTCCTCTGGATGCGGGCGGGACCCTCGTGATTCCTCTCGAGTGGAGACGGGTATGTCTGGGAACTTCTTGATTTGCAGCAAAGGTGTGAAGGACCCTTTCGAAGTTCCAGAGGTGAGGTGTGATCAGCCTCGAGACGCCTCAGCGGAAATGGGCCTCATCTCGCCTGGAGGGGAGAACCTCCTGGATTTTCTCGAGTTGCGGCAGGTCTTCTCGAGTTACGACGGGGACCTCAGGGACCCGCTCTGGTGGCCTCAGGAAAGGCCAGTCCCCATGCGAGTTGCTAGGGGACCTCTCGGGATTCCTCTCCCGTCCATGCCGGGGCCTCAGTCCTTGTGTGGAGTCGGGGCCGGAACCTGAGGATTCCTCTCCAGTGTTGCCATGGATCTTGGGGTGCTTCTGAGTCTCCCCAGGGGAGTCAGGCCTCGTCTCGAGTGGGGGCATGCACGTGCGCTTTCCTCCCGAGCTGCAGCAGTAGTGTCACGCTTCCTGTCACGTGGATCAAGGGATCTGTGGCTTTCCCTCGAGGCTGTCCCTCGAGGCTTTCCCACGAGGCTTTCCCACAGGGCTGTGCCACGTGCCACCTTGGTGTGAGTCGATCCTCGGCGTGAAAGACGAGCCGGTGAAGGGAAAAGAGGTTCCTCTGGAATGGACTGAGACATCTGGGGGACTCTTGAAATGGTGGCACGACCCTGGAGTTCCTCTCGCCGTTCCTGTTGAGAGGGCCTCCTCTTGAGATGCGACGGGAACGCCGGGAAATCTTTCCCGACGAAGCAGGGAAAGGATCCCTCATCTCGAGCTACGAGGCGGAAACGGGGCTCCTCTTGATGTGGGCGGGACCCACGTGATTCCTCTCGAGTGGAGACGGGTATGTCGGGGAACTTCTTGATTTGCACCAAGGGTGTGAAGGACCCTTTCGAAGTTCCAGAGGTGAGGTGTGATCAGCCTCGAGACGCCTCAGCGGAAATGGCCCTCATCTCGCCTGGAGGGGAGAACCTCCTGGATTTTCTCCAGTTGCGGCAGGTCTTCTCGAGTTACGACGGGGACCACAGGGACCCGCTCTGGTGGCCTCAGGAAAGGCCAGTCCCCATGCGAGTTGCTAGGGGACCTCTCGGGATTCCTCTCCCGTCCATGCCGGGGCCTCAGTCCTTGTGTGGAGTCGGGGCCGGAACCTGAGGATTCCTCTCCAGTGTTGCCATGGATCTTGGGGTGCTTCTGAGTCTCCCCAGGGGAGTCAGGCCTCGTCTCGAGTGTGGGCATGCACGTGCGCTTTCTTCCCGAGCTGCAGCAGTAGTGTCACGCTTCCTGTCACGTGTATCAAGGGATCTGTGGCTTTCCCTCGAGGCTGTCCCTCGAGGCTTTCCCACGAGGCTTTCCCACAGGGCTGTGCCACGTGCCACCTTGGGGTGAGTCGATCCTCGGCGTGAAAGATGAGCCGGTGAAGGGAAAAGAGGTTCCTCTGGAATGGACTGAGACATCTGGGGGACTCTTGGAATGGTGGCACGACCCTGGAGTTCCTCTCGCCGTTCCTGTTGAGAGGGCCTCCTCTTGAGATGCGACGGGAACGCCGGGAACTCTTTCCCGACGAAGCAGGGAAAGGATCCCTCATCTCGAGCTACGAGGCGGAAAAGGGGCTCCTCTGGATGCGGGCGGGACCCTCGTGATTCCTCTCGAGTGGAGACGGGTATGTCTGGGAACTTCTTGATTTGCAGCAAAGGTGTGAAGGACCCTTTCGAAGTTCCAGAGGTGAGGTGTGATCAGCCTCGAGACGCCTCAGCGGAAATGGGCCTCATCTCGCCTGGAGGGGAGAACCTCCTGGATTTTCTCGAGTTCCGGCAGGTCTTCTCGAGTTACGACGGGGACCTCAGGGACCCGCTCTGGTGGCCTCAGGAAAGGCCAGTCCCCATGCGAGTTGCTAGGGGACCTCTCGGGATTCCTCTCCCGTCCATGCCGGGGCCTCAGTCCTTGTGTGGAGTCGGGGCCGGAATCTGAGGATTCCTCTCCAGTGTTGCCATGGATCTTGGGGTGCTTCTGAGTCTCCCCAGGGGAGTCAGGCCTCGTCTCGAGTGGGGGCATGCACGTGCGCTTTCCTCCCGAGCTGCAGCAGTAGTGTCACGCTTCCTGTCACGTGTATCAAGGGATCTGTGGCTTTCCCTCGAGGCTGTCCCTCGAGGCTTTCCCACGAGGCTTTCCCACAGGGCTGTGCCACGTGCCACCTTGGTGTGAGTCGATCCTCGGCGTTAAAGACGAGCCGGTAAAGGGAAAAGAGGTTCCTCTGGAATGGACTGAGACATCTGGGGGACTCTTGAAATGGTGGCACGACCCTGGAGTTCCTCTCGCCGTTCCTGTTGAGAGGGCCTCCTCTTGAGATGCGACGGGAACGCCGGGAAATCTTTCCCGACGAAGCAGGGAAAGGATCCCTCATCTCGAGCTACGAGGCGGAAACGGGGCTCCTCTGGATGTGGGCGGGACCCACGTGATTCCTCTCGAGTGGAGACGGGTATGTCGGGGAACTTCTTGATTTGCACCAAGGGTGTGAAGGACCCTTTCGAAGTTCCAGAGGTGAGGTGTGATCAGCCTCGAGACGCCTCAGCGGAAATGGGCCTCATCTCGCCTGGAGGGGAGAACCTCCTGGATTTTCTCCAGTTGCGGCAGGTCTTCTCGAATTACGATGGGGACCACAGGGACCCGCTCTGATGGCCTCAGGAAAGGACAGTCCCCATGCGAGTTGCTAGGGGACCTCTCGGGATTCCTCTCCCGTCCATGCCGGGGCCTCTGTCCTTGTGTGGAGTCGGGGCCGGAACCTGAGGATTCCTCTCCAGTGTTGCCATGGATCTTGGGGTGCTTCTGATTCTCCCCAGGGGAGTCAGGCCTCGTCTCGAGTGGGGGCATGCACGTGCGCTTTCCTCCCGAGCTGCAGCAGTAGTGTCACGCTTCCTGTCACGTGGATCAAGGGATCTGTGGCTTTCCCTCGAGGCTGTCCCTCGAGGCTTTCCCACGAGGCTTTCCCACAGGGCTGTGCCACGTGCCACCTTGGTGTGAGTCGATCCTCGGCGTGAAAGACGAGCCGGTGAAGGAAAAGAGGTTCCTCTGGAATGGACTGAGACATCTGGGGCACTCTTGGAATGGTGGCACGACCCTGGAGTTCCTCTCGCCGTTCCTGTTGAGAGGGCCTCCTCTTGAGATGCGACGGGAACGCCGGGAACTCTTTCCCGACGAAGCAGGGAAAGGATCCCTCATCTCGAGCTACGAGGCGGAAAAGGGGCTCCTCTGGATGCGGGAGGGACCCTCGTGATTCCTCTCGAGTGGAGACGGGTATGTCTGGGAACTTCTTGATTTGCAGCAAAGGTGTGAAGGACCCTTTCGAAGTTCCAGAGGTGAGGTGTGATCAGCCTCGAGACGCCTCAGCGGAAATGGGCCTCATCTCGCCTGGAGGGGAGAACCTCCTGGATTTTCTCGAGTTGCGGCAGGTCTTCTCGAGTTACGACGGGGACCTCAGGGACCCGCTCTGGTGGCCTCAGGAAAGGCCAGTCCCCATGCGAGTTGCTAGGGGACCTCTCGGGATTCCTCTCCCGTCCATGCCGGGGCCTCAGTCCTTGTGTGGAGTGGGCGCCGGAACCTGAGGATTCCTCTCCAGTGTTGCCATGGATCTTGGGGTGCTTCTGAGTCTCCCCAGGGGAGTCAGGCCTCGTCTCGAGTGTGGGCATGCACGTGCGCTTTCCTCCCGAGCTGCAGCAGTAGTGTCACGCTTCCTGTCACGTGTATCAAGGGATCTGTGGCTTTCCCTCGAGGCTGTCCCTCGAGGCTTTCCCACGAGGCTTTCCCACAGGGCTGTGCCACGTGCCACCTTGGTGTGAGTCGATCCTCGGCGTGAAAGACGAGCCGGTGAAGGGAAAAGAGGTTCCTCTGGAATGGACTGAGACATCTGGGGCACTCTTGGAATGGTGGCACGACCCTGGAGTTCCGCTCGCCGTTCCTGTTGAGAGGGCCTCCTCTTGAGATGCGACGGGAACGCCGGGAACTCTTTCCCAACGAAGCAGGGAAAGGATCCCTCATCTCGAGCTACGAGGCGGAAACGGGGCTCCTCTGGATGTGGGCGGGACCATCGTGATTCCTCTAGAGTGGAGACGGCTAGGTCGGGGAACTTCTTGATTTGCACCAATGGTGTGAAGGACCCTTTCGAAGTTCCAGAGGTGAGGTGTGATCAGCCTCGGGACGCCTCAGCGGAAATGGCCCTCATCTCGCCTGGAGGGGAGAACCTCCTGGATTTTCTCCAGTTGCGGCAGGTCTTCTCGAGTTACGACGGGGACCACAGGGACCCGCTCTGGTGGCCTCAGGAAAGGCCAGTCCCCATGCGAGTTGCTAGGGGACCTCTCGGGATTCCTCTCCCGTCCATGCCGGGGCCTCAGTCCTTGTGTGGAGTCGGGGCCGGAACCTGAGGATTCCTCTCCAGTGTTGCCATGGATCTTGGGGTGCTTCTGAGTCTCCCCAGGGGAGTCAGGCCTCGTCTCGAGTGTGGGCATGCACGTGCGCTTTCTTCCCGAGCTGCAGCAGTAGTGTCACGCTTCCTGTCACGTGTATCAAGGGATCTGTGGCTTTCCCTCGAGGCTGTCCCTCGAGGCTTTCCCACGAGGCTTTCCCACAGGGCTGTGCCACGTGCCACCTTGGGGTGAGTCGATCCTCGGCGTGAAAGATGAGCCGGTGAAGGGAAAAGAGGTTCCTCTGGAATGGACTGAGACATCTGGGGGACTCTTGGAATGGTGGCACGACCCTGGAGTTCCTCTCGCCGTTCCTGTTGAGAGGGCCTCCTCTTGAGATGCGACGGGAACGCCGGGAACTCTTTCCCGACGAAGCAGGGAAAGGATCCCTCATCTCGAGCTACGAGGCCGAAACGGGGCTCCTCTGGATGCGGGCGGGACCCTCGGGATTCCTCTCGAGTGGAGACGGGTATGTCTGGGAACTTCTGGATTTGCAGCAAAGGTGTGAAGGACCCTTTCGAAGTTCCAGAGGTGAGGTGTGATCAGCCTCGAGACGCCTCAGCGGAAATGGGCCTCATCTCGCCTGGAGGGGAGAACCTCCTGGATTTTCTCGAGTTGCGGCAGGTCTTCTCGAGTTACGACGGGGACCTCAGGGACCCGCTCTGGTGGCCTCAGGAAAGGCCAGTCCCCATGCGAGTTTCTAGGGGACCTCTCGGGATTCCTCTCCCGTCCATGCCGGGGCCTCAGTCCTTGTGTGGAGTCGGGGCCGGAACCTGAGGATTCCTCTCCAGTGTTGCCATGGATCTTGGGGTGCTTCTGAGTCTCCCCAGGGGAGTCAGGCCTCGTCTCGAGTGGGGGCATGCACGTGCGCTTTCCTCCCGAGCTGCAGCAGTAGTGTCACGCTTCCTGTCACGTGTATCAAGGGATCTGTGGCTTTCCCTCGAGGCTGTCCCTCGAGGCTTTCCCACGAGGCTTTCCCACAGGGCTGTGCCACGTGCCACCTTGCTGTGAGTCGATCCTCGGCGTGAAAGACGAGCCGGTGAAGGGAAAAGAGGTTCCTCTGGAATGGACTGAGACATCTGGGGGACTCTTGAAATGGTGGCACGACCCTGGAGTTCCTCTCGCCGTTCCTGTTGAGAGGGCCTCCTCTTGAGATGCGACGGGAACGCCGGGAACTCTTTCCCGACGAAGCAGGGAAAGGATCCCTCATCTCGAGCTACGAGGCGGAAAAGGGGCTCCTCTGGATGCGGGCGGGACCCTCGTGATTCCTCTCGTGTGGAGACGGGTATGTCTGGGAACTTCTTGATTTGCAGCAAAGGTGTGAAGGACCCTTTCGAAGTTCCAGAGGTGAGGTGTGATCAGCCTCGAGACGCCTCAGCGGAAATGGGCCTCATCTCGCCTGGAGGGGAGAACCTCCTGGATTTTCTCCAGTTGCGGCAGGTCTTCTCGAGTTACGACGGGGACCACAGGGACCCGCTCTTGTGCCCTCAGGAAAGGCCAGTCCCCATGCGAGTTGCTAGGGGACCTCTCGGGATTCCTCTCCCGTCCATGCCGGGGCCTCATTCCTTGTGTGGAGTCGGGGCCGGAACCTGAGGATTCCTCTCCAGTGTTGCCATGGATCTTGGGGTGCTTCTCAGTCTCCCCAGGGGAGTCAGGCCTCGTCTCGAGTGGGGGCATGCAGGTGCGCTTTCCTCCCGAGCTGCAGCAGTATTGTCACGCTTCCTGTCACGTGGATCAAGGGATCTGTGGCTTTACATCGAGGATGTCCCTCGAGGCTTTCCCACGAGGCTTTCCCACAGGGTTGTGCCACGTGCCACCTTAGGGTGAGTCGATCCTCGGCGTGAAAGACGTGCCGGTGAAGGGAAAAGAGGTTCCTCTGGAATGGACTGAGACATCTGGGGGACTCTTGGAATGGTGGCACGACCCTGGAGTTCCTCTCGCCGTTCGTTCCTGTTGAGAGGGCCTCCTCTTGAGATGCGACGGGAACGCCGGGAACTCTTTCCCGACGAAGCAGGGAAAGGATCCCTCATCTCGAGCTACGAGGCGGAAAAGGGGCTCCTCTGGATGCGGGCGGGACCCTCGTTATTCCTCTCGAGTGAAGACGGGTATGTCTGGGAACTTCTGGATTTGCAGCAAAGGTGTGAAGGACCCTTTCGAAGTTCCAGAGGTGAGGTGTGATCAGCCTCGAGACGCCTCAGCGGAAATGGGCCTCATCTCGCCTGGAGGGGAGAACCTCCTGGATTTTCTGGAGTTGCGGCAGGTCTTCTCGAGTTACGACGGGGACCTGAGGGACCCGCTCTGGTGGCCTCAGGAAAGGCCAGTCCCCATGCGAGTTGCTAGGGGACCTCTCGGGATTCCTCTTCCCGTCCATGCCGGGGCCTCAGTCCTTGTGTGGAGTCGGGGCCGGAACCTGAGGATTCCTCTCCAGTGTTGCCATGGATCTTGGGGTGCTTCTGAGTCTCCCCAGGGGAGTCAGGCCTCGTCTCGAGTGGGGGCATGCACGTGCGCTTTCCTCCCGAGCTGCAGCAGTAGTGTCACGCTTCCTGTCACGTGTATCAAGGGATCTGTGGCTTTCCCTCGAGGCTGTCCCTCGAGGCCTTTCCCACGAGGCTTTCCCTCAGGGCTGTGCCACGTGCCACCTTGGTGTGAGACGATCCTCGGCGTGAAAGACGAGCCGGTGAAGGGAAAAGAGGTTCCTCTGGAATGGACTGAGACATCTGGGGGACTCTTGGAATGGTGGCACGACCCTGGAGTTCCTCTCGCCGTTCCTGTTGAGAGGGCCTCCTCTTGAGATGCGACGGGAACGCCGGGAACTCTTTCCCAACGAAGCAGGGAAAGGATCCCTCATCTCGAGCTACGAGGCGGAAACGGGGCTCCTCTGGATGTGGGCGGGACCATCGTGATTCCTCTAGAGTGGAGACGGCTAGGTCGGGGAACTTCTTGATTTGCACCAATGGTGTGAAGGACCCTTTCGAAGTTCCAGAGGTGAGGTGTGATCAGCCTTGAGACGCCTCAGCGGAAATGGGCCTCATCTCGCCTAGAGGGGAGAACCTCCTGGATTTTCTCGAGTTGCAGCAGGTCTTCTCGAGTACGACGGGGACCTCAGGGACCCGCTCTGGTGGCCTCAGGAAAGGCCAGTCCCCATGCGAGTTGCTAGGGGACCTCTCGGGATTCCTCTCCCGTCCATGCCAGGGCCTCAGTCCTTGTGTGGAGTCGGGGCCGGAACCTGAGGATTCCTCTCCAGTGTTGCCATGGATCTTGGGGTGCTTCTGAGTCTCCCCAGGGGAGTCAGGGCCTCGTCTCGAGTGGGGGCATGCACGTGCGCTTTCCTCCCGAGCTGCAGCAGTAGTGTCACGCTTCCTGTCACGTGGATCAAGGGATCTGTGGCTTTCCCTCGAGGCTGTCCCTCGAGGCTTTCCCACGAGGCTTTCCCCACAGGGCTGTGCCACGTGCCCACCTTGGTGTGAGTCGATCCTCGGCGTGAAAGACGAGCCGGTGAAGGGAAAAGAGGTTCCTCTGGAATGGACTGAGACATCTGGGGGACTCTTGGAATGGTGGCACGACCCTGGAGTTCCTCTCGCCGTTCCTGTTGAGAGGGCCTCCTCTTGAGATGCGACGGGAACGCCGGGAACTCTTTCCCGACGAAGCAGGGAAAGGATCCCTCATCTCGAGCTACGAGGCGGAAAAGGGGCTTCCTCTGGATGCGGGCGAGACCCTCGTGATTCCTCTCGAGTGGAGACGGGTATGTCTGGGAACTTCTTGATTTGCAGCAAAGGTGTGAAGGACCCTTTCGAAGTTCCAGAGGTGAGGTGTGATCAGCCTCGAGACGCCTCAGCGGAAATGGGCCTCATCTCGCCTGGAGGGGAGAACCTCCTGGATTTTCTCCAGTTGCGGCAGGTCTTCTCGAGTTACGACGGGGACCACAGGGACCCGCTCTGGTGCCCTCAGGAAAGGCCAGTCCCCATGCGAGTTGCTAGGGGACCTCTCGGGATTCCTCTCCCGTCCATGCCGGGGCCTCAGTCCTTGTGTGGAGTCGGGGCCGGAACCTGAGGATTCCTCTCCAGTGTTGCCATGGATCTTGGGGTGCTTCTGAGTCTCCCCCAGGGGAGTCAGGCCTCGTCTCGAGTGGGGGCATGCACGTGCGCTTTCCCTCCCCGAGCTGCAGCAGTAGTGTCACGCTTCCTGTCACGTGGATCAAGGGATCTGTGGCTTTCCCTCGAGGCTGTCCCTCGAGGCTTTCCCACGAGGCTTTCCCACAGGGCTGTGCCACGTGCCACCTTGGTGTGAGTCGATCCTCGGCGTGAAAGACGAGCCGGTGAAGGGAAAAGAGGTTCCTCTGGAATGGACTGAGACATCTGGGGGACTCTTGGAATGGTGGCACGACCCTGGAGTTCCTCTCGCCGTTCCTGTTGAGAGGGCCTCCTCTTGAGATGCGACGGGAACGCCGGGAACTCTTTCCCGACGAAGCAGGGAAAGGATCCCTCATCTCGAGCTACGAGGCGGGAAACGGGGCTCCTCTGGATGTGGGCGGGACCCACGTGATTCCTCTCGAGTGGAGACGGGTATGTCGGGGAACTTCTTGATTTGCACCAAGGGTGTGAAGGACCCTTTCGAAGTTCCAGAGGTGAGGTGTGATCAGCCTCGAGACGCCTCAGCGGAAATGGGCCTCATCTCGCCTGGAGGGGAGAAACCTCCTGGATTTTCTCGAGTTGCGGCAGGTCTTCTCGAGTTACGACGGGGATCACAGGGACCCGCTCTGGTGGCCTCAGGAAAGACCAGTCCCCCATGCGAGTTGCTAGGGGACCTCTCGGGATTCCTCTCCCGTCCATGCCGGGGGCCTCATTCCTTGTGTGGAGTCGGGGCCGGAACCTGAGGATTCCTCTCCAGTGTTGCCATGGATCTTGGGGTGCTTCTCAGTCTCCCCAGGGGAGTCAGGCCTCGTCTCGAGTGGGGGCATGCAGGTGGGCTTTCCTCCCGAGCTGCAGCAGTAGTGTCACGCTTCCTGTCACGTGGATCAAGGGATCTGTGGCTTTACATCGAGGATGTCCCTCGAGGCTTTCCCACGAGGCTTTCCCCACAGGGTTGTGCCACGTGCCACCTTAGGGTGAGTCGATCCTCGGCGTGAAAGACGTGCCGGTGAAGGGAAAAGAGGTTCCTCTGGAATGGACTGAGACATCTGGGGGACTCTTGGAATGGTGGCACGACCCTGGAGTTCCTCTCGCCGTTCCTGTTGAGAGGGCCTCCTCTTGAGATGCGACGGGAACGCCGGGAACTCTTTCCCGACGAAGCAGGGAAAGGATCCCTCATCTCGAGCTACGAGGCGGAAAAGGGGCTCCTCTGGATGCGGGCGGGACCCTCGTTATTCCTCTCGAGTGAAGACGGGTATGTCTGGGAACTTCTGGATTTGCAGCAAAGGTGTGAAGGACCCTTTCGAAGTTCCAGAGGTGAGGTGTGATCAGCCTCGAGACGCCTCAGCGGAAATGGGCCTCATCTCGCCTGGAGGGGAGAACCTCCTGGATTTTTCTGGAGTTGCGGCAGGTCTTCTCGAGTTACGACGGGGACCTCAGGGACCCGCTCTGGTGGCCTCAGGAAAGGCCAGTCCCCCATGCGAGTTGCTAGGGGACCTCTCGGGATTCCTCTCCCGTCCATGCCGGGGCCTCAGTCCTTGTGTGGAGTCGGGGCCGGAACCTGAGGATTCCTCTCCAGTGTTGCCATGGATCTTGGGGTGCTTCTGAGTCTCCCCAGGGGAGTCAGGCCTCGTCTCGAGTGGGGGCATGCACGTGCGCTTTCCTCCCGAGCTGCAGCAGTAGTGTCACGCTTCCTGTCACGTGTATCAAGGGATCCTGTGGCTTTCCCTCGAGGCTGTCCCTCGAGGCTTTCCCACGAGGCTTTCCCACAGGGCTGTGCCACGTGCCACCTTGGTGTGAGACGATCCTCGGCGTGAAAGACGAGCCGGTGAAGGGAAAAGAGGTTCCTCTGGAATGGACTGAGACATCTGGGGGACTCTTGGAATGGTGGCACGACCCTGGAGTTCCTCTCGCCGTTCCTGTTGAGAGGGCCTCCTCTTGAGATGCGACGGGAACGCCGGGAACTCTTTCCCAAAGAAGCAGGGAAAGGATCCCTCATCTCGAGCTACGAGGCGGGAAACGGGGCTCCTCTGGATGTGGGCGGGACCATCGTGATTCCTCTAGAGTGGAGACGGCTAGGTCGGGGAACTTCTTGATTTGCACCAATGGTGTGAAGGACCCTTTCGAAGTTCCAGAGGTGAGGTGTGATCAGCCTCGAGACGCCTCAGCGGAAATGGGCCTCATCTCGCCTAGAGGGGAGAACCTCCTGGATTTTCTCGAGTTGCAGCAGGTCTTCTCGAGTTACGACGGGGACCTCAGGGACCCGCTCTGGTGGCCTCAGGAAAGGCCAGTCCCCATGCGAGTTGCTAGGGGACCTCTCGGGATTCCTCTCCCGTCCATGCCAGGGCCTCAGTCCTTGTGTGGAGTCGGGGCCGGAACCTGAGGATTCCTCTCCAGTGTTGCCATGGATCTTGGGGTGCTTCTGAGTCTCCCCAGGGGAGTCAGGCCTCGTCTCGAGTGGGGGCATGCACGTGCGCTTTCCTCCCGAGCTGCAGCAGTAGTGTCACGCTTCCTGTCACGTGGATCAAGGGATCTGTGGCTTTCCCTCGAGGCTGTCCCTCGAGGCTTTCCCACGAGGCTTTCCCACAGGGCTGTGCCACATGCCACCTTGGGGTGAGTCGATCCTCGGCGTGAAAGATGAGCCGGTGAAGGGGAAAAGAGGTTCCGCTGGAATGGACTGAGACATCTGGGGGACTCTTGGAATGGTGGGCACGACCCTGGAGTTCCTCTCGCCGTTCCTGTTGAGAGGGCCTCCTCTTGAGATGCGACGGGAACGCCGGGAACTCTTTCCCGACGAAGCAGGGAAAGGATCCCTCATCTCGAGCTACGAGGCGGAAACGGGGGCTCCTCTGGATGCGGGCGGGACCCTCGTGATTCCTCTCGAGTGGAGACGGGTATGTCTGGGAACTTCTTGATTTTCAGCAAAGGTGTGAAGGACCCTTTCGAAGTTTCAGAGGTGAGGTGTGATCAGCCTCGAGACGCCTCAGCGGAAATGGGCCTCATCTCGCCTGGAGGGGAGAACCTCCTGGATTTTCTCCAGTTGCGGCAGGTCTTCTCGAGTTACGACGGGGACCACAGGGACCCGCTCTGGTGGCCTCAGGAAAGGCCAGTCCCCATGCGAGTTGCTAGGGGACCTCTCGGGATTCCTCTCCCGTCCATGCCGGGGCCTCAGTCCTTGTGTGGAGTCGGGGCCGGAACCTGAGGATTCCTCTCCAGTGTTGCCATGGATCTTGGGGTGCTTCTGAGTCTCCCCAGGGGAGTCAGGCCTCGTCTCGAGTGGGGGCATGCACGTGCGTTTTCCTCCTGAGCTGCAGCAGTAGTGTCACGCTTCCTGTCACGTGGATCAAGGGATCTGTGGCTTTCCCTCGAGGCTGTCCCTCGAGGCTTTCCCACGAGGCTTTCCCACAGGGCTGTGCCACGTGCCACCTTGGTGTGAGTCGATCCTCGGCGTGAAAGACGAGCCGGTGAAGGGAAAAGAGGTTCCTCTGGAATGGACTGAGACATCTGGGGGACTCTTGAAATGGTGGCACGACCCTGGAGTTCCTCTCGCCGTTCCTGTTGAGAGGGCCTCCTCTTGAGATGCGACGGGAACGCCGGGAACTCTTTCCCGACGAAGCAGGGAAAGGATCCCTCATCTCGAGCTACGAGGCAGAAACGGGGCTCCTCTGGATGTGGGCGGGACCCACGTGATTCCTCTCGTGTGGAGACGGGTATGTCGGGGAACTTCTTGATTTGCACCAAGGGTGTGAAGGACCCTTTCGAAGTTCCAGAGGTGAGGTGTGATCAGCCTCGAGACGCCTCAGCGGAAATGGGCCTCATCTCGCCTGGAGGGGAGAACCTCCTGGATTTTCTCGAGTTGCGGCAGGTCTTCTCGAGTTACGACGGGGATCACAGGGACCCGCTCTGGTGGCCTCAGGAAAGACCAGTCCCCATGCGAGTTGCTAGGGGACCTCTCGGGATTCCTCTCCCGTCCATGCCGGGGCCTCATTCCTTGTGTGGAGTCGGGGCCGGAACCTGAGGATTCCTCTCCAGTGTTGCCATGGATCTTGGGGTGCTTCTCAGTCTCCCCAGGGGAGTCAGGCCTCGTCTCGAGTGGGGGCATGCAAGTGCGCTTTCCTCCCGAGCTGCAGCAGTAGTGTCACGCTTCCTGTCACGTGGATCAAGGGATCTGTGGCTTTACATCGAGGTTGTCCCTCGAGGCTTTCCCACGAGGCTTTCCCACAGGGTTGTGCCACGTGCCACCTTAGGGTGAGTCGATCCTCGGCGTGAAAGACGAGCCGGTGAAGGGAAAAGAGGTTCCTCTGGAATGGACTGAGACATCTGGGGGACTCTTGGAATGGTGGCACGACCCTGGAGTTCCTCTCGCCGTTCCTGTTCAGAGGGCCTCCTCTTGAGATGCGACGGGAACGCCGGGAACTCTTTCCCGACGAAGCAGGGAAAGGATCCCTCATCTCGAGCTACGAGGCAGAAACGGGGCTCCTCTGGATGTGGGCGGGACCCTCGTGATTCCTCTCGAGTGGAGACGGGTATGTCGGGGAACGTCTTGATTTGCACCAAGGGTGTGAAGGACCCTTTCGAAGTTCCAGAGGTGAGGTGTGATCAGCCTCGAGACGCCTCAGCGGAAATGGGCCTCATCTCGCCTGGAGGGGAGAACCTCCTGGATTTTCTCGAGTTGCGGCAGGTCTTCTCGAGTTACGACGGGGATCACAGGGACCCGCTCTGGTGGCCTCAAGAAAGACCAGTCCCCATGCGAGTTGCTAGGGGACCTCTCGGGATTCCTCTCCCGTCCATGCCGGGGCCTCAGTCCTTGTGTGGAGTCGGGGGCGGAACCTGAGGATTCCTCTCCAGTGTTGCCATGGATCTTGGGGTGCTTCTGAGTCTCCCCAGGGAAGTCAGGCCTCGTCTCGAGTGGGGGCATGCACGTGCGCTTTCCTCCCGAGCTGCAGCAGTAGTGTCACGCTTCCTGTCACGTGGATCAAGGGATCTGTGGCTTTCCCTTGAGGCTGTCCCTCGAGGCTTTCCCACGAGGCTTTCCCACAGGGCTGTGCCACGTGCCACCTTGCTGTTATTCGATCCTCGGCGTGAAAGACGAGCCGGTGAAGGGAAAAGAGGTTCCTCTGGAATGGACTGAGACATCTGGGGGACTCTTCGAATGGTGGCACGATCCTGGAGTTCCTCTCGCCGTTCCTGTTGAGAGGGCCTCCTCTTGAGATGCGACGGGAACGCCGGGAACTCTTTCCCGACGAAGCAGGGAAAGGATCCCTCATCTCGAGCTACGAGGCGGAAAAGGGGCTCCTCTGGATGTGGGCGGGACCCACGTGATTCCTCTCGAGTGGAGACGGCTAGGTCGGGGAACTTCTTGATTTGCACCAAGGGTGTGAAGGAGCCTTTCGAAGTTCCAGAGGTGAGGTGTGATCAGCCTCGAGACGCCTCAGCGGAAATGGGCCTCATCTCGCCTGGAGGGGAGAACCTCCTGGATTTTCTCGAGGTGCGGCAGGTCTTCTCGTGTTACGACGGGGACCTCAGGGACCCGCTCTGGTGGCCTCAGGAAAGGCCAGTCCCCATGCGAGTTGCTAGGGGACCTCTCGGGATTCCTCTCCCGTCCATGCCGGGGCCTCAGTCCTTGTGTGGAGTCGGGGCCGGAACCTGAGGATTCCTCTCCAGTGTTGCCATGGATCTTGGGGTGCTTCTGAGTCTCCCCAGGGGAGTCAGGCATCGTCTCGAGTGGGGGCATGCACGTGCGCTTTCCTCCCGAGCTGCAGCAGTAGTGTCACGCTTCCTGTCACGTGGATCAAGGGATCTGTGGCTTTCCCTCGAGGCTGTCCCTCGAGGCTTTCCCACGAGGCTTTCCCACAGGGCTGTGCCACGTGCCACCTTGGTGTGAGTCGATCCTCGGCGTGAAAGACGAGCCGGTGAAGGGAAAAGAGGTTCCTCTGGAATGGACTGAGACATCTGGGGGACTCTTGGAATGGTGGCACGACCCTGGAGTTCCTCTCGCCGTTCCTGTTGAGAGGGCCTCCTCTTGAGATGCGACGGGAACGCCGGGAACTCTTTCCCGACGAAGCAGGGAAAGGATCCCTCATCTCGAGCTACGAGGCGGAAACGGGGCTCCTCTGGATGTGGGCGGGACCCTCGTGCTTCCTCGCGGGTGGAGACGGGTATGTCGGGGAACTTCTTGATTTGCACCAAGGGTGTGAAGGACCCTTTCGAAGTTCCAGAGGTGAGGTGTGATCAGCCTCGAGACGCCTCAGCGGAAATGGGCCTCCTCTCGCCTGGAGGGGAGAACCTCCTGGATTTTCTCCAGTTGCGGCAGGTCTTCTCGAGTTACGACGGGGACCTCAGGGACCTGCTCTGGTGGCCTCAGGAAAGGCCAGTCCCCATGCGAGTTGCTAGGGGACCTCTCGGGATTCCTCTCCCGTCCATGCCGGGGCCTCAGTCCTTGTGTGGAGTCGGGGCCGGAACCTGAGGATTCCTCTCAAGTGTTGCCATGGATCTTGGGGTGCTTCTGAGTATCCCCATGGGAGTCAGGCCTCGTCTCGAGTGGGGGCATGCACGTGCGCTTTCCTCCCGAGCTGCAGCAGTAGTGTCACGCTTCCTGTCACGTGGATCAAGGGATCTGTGGCTTTCCCTCGAGGCTGTCCCTCGAGGCTTTCCCCGAGTCTTTCCCACAGGGCTGTGCCACGTGCCACCTTGGTGTGAGTCGATCCTCGGCGTGAAAGACGAGCCGGTGAAGGGAAAAGAGGTTCCTCTGGAATGGACTGAGACATCTGGGGGACTCTTGGAGTGGTGGCACGACCCTGGAGTTCCTCTCGCCGTTCCTGTTGAGAGGGCCTCCTCTTGAGATTGACGGGAAGGCCGGGAACTCTTTCCCGACGAAGCAGGGAAATGATCCCTCATCTCGAGCTACGAGGCGGAAACGGGGCTCCTCTGGATGTGGGCGGGACCCTCGTGATTCCTCTCGAGTGGAGACGGGTATGTCTGGGAACTTCTTGATTTGCACCAAGGGTGTGAAGGACCCTTTCGAAGTTCCAGAGGTGAGGTGTGATCAGCCTCGAGACGCCTCAGCGGAAATGGGCCTCATCTCGCCTGGAGGGGGAGAACCTCCTGGATTTTCTCGAGTTGCGGCAGGTCTTCTCGAGTTACGACGGGAACCTCAGGGGCCCGCTCTGGTGGCCTCAGGAAAGGCGAGTCCCCATGCGAGTTGCTAGGGGACCTCTTGGGATTCCTCTCCCGTCCCATGCCGGGGCCTCAGTCCTTGTGTGGAGTCGGGGCCGGAACCTGAGGATTCCTCTCCAGTGTTGCCATGGATCTTGGGGTGCTTCTGAGTCTCCCCAGGGGAGTCAGGCCTCGTCTCGAGTGGGGGCATGCACGTGCGCTTTCCTCCCGAGCTGCAGCAGTAGTGTCACGCTTCCTGTCACGTGGATCAAGGGATCTGTGGCTTTCCCTCGATGCTGTCCATCGAGGCTTTCCCACGAGGCTTTCCCACAGGGCTGTGCCACGTGCCACCTTGGTGTGAGTCGATCCTCGGCGTGAAAGACGAGACGGTGAAGGGAAAACAGGTTCCTCTGGAATGGACTGAGACATCTGGGGGACTCTTGGAATGGTGGCACGACCCTGGAGTTCCTCTCGCCTTTCCTGTTGAGAGGGCCTCCTCTTGAGATGCGACGGGAACGCCGGGAACTCTTTCCCGACGAATCAGGGAAAGGATCCCTCATCTCGAGCTACGAGGCGGAAACGGGGCTCCTCTGGATGTGGGCGGGACCCTCGTGCTTCCTCGCGGGTGGAGACGGGTATGTCGGGGAACTTCTTGATTTGCACCAAGGGTGTGAAGGACCCTTTCGAAGTTCCAGAGGTGAGGTGTGATCAGCCTCGAGACGCCTCAGCGGAAATGGGCCTCATCTCGCCTGGAGGGGAGAACCTCCTGGATTTTCTCGAGTTGCGGCAGGTCTTCTCGAGTTACGACGGGGACCTCAGGGACCCGCTCTGGTGGCCTCAGGAAAGGCCAGTCCCCATGCGAGTTGCTAGGGGACCTCTCGGGATTCCTCTCCCGTCCATGCCGGGGCCTCAGTCCTTGTGTGGAGTCGGGGCCGGAACCTGAGGATTCCTCTCCAGTGTTGCCATGGATCTTGGGGTGCTTCTGAGTCTCCCCAGGGGAGTCAGGCCTCGTCTCGAGTGGGGGCATGCACGTGCGCTTTCCTCCCGAGCTGCAGCAGTAGTGTCACGCTTCCTGTCACGTGGATCAAGGGATCGGTGGCTTTCCCTCGAGGCTGTCCCTCGAGGCTTTCCCACGAGGCTTTCCCACAGGGCTGTGCCACGTGCCACCTTGGGGTGAGTCGATCCTCCGCGTGAAAGACGAGCCGGTGAAGGGAAAAGAGGTTCCTCTGGAATGGACTGAGACATCTGGGGGACTCTTGGAGTGGGGGCACGACCCTGGAGTTCCTCTCGCCGTTCCTGTTGAGAAGGCGTCCTCTTGAGATTGACGGGAAGGCCGGGAACTCTTTCCCGACGAAGCAGGGAAAGGATCCCTCATCTCGTGCTACGAGGCGGAAACGGGGCTCCTCTGGATGTGGGCGGGACCCTCGTGATTCCTCTCGAGTGGAGACGGGTATGTCGGGGAACTTCTTGATTTGCACCAAGGGTGTGAAGGAGCCTTTCGAAGTTCCAGAGGTGAGGTGTGATCAGCCTCGAGACGCCTCAGCGGAAATGGGCCTCCTCTCGCCTGGAGGGGAGAACCTCCTGGATTTTCTCCAGTTGCGGCAGGTCTTCTCGAGTTACGACGGGGACCTCAGGGACCTGCTCTGGTGGCCTCAGGAAAGGCCAGTCCCCATGCGAGTTGCTAGGGGACCTCTCGGGATTCCTCTCCCGTCCATGCCGGGGCCTCAGTCCTTGTGTGGAGTCGGGGCCGGAACCTGAGGATTCCTCTCAAGTGTTGCCATGGATCTTGGGGTGCTTCTGAGTATCCCCATGGGAGTCAGGCCTCGTCTCGAGTGGGGGCATGCACGTGCGCTTTCCTCCCGAGCTGCAGCAGTAGTGTCACGCTTCCTGTCACGTGGATCAAGGGATCTGTGGCTTTCCCTCGAGGCTGTCCCTCGAGGCTTTCCCACGAGGCTTTCCCACAGGGCTGTGCCACGTGCCACCTTGGTGTGAGTCGATCCTCGGCGTGAAAGACGAGCCGGTGAAGGGAAAAGAGGTTCCTCTGGAATGGACTGAGACATCTGGGGGACTCTTGGAGTGGTGGCACGACCCTGGAGTTCCTCTCGCAGTTCCTGTTGAGAGGGCCTCCTCTTGAGATTGACGGGAAGGCCGGGAACTCTTTCCCGACGAAGCAGGGAAATGATCCCTCATCTCGAGCTACGAGGCGGAAACGGGGCTCCTCTGGATGTGGGCGGGACCCTCGTGATTCCTCTCGAGTGGAGACGGGTATGTCTGGGAACTTCTTGATTTGCACCAAGGGTGTGAAGGACCCTTTCGAAGTTCCAGAGGTGAGGTGTGATCAGCCTCGAGACGCCTCAGCGGAAATGGGCCTCATCTCGCCTGGAGGGGAGAACCTCCTGGATTTTCTCGAGTTGCGGCAGGTCTTCTCGAGTTACGACGGGAACCTCAGGGGCCCGCTCTGGTGGCCTCAGGAAAGGCGAGTCCCCATGCGAGTTGCTAGGGGACCTCTTGGGATTCCTCTCCCGTCCATGCCGGGGCCTCAGTCCTTGTGTGGAGTCGGGGCCGGAACCTGAGGATTCCTCTCCAGTGTTGCCATGGATCTTGGGGTGCTTCTGAGTCTCCCCAGGGGAGTCAGGCCTCGTCTCGAGTGGGGGCATGCACGTGCGCTTTCCTCCCGAGCTGCAGCAGTAGTGTCACGCTTCCTGTCACGTGGATCAAGGGATCTGTGGCTTTCCCTCGATGCTGTCCATCGAGGCTTTCCCACGAGGCTTTCCCACAGGGCTGTGCCACGTGCCACCTTGGTGTGAGTCGATCCTCGGCGTGAAAGACGAGACGGTGAAGGGAAAACAGGTTCCTCTGGAATGGACTGAGACATCTGGGGGACTCTTGGAATGGTGGCACGACCCTGGAGTTCCTCTCGCCTTTCCTGTTGAGAGGGCCTCCTCTTGAGATGCGACGGGAACGCCGGGAACTCTTTCCCGACGAATCAGGGAAAGGATCCCTCATCTCGAGCTACGAGGCGGAAACGGGGCTCCTCTGGATGTGGGCGGGACCCTCGTGCTTCCTCGCGGGTGGAGACGGGTATGTCGGGGAACTTCTTGATTTGCACCAAGGGTGTGAAGGACCCTTTCGAAGTTCCAGAGGTGAGGTGTGATCAGCCTCGAGACGCCTCAGCGGAAATGGGCCTCATCTCGCCTGGAGGGGAGAACCTCCTGGATTTTCTCGAGTTGCGGCAGGTCTTCTCGAGTTACGACGGGGACCTCAGGGACCCGCTCTGGTGGCCTCAGGAAAGGCCAGTCCCCATGCGAGTTGCTAGGGGACCTCTCGGGATTCCTCTCCCGTCCATGCCGGGGCCTCAGTCCTTGTGTGGAGTCGGGGCCGGAACCTGAGGATTCCTCTCCAGTGTTGCCATGGATCTTGGGGTGCTTCTGAGTCTCCCCAGGGGAGTCAGGCCTCGTCTCGAGTGGGGGCATGCACGTGCGCTTTCCTCCCGAGCTGCAGCAGTAGTGTCACGCTTCCTGTCACGTGGATCAAGGGATCTGTGGCTTTCCCTCGAGGCTGTCCCTCGAGGCTTTCCCACGAGGCTTTCCCACAGGGCTGTGCCACGTGCCACCTTGGGGTGAGTCGATCCTCCGCGTGAAAGACGAGCCGGTGAAGGGAAAAGAGGTTCCTCTGGAATGGACTGAGACATCTGGGGGACTCTTGGAGTGGGGGCACGACCCTGGAGTTCCTCTCGCCGTTCCTGTTGAGAAGGCGTCCTCTTGAGATTGACGGGAAGGCCGGGAACTCTTTCCCGACGAAGCAGGGAAAGGATCCCTCATCTCGTGCTACGAGGCGGAAACGGGGCTCCTCTGGATGTGGGCGGGACCCTCGTGATTCCTCTCGAGTGGAGACGGGTATGTCGGGGAACTTCTTGATTTGCACCAAGGGTGTGAAGGAGCCTTTCGAAGTTCCAGAGGTGAGGTGTGATCAGCCTCGAGACGCCTCAGCGGAAATGGGCCTCATCTCGCCTGGAGGGGAGAACCTCCTGGATTTTCTCGAGTTGCGGCAGGTCTTCTCGAGTTACGACGGGGACCTCAGGGACCCGCTCTTGTGGCCTCAGGAAAGGCCAGTCCCCATGCGAGTTGCTAGGGGACCTCTCGGGATTCCTCTCCCGTCCATGCCGGGGCCTCAGTCCTTGTGTGGAGTCGGGGCCGGAACCTGAGGATTCCTCTCCAGTGTTGCCATGGATCTTGGGGTGCTTCTGAGTCTCCCCAGGGGAGTCAGGCCTCGTCTCGAGTGGGGGCATGCACGTGCGCTTTCCTCCCGAGCTGCAGCAGTAGTGTCACGCTTCCTGTCACGTGGATCAAGGGATCTGTGGCTTTCCCTCCAGGCTGTCCCTCGAGGCTTTCCCACGAGGCTTTCCCACAGGGCTGTGCCACGTGCCACCTTGGTGTGAGTCGATCCTCGGCGTGAATGACGAGCCGGTGAAGGGAAAAGAGGTTCCTCTGGAATGGACTGAGACATCTGGGGGACTCTTGGGGTGGTGGCACGACCCTGGAGTTCCTCTCGCCGTTCCTGTTGAGAGGGCCTCCTCTTGAGATTTACGGGAAGGCCGGGAACTCTTTCCCGACGAAGCAGGGAAATGATCCCTCATCTCGAGCTACGAGGCGGAAACGGGGCTCCTCTGGATGTGGGCGGGACCCTCGTGATTCCTCTCGAGTGGAGACGGGTATGTCTGGGAACTTCTTGATTTGCACCAAGGGTGTGAAGGACCCTTTCGAAGTTCCAGAGGTGAGGTGTGATCAGCCTCGAGACGCCTCAGCGGAAATGGGCCTCATCTCGCCTGGAGGGGAGAACCTCCTTGATTTTCTCGAGGTGCCGCAGGTCTTCTCGAGTTACGACGGGGACCTCAGGGACCCGCTCTGGTGGCCTCAGGAAAGGCCAGTCCCCATTCGAGATGCTAGGGGACATTTCGGGATTCCACTCCCGTCCATGCCGGGGCCTCAGTCCATGTGTGGAGTCGGGGCCGGAACCTGAGGATTCCTCTCCAGTGTTGCCATGGAACTTGGGGTGCTTCTGAGTCTCCCCAGGGGAGTCAGGCCTCGTCTCGAGTGGGGGCATGCCCGTGCGTTTCCTCCCGAGCTGCAGCAGTAGTGTCACGCTTCCTGTCACGTGGATCAAGGGATCTGTGGCTTTCCCTCGAGGCTGTCCCTCGAGGCTTTCCCACGAGGCTTTCCCACAGGGCTGTGCCACGTGCCACCTTGGTGTGAGTCGATCCTCGGCGTGAAAGACGAGCCGGTGAAGGGAAAAGAGGTTCCTCTGGAATGGACTGAGACATCTGGGGGACTCTTGGAATGGTGGCACGACCCTGGAGTTCCTCTCGCCGTTCCTGTTGAGAGGGCCTCCTCTTGAGATGCGACGGGAACGCCGGGAACTCTTTCCCGACGAAGCAGGGAAAGGATCCCTCATCTCGAGCTACGAGGTGGAAACGGGGCTCCTCTGGATGTGGGCGTGACCCTCGTGATTCCTCTCGAGTGGAGACGGGTATGTGGGGAACTTCTTGATTTGCAGCAAGGGTGTGAAGGACCCTTTCGAAGTTCCAGAGGTGAGGTGTGATCAGCCTCGAGACGCCTCAGCGGAAATGGGCCTCATCTCGCCTGGAGGGGAGAACCTCCTGGATTTTCTCCAGTTGCGGCAGGTCTTCTCGAGTTACGACGGGGACCTCAGGGACCCGCTCTGGTGGCCTCAGGAAAGGCCAGTCCCCATGCGAGTTGCTAGGGGACCTCTCGGGATTCCTCTCCCGTCCATGCCGGGGCCTCAGTCCTTGTGTGGAGTCGGGACCGGAACCTGAGGATTCCTCTCCAGTGTTGCCATGGATCTTGGGGTGCTTCTGAGTCTCCCCAGGGGAGTCAGGCCTCGTCTCGAGTGGGGGCATGCACGTGCGATTTCCTCCCGAGCTGCAGCAGTAGTGTCATGCTTCCTGTCACGTGGATCAAGGGATCTGTGGCTTTCCCTCGAGGCTGTCCCTCGAGGCTTTCCCACGAGGCTTTCCCACAGGGCTGTGCCACGTGCCACCTTGGGGTGAGTCGATCCTCGGCGTGAAAGACGAGCCGGTGAAGGGAAAAGAGGTTCCTCTGGAATGGACTGAGACATCTGGGGGACTCTTGGAATGGTGGCACGACCCTGGAGTTCCTCTCGCCGTACCTGTTGAGAGGGCCTCCTCTTGAGATGCGACGAGAATGCCGGGAACTCTTTCCCGACGAAGCAGGGAAAGGATCCCTCATCTCGAGCTACGAGGCGGAAACGGGGCTCCTCTGGATGTGGGCGGGACCCACGTGATTCCTCTCGAGTGGAGACGGCTAGGTCGGGGAACTTCTTGATTTGCACCAAGGGTGTGAAGGACCCTTTCGAAGTTCCAGTGGTGAGTTGTGATCAGCCTCGAGACGCCTCAGCGGAAATGGGCCTCATCTCGCCTGGAGGGGAGAACCTCCTGGATTTTCTCGAGGTGGGGCAGGTCTTCTCGAGTTACGACGGGGACCTCAGGGACCCGCTCTGGTGGCCTCAGGAAAGGCCAGTCCCCATGCGAGTTGCTAGGGGACCTCTCGGGATTCCTCTCCCGTCCATGCCGGGGCCTCAGTCCTTGTGTGGAGTCGGGGCCGGAACCTGAGGATTCCTCTCCAGTGTTGCCATGGATCTTGGGGTGCTTCTGAGTCTCCCCAGGGGAGTCAGGCCTCGTCTCGAGTGGGGGCATGCACGTGCGCTTTCCTCCCGAGCTGCAGCAGTAGTGTCACGCTTCCTGTCACGTGGATCAAGGGATCTGTGGCTTTCCCTCGAGGCTGTCCCTGGAGGCTTTCCCACGAGGCTTTCCCACAGGGCCGTGCCACGTGCCACCTTGGTGTGAGTCGATCCTCGGCGTGAAAGACGAGCCGGTGAAGGGAAAAGAGGTTCCTCTGGAATGGACTGAGACATCTGGGGGACTCTTGAAATGGTGGCACGACCCTGGAGTTCCTCTCTCCGTTCCTGTTGAGAGGGCCTCCTCTTGAGATGCGACGGGAACGCCGGGAACTCTTTCCCGACGAAGCAGGGAAAGGATCCCTCATCTCGAGCTACGAGGCGGAAACGGGGCTCCTCTGGATGTGGGCGGGACCCACGTGATTCCTCTCGAGTGGAGACGGGTATGTCGGGGAACTTCTTGATTTGCACCAAGGGTGTGAAGGACCCTTTCGAAGTTCCAGAGGTGAGGTGTGATCAGCCTCGAGACGCCTCAGCGGAAATGGGCCTCATCTCGCCTGGAGGGGAGAACCTCCTGGATTTTCTCGAGTTGCGGCAGGTCTTCTCGAGTTACGACGGGGACCTCAGGGACCCGCTCTGGTGGCCTCAGGAAAGGCCAGTCCCCATGCGAGTTGCTAGGGGACCTCTCGGGATTCCTCTCCCGTCCATGCCGGGGCCTCAGTCCTTGTGTGGAGTCGGGGCCGGAACCTGAGGATTCCTCTCCAGTGTTGCCATGGATCTTGGGGTGCTTCTGAGTCTCCCCAGGGGAGTCAGTCCTCGTCTCGAGTGGGGGCATGCACGTGCGCTTTCCTCCCGAGCTGCAGCAGTAGTGTCACGCTTCCTGTCACGTGGATCAAGGGATCTGTGGCTTTCCCTCGAGGCTGTCCCTCGAGGCTTTCCCACGAGGCTTTCCCACAGGGCTGTGCCACGTGCCACCTTGGTGTGAGTCGATCCTCGGCGTGAAAGACGAGCCGGTGAAGGGAAAAGAGGTTCCTCTGGAATGGACTGAGACATCTGGGGGACTCTTGAAATGGTGGCACGACCCTGGAGTTCCTCTCGCCGTTCCTGTTGAGAGGGCCTCCTCTTGAGATGCGACGGGAACGCCGGGAACTCTTTCCCGACGAAGCAGGGAAAGGATCCCTCATCTCGAGCTACGAGGCGGAAACGGGGCACCTCTGGATGTGGGCGGGACCCACGTGATTCCTCTCGAGTGGAGACGGCTAGGTCGGGGAACTTCTTGATTTGCACCAATGGTGTGAAGGACCCTTTCGAAGTTCCAGAGGTGAGGTGTGATCAGCCTTGAGACGCCTCAGCGGAAATGGGCCTCATCTCGCCTAGAGGGGAGAACCTCCTGGATTTTCTCGAGTTGCAGCAGTTCTTCTCGAGTTACGACGGGGACCTCAGGGACCCGCTCTGGTGGCCTCAGGAAAGGCCAGTCCCCATGCGAGTTGCTAGGGGACCTCTCGGGATTCCTCTCCCGTCCATGCCAGGGCCTCAGTCCTTGTGTGGAGTCGGGGCCGGAACCTGAGGATTCCTCTCCAGTGTTGCCATGGATCTTGGGGTGCTTCTGAGTCTCCCCAGGGGAGTCAGGCCTCGTCTCGAGTGGGGGCATGCACGTGCGCTTTCCTCCCGAGCTGCAGCAGTAGTGTCACGCTTCCTGTCACGTGGATCAAGGGATCTGTGGCTTTCCCTCGAGGCTGTCCCTCGAGGCTTTCCCACGAGGCTTTCCCACAGGGCTGTGCCACGTGCCACCTTGGTGTGAGTCGATCCTCGGCGTGAAAGACGAGCCGGTGAAGGGAAAAGAGGTTCCTCTGGAATGGACTGAGACATCTGGGGGACTCTTGGAATGGTGGCACGACCCTGGAGTTCCTCTCGCCGTTCCTGTTGAGAGGGCCTCCTCTTGAGATGCGACGGGAACGCCGGGAACTCTTTCCCGACGAAGCAGGGAAAGGATCCCTCATCTCGAGCTACGAGGCGGAAAAGGGGCTCCTCTGGATGCGGGTGAGACCCTCGTGATTCCTCTCGAGTGGAGACGGGTATGTCTGGGAACTTCTTGATTTGCAGCAAAGGTGTGAAGGACCCTTTCGAAGTTCCAGAGGTGAGGTGTGATCAGCCTCGAGACGCCTCAGCGGAAATGGGCCTCATCTCGCCTGGAGGGGAGAACCTCCTGGATTTTCTCCAGTTGCGGCAGGTCTTCTCGAGTTACGACGGGGACCACAGGGACCCGCTCTGGTGCCCTCAGGAAAGGCCAGTCCCCATGCGAGTTGCTAGGGGACCTCTCGGGATTCCTCTCCCGTCCATGCCGGGGCCTCAGTCCTTGTGTGGAGTCGGGGCCGGAACCTGAGGATTCCTCTCCAGTGTTGCCATGGATCTTGGGGTGCTTCTGAGTCTCCCCAGGGGAGTCAGGCCTCGTCTCGAGTGGGGGCATGCACGTGCGCTTTCCTCCCGAGCTGCAGCAGTAGTGTCACGCTTCCTGTCACGTGGATCAAGGGATCTGTGGCTTTCCCTCGAGGCTGTCCCTCGAGGCTTTCCCACGAGGCTTTCCCACAGGGCTGTGCCACGTGCCACCTTGGTGTGAGTCGATCCTCGGCGTGAAAGACGAGCCGGTGAAGGGAAAAGAGGTTCCTCTGGAATGGACTGAGACATCTGGGGGACTCTTGGAATGGTGGCACGACCCTGGAGTTCCTCTCGCCGTTCCTGTTGAGAGGGCCTCCTCTTGAGATGCGACGGGAACGCCGGGAACTCTTTCCCGACGAAGCAGGGAAAGGATCCCTCATCTCGAGCTACGAGGCGGAAACGGGGCTCCTCTGGATGTGGGCGGGACCCACGTGATTCCTCTCGAGTGGAGACGGGTATGTCGGGGAACTTCTTGATTTGCACCAAGGGTGTGAAGGACCCTTTCGAAGTTCCAGAGGTGAGGTGTGATCAGCCTCGAGACGCCTCAGCGGAAATGGGCCTCATCTCGCCTGGAGGGGAGAACCTCCTGGATTTTCTCGAGTTGCGGCAGGTCTTCTCGAGTTACGACGGGGATCACAGGGACCCGCTCTGGTGGCCTCAGGAAAGACCAGTCCCCATGCGAGTTGCTAGGGGACCTCTCGGGATTCCTCTCCCATCCATGCCGGGGCCTCATTCCTTGTGTGGAGTCGGGGCCGGAACCTGAGGATTCCTCTCCAGTGTTGCCATGGATCTTGGGGTGCTTCTCAGTCTCCCCAGGGGAGTCAGGCCTCGTCTCGAGTGGGGGCATGCAGGTGCGCTTTCCTCCCGAGCTGCAGCAGTAGTGTCACGCTTCCTGTCACGTGGATCAAGGGATCTGTGGCTTTACATCGAGGATGTCCCTCGAGGCTTTCCCACGAGGCTTTCCCACAGGGTTGTGCCACGTGCCACCTTAGGGTGAGTCGATCCTCGGCGTGAAAGACGTGCCGGTGAAGGGAAAAGAGGTTCCTCTGGAATGGACTGAGACATCTGGGGGACTCTTGGAATGGTGGCACGACCCTGGAGTTCCTCTCGCCGTTCCTGTTGAGAGGGCCTCCTCTTGAGATGCGACGGGAACGCCGGGAACTCTTTCCCGACGAAGCAGGGAAAGGATCCCTCATCTCGAGCTACGAGGCGGAAAAGGGGCTCCTCTGGATGCGGGCGGGACCCTCGTTATTCCTCTCGAGTGAAGACGGGTATGTCTGGGAACTTCTGGATTTGCAGCAAAGGTGTGAAGGACCCTTTCGAAGTTCCAGAGGTGAGGTGTGATCAGCCTCGAGACGCCTCAGCGGAAATGGGCCTCATCTCGCCTGGAGGGGAGAACCTCCTGGATTTTCTGGAGTTGCGGCAGGTCTTCTCGAGTTACGACGGGGACCTCAGGGACCCGCTCTGGTGGCCTCAGGAAAGGCCAGTCCCCATGCGAGTTGCTAGGGGACCTCTCGGGATTCCTCTCCCGTCCATGCCGGGGCCTCAGTCCTTGTGTGGAGTCGGGGCCGGAACCTGAGGATTCCTCTCCAGTGTTGCCATGGATCTTGGGGTGCTTCTGAGTCTCCCCAGGGGAGTCAGGCCTCGTCTCGAGTGGGGGCATGCACGTGCGCTTTCCTCCCGAGCTGCAGCAGTAGTGTCACGCTTCCTGTCACGTGTATCAAGGGATCTGTGGCTTTCCTCGAGGCTGTCCCTCGAGGCTTTCCCACGAGGCTTTCCCACAGGGCTGTGCCACGTGCCACCTTGGTGTGAGACGATCCTCGGCGTGAAAGACGAGCCGGTGAAGGGAAAAGAGGTTCCTCTGGAATGGACTGAGACATCTGGGGGACTCTTGGAATGGTGGCACGACCCTGGAGTTCCTCTCGCCGTTCCTGTTGAGAGGGCCTCCTCTTGAGATGCGACGGGAACGCCGGGAACTCTTTCCCGACGAAGCAGGGAAAGGATCCCTCATCTCGAGCTACGAGGCGGAAACGGGGCTCCTCTGGATGTGGGCGGGACCCACGTGATTCCTCTCGAGTGGAGACGGGTATGTCGGGGAACTTCTTGATTTGCACCAAGGGTGTGAAGGACCCTTTCGAAGTTCCAGAGGTGAGGTGTGATCAGCCTCGAGACGCCTCAGCGGAAATGGGCCTCATCTCGCCTGGAGGGGAGAACCTCCTGGATTTTCTCGAGTTGCGGCAGGTCTTCTCGAGTTACGACGGGGATCACAGGGACCCGCTCTGGTGGCCTCAGGAAAGACCAGTCCCCATGCGAGTTGCTAGGGGACCTCTCGGGATTCCTCTCCCATCCATGCCGGGGCCTCATTCCTTGTGTGGAGTCGGGGCCGGAACCTGAGGATTCCTCTCCAGTGTTGCCATGGATCTTGGGGTGCTTCTCAGTCTCCCCAGGGGAGTCAGGCCTCGTCTCGAGTGGGGGCATGCAGGTGCGCTTTCCTCCCGAGCTGCAGCAGTAGTGTCACGCTTCCTGTCACGTGGATCAAGGGATCTGTGGCTTTACATCGAGGATGTCCCTCGAGGCTTTCCCACGAGGCTTTCCCACAGGGTTGTGCCACGTGCCCACCTTAGGGTGAGTCGATCCTCGGCGTGAAAGACGTGCCGGTGAAGGGAAAAGAGGTTCCTCTGGAATGGACTGAGACATCTGGGGGACTCTTGGAATGGTGGCACGACCTGGAGTTCCTCTCGCCGTTCCTGTTGAGAGGGCCTCCTCTTGAGATGCGACGGGAACGCCGGGAACTCTTTCCCGACGAAGCAGGGAAAGGATCCCTCATCTCGAGCTACGAGGCGGAAAAGGGGCTCCTCTGGATGCGGGCGGGACCCTCGTTATTCCTCTCGAGTGAAGACGGGTATGTCTGGGAACTTCTGGATTTGCAGCAAAGGTGTGAAGGACCCTTTCGAAGGTTCCAGAGGTGAGGTGTGATCAGCCTCGAGACGCCTCAGCGGAAATGGGCCTCATCTCGCCTGGAGGGGGAGAACCTCCTGGATTTTCTGGAGTTGCGGCAGGTCTTCTCGAGTTACGACGGGGACCTCAGGGACCCGCTCTGGTGGCCTCAGGAAAGGCCAGTCCCCATGCGAGTTGCTAGGGGACCTCTCGGGATTCCTCTCCCGTCCATGCCGGGGCCTCAGTCCCTTGTGTGGAGTCGGGGCCGGAACCTGAGGATTCCTCTCCAGTGTTGCCATGGATCTTGGGGTGCTTCTGAGTCTCCCAGGGGAGTCAGGCCTCGTCTCGAGTGGGGGCATGCACGTGCGCTTTCCTCCCGAGCTGCAGCAGTAGTGTCACGCTTCCTGTCACGTGTATCAAGGGATCTGTGGCTTTCCCTCGAGGCTGTCCCTCGAGGCTTTCCCACGAGGCTTTCCCACAGGGCTGTGCCACGTGCCACCTTGGTGTGAGACGATCCTCGGCGTGAAAGACGAGCCGGTGAAGGGAAAAGAGGTTCCTCTGGAATGGACTGAGACATCTGGGGGACTCTTGGAATGGTGGCACGACCCTGGAGTTCCTCTCGCCGTTCCTGTTGAGAGGGCCTCCTCTTGAGATGCGACGGGAACGCCGGGAACTCTTTCCCGACGAAGCAGGGAAAGGATCCCTCATCTCGAGCTACGAGGCGGAAACGGGGCTCCTCTGGATGTGGGCGGGACCCACGTGATTCCTCTCGAGTGGAGACGGGTATGTCGGGGAACTTCTTGATTTGCACCAAGGGTGTGAAGGACCCTTTCGAAGTTCCAGAGGTGAGGTGTGATCAGCCTCGAGACGCCTCAGCGGAAATGGGCCTCATCTCGCCTGGAGGGGAGAACCTCCTGGATTTTCTCGAGTTGCGGCAGGTCTTCTCGAGTTACGACGGGGATCACAGGGACCCGCTCTGGTGGCCTCAGGAAAGACCAGTCCCCATGCGAGTTGCTAGGGGACCTCTCGGGATTCCTCTCCCATCCATGCCGTGGCCTCATTCCTTGTGTGGAGTCGGGGCCGGAACCTGAGGATTCCTCTCCAGTGTTGCCATGGATCTTGGGGTGCTTCTCAGTCTCCCCAGGGGAGTCAGGCCTCGTCTCGAGTGGGGGCATGCAGGTGCGCTTTCCTCCCCGAGCTGCAGCAGTAGTGTCACGCTTCCTGTCACGTGGATCAAGGGATCTGTGGCTTTACATCGAGGATGTCCCTCGAGGCTTTCCCACGAGGCTTTCCCACAGGGTTGTGCCACGTGCCACCTTAGGGTGAGTCGATCCTCGGCGTGAAAGACGTGCCCGGTGAAGGAAAAGAGGTTCCTCTGGAATGGACTGAGACATCTGGGGGACTCTTGGAATGGTGGCACGACCCTGGAGTTCCTCTCGCCGTTCCTGTTGAGAGGGCCTCCTCTTGAGATGCGACGGGAACGCCGGGAACTCTTTCCCGACGAAGCAGGGAAAGGATCCCTCATCTCGAGCTACGAGGCGGAAAAGGGGCTCCTCTGGATGCGGGCGGGGACCCTCGTTATTCCTCTCGAGTGAAGGACGGGTATGTCTGGGAACTTCTGGATTTGCAGCAAAGGTGTGAAGGACCCTTTCGAAGTTCCAGAGGTGAGGTGTGATCAGCCTCGAGACGCCTCAGCGGAAATGGGCCTCATCTCGCCTGGAGGGGAGAACCTCCTGGATTTTCTGGAGTTGCGGCAGGTCTTCTCGAGTTACGACGGGGACCTCAGGGACCCGCTCTGGTGGCCTCAGGAAAGGCCAGTCCCCATGCGAGTTGCTAGGGGACCTCTCGGGATTCCTCTCCCGTCCATGCCGGGGCCTCAGTCCTTGTGTGGAGTCGGGGCCGGAACCTGAGGATTCCTCTCCAGTGTTGCCATGGATCTTGGGGTGCTTCTGAGTCTCCCCAGGGGAGTCAGGCCTCGTCTCGAGTGGGGGCATGCACGTGCGCTTTCCTCCCGAGCTGCAGCAGTAGTGTCACGCTTCCTGTCACGTGTATCAAGGGATCTGTGGCTTTCCCTCGAGGCTGTCCCTCGAGGCTTTCCCACGAGGCTTTCCCACAGGGCTGTGCCACGTGCCACCTTGGTGTGAGACGATCCTCGGTGTTAAAGACGAGCCGGTGAGGGAAAAGAGGTTCCTCTGGAATGGACTGAGACATCTGGGGGACTCTTGGAATGGTGGCACGACCCTGGAGTTCCTCTCGCCGTTCCTGTTGAGAGGGCCTCCTCTTGAGATGCGACGGGAACGCCGGGAACTCTTTCCCAAAGAAGCAGGGAAAGGATCCCTCATCTCGAGCTACGAGGCGGAACGGGGCTCCTCTGGATGTGGGCGGGGACCATCGTGATTCCTCTAGAGTGGAGACGGCTAGGTCGGGGAACTTCTTGATTTGCACCAATGGTGTGAAGGACCCTTTCGAAGTTCCAGAGGTGAGGTGTGATCAGCCTCGAGACGCCTCAGCGGAAATGGGCCTCATCTCGCCTAGAGGGGAGAACCTCCTGGATTTTCTCGAGTTGCAGCAGGTCTTCTCGAGTTACGACGGGGACCTCAGGGACCCGCTCTGGTGGCCTCAGGAAAGGCCAGTCCCCATGCGAGTTGCTAGGGGACCTCTCGGGATTCCTCTTCCCGTCCATGCCGGGGCCTCAGTCCTTGTGTGGAGTCGGGGGCGGAACCTGAGGATTCCTCTCCAGTGTTGCCATGGATCTTGGGGTGCTTCTGAGTCTCCCCAGGGGAGTCAGGCCTCGTCTCGAGTGGGGGCATGCACGTGCGCTTTCCTCCCGAGCTGCAGCAGTAGTGTCACGCTTCCTGTCACGTGGATCAAGGGATCTGTGGCTTTCCCTCGAGGCTGTCCCTCGAGGCTTTCCCACGAGGCTTTCCCACAGGGCTGTGCCACATGCCACCTTGGGGTGAGTCGATCCTCGGCGTGAAAGATGAGCCGGTGAAGGGAAAAGAGGTTCCGCTGGAATGGACTGAGACATCTGGGGGACTCTTGGAATGGTGGCACGACCCTGGAGTTCCTCTCGCCGTTCCTGTTGAGAGGGCCTCCTCTTGAGATGCGACGGGAACGCCGGGAACTCTTTCCCGACGAAGCAGGAAAGGATCCCTCATCTCGAGCTACGAGGCGGAAACGGGGCTCCTCTGGATGCGGGCGGGACCCTCGTGATTCCTCTCGAGTGGAGACGGGTATGTCTGGGAACTTCTTGATTTGCAGCAAAGGTGTGAAGGACCCTTTCGAAGTTTCAGAGGTGAGGTGTGATCAGCCTCGAGACGCCTCAGCGGAAATGGGCCTCATCTCGCCTGGAGGGGAGAACCTCCTGGATTTTCTCCAGTTGCGGCAGGTCTTCTCGAGTTACGACGGGGACCACAGGGACCCGCTCTGGTGGCCTCAGGAAAGGCCAGTCCCCATGCGAGTTGCTAGGGGACCTCTCGGGATTCCTCTCCCGTCCATGCCGGGGCCTCAGTCCTTGTGGAGTCGGGGCCGGAACCTGAGGATTCCTCTCCAGTGTTGCCATGGATCTTGGGGTGCTTCTGAGTCTCCCCAGGGGAGTCAGGCCTCGTCTCGAGTGGGGGCATGCACGTGCGCTTTCCTCCTGAGCTGCAGCAGTAGTGTCACGCTTCCTGTCACGTGGATCAAGGGATCTGTGGCTTTCCCCTCGAGGCTGTCCCTCGAGGCTTTCCCACGAGGCTTTCCCACAGGGCTGTGCCACGTGCCACCTTGGTGTGAGTCGATCCTCGGCGTGAAAGACGAGCCGGTGAAGGGAAAAGAGGTTCCTCTGGAATGGACTGAGACATCTGGGGGACTCTTGAAATGGTGGCACGACCCTGGAGTTCCTCTCGCCGTTCCTGTTGAGAGGGCCTCCTCTTGAGATGCGACGGGAACGCCGGGAACTCTTTCCGACGAAGCAGGGAAAGGATCCCTCATCTCGAGCTACGAGGCAGAAACGGGGCTCCTCTGGATGTGGGCGGGACCCACGTGATTCCTCTCGAGTGGAGACGGGTATGTCGGGGAACTTCTTGATTTGCACCAAGGGTGTGAAGGACCCTTTCGAAGTTCCAGAGGTGAGGTGTGATCAGCCTCGAGACGCCTCAGCGGAAATGGGCCTCATCTCGCCTGGAGGGGAGAACCTCCTGGATTTTCTCGAGTTGCGGCAGGTCTTCTCGAGTTACGACGGGGATCACAGGGACCCGCTCTGGTGGCCTCAGGAAAGACCAGTCCCCATGCGAGTTGCTAGGGGGACCTCTCGGGATTCCTCTCCCGTCCATGCCGGGGCCTCATTCCTTGTGTGGAGTCGGGGCCGGAACCTGAGGATTCCTCTCCAGTGTTGCCATGGATCTTGGGGTGCTTCTCCAGTCTCCCAGGGGAGTCAGGCCTCGTCTCGAGTGGGGGCATGCAAGTGCGCTTTCCTCCCGAGCTGCAGCAGTAGTGTCACGCTTCCTGTCACGTGGATCAAGGGATCTGTGGCTTTACATCGAGGTTGTCCCTCGAGGCTTTCCCACGAGGCTTTCCCACAGGGTTGTGCCACGTGCACCTTAGGGTGAGTCGATCCTCGGCGTGAAAGACGAGCCGGTGAAGGGAAAAGAGGTTCCTCTGGAATGGACTGAGACATCTGGGGGACTCTTGGAATGGTGGCACGACCCTGGAGTTCCTCTCGCCGTTCTGTTCAGAGGGCCTCCTCTTGAGATGCGACGGGAACGCCGGGAACTCTCTTCCCGACGAAGCAGGGAAAGGATCCCTCATCTCGAGCTACGAGGCAGATACGGGGCTCCTCTGGATGTGGGCGGGACCCTCGTGATTCCTCTCGAGTGGAGACGGGTATGTCGGGGAACGTCTTTATTTGCACCAAGGGTGTGAAGGACCCTTTCGAAGTTCCAGAGGTGAGGTGGATCAGCCTCGAGACGCCTCAGCGGAAATGGGCCTCATCTCGCCTGGAGGGGAGAACCTCCTGGATTTTCTCGAGTTGCGGCAGGTCTTCTCGAGTTACGACGGGGATCACAGGGACCCGCTCTGGTGGCCTCAAGAAAGACCAGTCCCCATGCGAGTTGCTAGGGGACCTCTCGGGATTCCTCTCCCGTCCATGCCGGGGCCTCAGTCCTTGTGTGGAGTCGGGGGCGGAACCTGAGGATTCCTCTCCAGTGTTGCCATGGATCTTGGGGTGCTTCTGAGTCTCCCCCAGGGAAGTCAGGCCTCGTCTCGAGTGGGGGCATGCACGTGCGCTTTCCTCCCGAGCTGCAGCAGTAGTGTCACGCTTCCTGTCACGTGGATCAAGGGATCTGTGGCTTTCCCTTGAGGCTGTCCTCGAGGCTTTCCCACGAGGCTTTCCCACAGGGCTGTGCCACGTGCCACCTTGCTGTTATTCGATCCTCGGCGTGAAAGACGAGCCGGTGAAGGGAAAAGAGGTTCCTCTGGAATGGACTGAGACATCTGGGGGACTCTTCGAATGGTGGCACGATCCTGGAGTTCCTCTCGCCGTTCCTGTTGAGAGGGCCTCCTCTTGAGATGCGACGGGAACGCCGGGAACTCTTTCCCGACGAAGCAGGGAAAGGATCCCTCATCTCGAGCTACGAGGCGGAAACGGGGCTCCTCTGGATGTGGGCGGGACCCACGTGATTCCTCTCGAGTGGAGACGGCTAGGTCGGGGAACTTCTTGATTTGCACCAAGGGTGTGAAGGAGCCTTTCGAAGTTCCAGAGGTGAGGTGTGATCAGCCTCGAGACGCCTCAGCGGAAATGGGCCTCATCTCGCCTAGAGGGGAGAACCTCCTGGATTTTCTCGAGGTGCGGCAGGTCTTCTCGAGTTACGACGGGGACCTCAGGGACCCGCTCTGGTGGCCTCAGGAAAGGCCAGTCCCCATGCGAGTTGCTAGGGGACCTCTCGGGATTCCTCTCCCGTCCATGCCGGGGCCTCAGTCCTTGTGTGGAGTCGGGGCTGGAACCTGAGGATTCCTCTCCAGTGTTGCCATGGATCTTGGGGTGCTTCTGAGTCTCCCCAGGGGAGTCAGGCCTCGTCTCGAGTGGGGGCATGCACGTGCGCTTTCCTCCCGAGCTGCAGCAGTAGTGTCACGCTTCCTGTCACGTGGATCAAAGGATCTGTGGCTTTCCCTCGAGGCTGTCCCTCGAGGCTTTCCCACGAGGCTTTCCCACAGGGCTGTGCCACGTGCCACCTTGGTGTGAGTCGATCCTCGGCGTTAAAGACGAGCCGGTTAAGGGAAAAGAGGTTCCTCTGGAATGGACTGAGACATCTGGGGGACTCTTGGAATGGTGGCACGACCCTGGAGTTCCTCTCGCAGTACCTGTTGAGAGGGCCTCCTCTTGAGATGCGACGAGAACGCCGGGAACTCTTTCCCGACGAAGCAGGGAAAGGATCCCTCATCTCGAGCTACGAGGCGGAAACGGGGGCTCCTCTGGATGTGAGCGGGACCCACGTGATTCCTCTCGAGTGGAGACGGCTAGGTCGGGGAACTTCTTGATTTGCACCAAGGGTGTGAAGGACCCTTTCGAAGTTCCAGAGGTGAGGTGTGATCAGCCTCGAGACGCCTCAGCGGAAATGGGCCTCATCTCGCCTGGAGGGGAGAACCTCCTGGATTTTCTCGAGGTGGGGCAGGTCTTCTCGAGTTACGACGGGGACCTCAGGGACCCGCTCTGGTGGCCTCAGGAAAGGCCAGTCCCCATGCGAGTTGCTAGGGGACCTCTCGGGATTCCTCTCCCGTCCATGCCGGGGCCTCAGTCCTTGTGTGGAGTCGGGGCCGGAACCTAGAGGATTCCTCTCCAGTGTTGCCATGGATCTTGGGTGCTTCTGAGTCTCCCGAGGGGAGTCAGGCATCGTCTCGAGTGGGGGCATGCACGTGCGCTTTCCTCCCGAGCTGCAGCAGTAGTGTCACGCTTCCTGTCACGTGGATCAAGGGATCTGTGGCTTTCCCTCGAGGCGTCCCTCGAGGCTTTCCCACGAGGCTTTCCCACAGGGCTGTGCCACGTGCCACCTTGGGGTGAGTCGATCCTCCGCGTGAAAGACGAGCCGGTGAAGGGAAAAGAGGTTCCTCTGGAATGGACTGAGACATCTGGGGGACTCTTGGAATGGTGGCACGACCCTGGAGTTCCTCTCGCCGTTCCTGTTGAGAGGGCCTCCTCTTGAGATGCGACGGGAACGCCGGGAACTCTTTCCCGACGAAGCAGGGAAAGGATCCCTCATCTCGAGCTACGAGGCGGAAACGGGGCTCCTCTGGATGTGGGCGGGACCCTCGTGCTTCCTCGCGGGTGGAGACGGGTATATCGGGGAACTTCTTGATTTGCACCAAGGGTGTGAAGGACCCTTTCGAAGTTCCAGAGGTGAGGTGTGATCAGCCTCGAGACGCCTCAGCGGAAATGGGCCTCCTCTCGCCTGGAGGGGAGAACCTCCTGGATTTTCTCCAGTTGCGGCAGGTCTTCTCGAGTTACGACGGGGACCTCAGGGACCTGCTCTGGTGGCCTCAGGAAAGGCCAGTCCCCATGCGAGTTGCTAGGGGACCTCTCGGGATTCCTCTCCCGTCCATGCCGGGGCCTCAGTCCTTGTGTGGAGTCGGGGCCGGAACCTGAGGATTCCTCTCAAGTGTTGCCATGGATCTTGGGGTGCTTCTGAGTATCCCCATGGGAGTCAGGCCTCGTCTCGAGTGGGGGCATGCACGTGCGCTTTCCTCCCGAGCTGCAGCAGTAGTGTCACGCTTCCTGTCACGTGGATCAAGGGATCTGTGGCTTTCCCTCGAGGCTGTCCCTCGAGGCTTTCCCACGAGGCTTTCCCACAGGGCTGTGCCACGTGCCACCTTGGTGTGAGTCGATCCTCGGCGTGAAAGACGAGCCGGTGAAGGGAAAAGAGGTTCCTCTGGAATGGACTGAGACATCTGGGGGACTCTTGGAGTGGTGGCACGACCCTGGAGTTCCTCTCGCCGTTCCTGTTGAGAGGGCCTCCTCTTGAGATTGACGGGAAGGCCGGGAACTCTTTCCCGACGAAGCAGGGAAATGATCCCTCATCTCGAGCTACGAGGCGGAAACGGGGCTCCTCTGGATGTGGGCGGGACCCTCGTGATTCCTCTCGAGTGGAGACGGGTATGTCTGGGAACTTCTTGATTTGCACCAAGGGTGTGAAGGACCCTTTCGAAGTTCCAGAGGTGAGGTGTGATCAGCCTCGAGACGCCTCAGCGGAAATGGGCCTCATCTCGCCTGGAGGGGAGAACCTCCTGGATTTTCTCGAGTTGCGGCAGGTCTTCTCGAGTTACGACGGGAACCTCAGGGGCCCGCTCTGGTGGCCTCAGGAAAGGCGAGTCCCCATGCGAGTTGCTAGGGGACCTCTTGGGATTCCTCTCCCGTCCATGCCGGGGCCTCAGTCCTTGTGTGGAGTCGGGGCCGGAACCTGAGGATTCCTCTCCAGTGTTGCCATGGATCTTGGGGTGCTTCTGAGTCTCCCCAGGGGAGTCAGGCCTCGTCTCGAGTGGGGGCATGCACGTGCGCTTTCCTCCCGAGCTGCAGCAGTAGTGTCACGCTTCCTGTCACGTGGATCAAGGGATCTGTGGCTTTCCCTCGATGCTGTCCATCGAGGCTTTCCCACGAGGCTTTCCCACAGGGCTGTGCCACGTGCCACCTTGGTGTGAGTCGATCCTCGGCGTGAAAGACGAGACGGTGAAGGGAAAACAGGTTCCTCTGGAATGGACTGAGACATCTGGGGGACTCTTGGAATGGTGGCACGACCCTGGAGTTCCTCTCGCCTTTCCTGTTGAGAGGGCCTCCTCTTGAGATGCGACGGGAACGCCGGGAACTCTTTCCCGACGAATCAGGGAAAGGATCCCTCATCTCGAGCTACGAGGCGGAAACGGGGCTCCTCTGGATGTGGGCGGGACCCTCGTGCTTCCTCGCGGGTGGAGACGGGTATGTCGGGGAACTTCTTGATTTGCACCAAGGGTGTGAAGGACCCTTTCGAAGTTCCAGAGGTGAGGTGTGATCAGCCTCGAGACGCCTCAGCGGAAATGGGCCTCATCTCGCCTGGAGGGGAGAACCTCCTGGATTTTCTCGAGTTGCGGCAGGTCTTCTCGAGTTACGACGGGGACCTCAGGGACCCGGTCTGGTGGCCTCAGGAAAGGCCAGTCCCCATGCGAGTTGCTAGGGGACCTCTCGGGATTCCTCTCCCGTCCATGCCGGGGCCTCAGTCCTTGTGTGGAGTCGGGGCCGGAACCTGAGGATTCCTCTCCAGTGTTGCCATGGATCTTGGGGTGCTTCTGAGTCTCCCCAGGGGAGTCAGGCCTCGTCTCGAGTGGGGGCATGCACGTGCGCTTTCCTCCCGAGCTGCAGCAGTAGTGTCACGCTTCCTGTCACGTGGATCAAGGGATCTGTGGCTTTCCCTCGAGGCTGTCCCTCGAGGCTTTCCCACGAGGCTTTCCCACAGGGCTGTGCCACGTGCCACCTTGGGGTGAGTCGATCCTCCGCGTGAAAGACGAGCCGGTGAAGGGAAAAGAGGTTCCTCTGGAATGGACTGAGACATCTGGGGGACTCTTGGAGTGGGGGCACGACCCTGGAGTTCCTCTCGCCGTTCCTGTTGAGAAGGCGTCCTCTTGAGATTGACGGGAAGGCCGGGAACTCTTTCCCGACGAAGCAGGGAAAGGATCCCTCATCTCGTGCTACGAGGCGGAAACGGGGCTCCTCTGGATGTGGGCGGGACCCTCGTGATTCCTCTCGAGTGGAGACGGGTATGTCGGGGAACTTCTTGATTTGCACCAAGGGTGTGAAGGAGCCTTTCGAAGTTCCAGAGGTGAGGTGTGATCAGCCTCGAGACGCCTCAGCGGAAATGGGCCTCATCTCGCCTGGAGGGGAGAACCTCCTGCATTTTCTCGAGTTGCGGCAGGTCTTCTCGAGTTACGACGGGGACCTCAGGGACCCGCTCTTGTGGCCTCAGGAAAGGCCAGTCCCCATGCGAGTTGCTAGGGGACCTCTCGGGATTCCTCTCCCGTCCATGCCGGGGCCTCAGTCCTTGTGTGGAGTCGGGGCCGGAACCTGAGGATTCCTCTCCAGTGTTGCCATGGATCTTGGGGTGCTTCTGAGTCTCCCCAGGGGAGTCAGGCCTCGTCTCGAGTGGGGGCATGCACGTGCGCTTTCCTCCCGAGCTGCAGCAGTAGTGTCACGCTTCCTGTCACGTGGATCAAGGGATCTGTGGCTTTCCCTCCAGGCTGTCCCTCGAGGCTTTCCCACGAGGCTTTCCCACAGGGCTGTGCCACGTGCCACCTTGGTGTGAGTCGATCCTCGGCGTGAATGACGAGCCGGTGAAGGGAAAAGAGGTTCCTCTGGAATGGACTGAGACATCTGGGGGACTCTTGGGGTGGTGGCACGACCCTGGAGTTCCTCTCGCCGTTCCTGTTGAGAGGGCCTCCTCTTGAGATTTACGGGAAGGCCGGGAACTCTTTCCCGACGAAGCAGGGAAATGATCCCTCATCTCGAGCTACGAGGCGGAAACGGGGCTCCTCTGGATGTGGGCGGGACCCTCGTGATTCCTCTCGAGTGGAGACGGGTATGTCTGGGAACTTCTTGATTTGCACCAAGGGTGTGAAGGACCCTTTCGAAGTTCCAGAGGTGAGGTGTGATCAGCCTCGAGACGCCTCAGCGGAAATGGGCCTCATCTCGCCTGGAGGGGAGAACCTCCTTGATTTTCTCGAGGTGCCGCAGGTCTTCTCGAGTTACGACGGGGACCTCAGGGACCCGCTCTGGTGGCCTCAGGAAAGGCCAGTCCCCATTCGAGATGCTAGGGGACATTTCGGGATTCCACTCCCGTCCATGCCGGGGCCTCAGTCCATGTGTGGAGTCGGGGCCGGAACCTGAGGATTCCTCTCCAGTGTTGCCATGGAACTTGGGGTGCTTCTGAGTCTCCCCAGGGGAGTCAGGCCTCGTCTCGAGTGGGGGCATGCCCGTGCGCTTTCCTCCCGAGCTGCAGCAGTAGTGTCACGCTTCCTGTCACGTGGATCAAGGGATCTGTGGCTTTCCCTCGAGGCTGTCCCTCGAGGCTTTCCCACGAGGCTTTCCCACAGGGCTGTGCCACGTGCCACCTTGGTGTGAGTCGATCCTCGGCGTGAAAGACGAGCCGGTGAAGGGAAAAGAGGTTCCTCTGGAATGGACTGAGACATCTGGGGGACTCTTGGAATGGTGGCACGACCCTGGAGTTCCTCTCGCCGTTCCTGTTGAGAGGGCCTCCTCTTGAGATGCGACGGGAACGCCGGGAACTCTTTCCCGACGAAGCAGGGAAAGGATCCCTCATCTCGAGCTACGAGGTGGAAACGGGGCTCCTCTGGATGTGGGCGTGACCCTCGTGATTCCTCTCGAGTGGAGACGGGTATGTGGGGAACTTCTTGATTTGCACCAAGGGTGTGAAGGACCCTTTCGAAGTTCCAGAGGTGAGGTGTGATCAGCCTCGAGACGCCTCAGCGGAAATGGGCCTCATCTCGCCTGGAGGGGAGAACCTCCTGGATTTTCTCGAGTTGCGGCAGGTCTTCTCGAGTTACGACGGGGACCTCAGGGACCCGCTCTGGTGGCCTCAGGAAAGGCCAGTCCCCATGCGAGTTGCTAGGGGACCTCTCGGGATTCCTCTCCCGTCCATGCCGGGGCCTCAGTCCTTGTGTGGAGTCGGGGCCGGAACCTGAGGATTCCTCTCCAGTGTTGCCATGGATCTTGGGGTGCTTCTGAGTCTCCCCAGGGGAGTCAGTCCTCGTCTCGAGTGGGGGCATGCACGTGCTCTTTCCTCCCGAGCTGCAGCAGTAGTGTCACGCTTCCTGTCACGTGGATCAAGGGATCTGTGGCTTTCCCTCGAGGCTGTCCCTGGAGGCTTTCCCACGAGGCTTTCCCACAGGGCTGTGCCACGTGCCACCTTGGTGTGAGTCGATCCTCGGCGTGAAAGACGAGCCGGTGAAGGGAAAAGAGGTTCCTCTGGAATGGACTGAGACATCTGGGGGACTCTTGAAATGGTGGCACGACCCTGGAGTTCCTCTCGCCGTTCCTGTTGAGAGGGCCTCCTCTTGAGATGCGACGGGAACGCCGGGAACTCTTTCCCGACGAAGCAGGGAAAGGATCCCTCATCTCGAGCTACGAGGCGGAAACGGGGCACCTCTGGATGTGGGCGGGACCCACGTGATTCCTCTCGAGTGGAGACGGGTATGTCGGGGAACTTCTTGATTTGCACCAAGGGTGTGAAGGACCCTTTCGAAGTTCCAGAGGTGAGGTGTGATCAGCCTCGAGACGCCTCAGCGGAAATGGGCCTCATCTCGCCTGGAGGGGAGAACCTCCTGGATTTTCGCCAGTTGCGGCAGGTCTTCTCGAGTTACGACGGGGACCACAGGGACCCGCTCTGGTGGCCTCAGGAAAGACCAGTCCCCATTCGAGTTGCTAGGGGACCTCTCGGGATTCCTCTCCCGTCCATGCCGGGGCCTCAGTCCTTGTGTGGAGTCGGGGCCGGAACCTGAGGATTCCTCTCCAGTGTTGCCATGGATCTTGGGGTGCTTCTGAGTCTCCCCAGGGGAGTCAGTCCTCGTCTCGAGTGGGGGCATGCACGTGCGCTTTCCTCCCGAGCTGCAGCAGTAGTGTCACGCTTCCTGTCACGTGGATCAAGGGATCTGTGGCTTTCCCTCGAGGCTGTCCCTCGAGGCTTTCCCACGAGGCTTTCCCACAGGGCTGTGCCACGTGCCACCTTGGTGTGAGTCGATCCTCGGCGTGAAAGACGAGCCGGTGAAGGGAAAAGAGGTTCCTCTGGAATGGACTGAGACATCTGGGGGACTCTTGAAATGGTGGCACGACCCTGGAGTTCCTCTCGCCGTTCCTGTTGAGAGGGCCTCCTCTTGAGATGCGACGGGAACGCCGGGAACTCTTTCCCGACGAAGCAGGGAAAGGATCCCTCATCTCGAGCTACGAGGCGGAAACGGGGCACCTCTGGATGTGGGCGGGACCCACGTGATTCCTCTCGAGTGGAGACGGGTATGTCGGGGAACTTCTTGATTTGCACCAAGGGTGTGAAGGACCCTTTCGAAGTTCCAGAGGTGAGGTGTGATCAGCCTCGAGACGCCTCAGCGGAAATGGGCCTCATCTCGCCTGGAGGGGAGAACCTCCTGGATTTTCGCCAGTTGCGGCAGGTCTTCTCGAGTTACGACGGGGACCACAGGGACCCGCTCTGGTGGCCTCAGGAAAGACCAGTCCCCATTCGAGTTGCTAGGGGACCTCTCGGGATTCCTCTCCCGTCCATGCCGGGGCCTCAGTCCTTGTGTGGAGTCGGGGCCGGAACCTGAGGATTCCTCTCCAGTGTTGCCATGGATCTTGGGGTGCTTCTGAGTCTCCCCAGGGGAGTCAGGCCTCGTCTCGAGTGGGGGCATGCACGTGCGCTTTCCTCCCGAGCTGCAGCAGTAGTGTCACGCTTCCTGTCACGTGGATCAAGGGATCTGTGGCTTTCCCTCGAGGCTGTCCCTCGAGGCTTTCCCACGAGGCTTTCCCACAGGGCTGTGCCACGTGCCACCTTGGTGTGAGTCGATCCTCGGCGTGAAAGACGAGCCGGTGAAGGGAAAAGAGGTTCCTCTGGAATGGACTGAGACATCTGGGGGACTCTTGGAATGGTGGCACGACCCTGGAGTTCCTCTCGCCATTCCTGTTGAGAGGGCCTCCTCTTGAGATGCGACGGGAACGCCGGGAACTCTTTCCCAACGAAGCAGGGAAAGGATCCCTCATCTCGAGCTACGAGGCGGAAACGGGGCTCCTCTGTATGTGGGCGGGACCATCGTGATTCCTCTAGAGTGGAGACGGCTAGGTCGGGGAACTTCTTGATTTGCACCAATGGTGTGAAGGACCCTTTCGAAGTTCCAGAGGTGAGGTGTGATCAGCCTCGAGATGCCTCAGCGGAAATGGGCCTCATCTCGCCTAGAGGGGAGAACCTCCTGGATTTTCTCGAGTTGCAGCAGGTCTTCTCGAGTTACGACGGGGACCTCAGGGACCCGCTCTGGTGGCCTCAGGAAAGGCCAGTCCCCATGCGAGTTGCTAGGGGACCTCTCGGCATTCCTCTCCCGTCCATGCCAGGGCCTCAGTCCTTGTGTGGAGTCGGGGCTGGAACCGGAGGATTCCTCTCCAGTGTTGCCGTGGATCTTGGGTGCTTCTGAGTCTCCCCAGGGGAGTCAGGCCTCGTCTCGAGTGGGGGCATGCACGTGCGCTTTCCTCCCGAGCTGCAGCAGTAGTGTCACGCTTCCTGTCACGTGGATCAAGGGATCTGTGGCTTTCCCTCGAGGCTGTCCCTCGAGGCTTTCCCACGAGGCTTTCCCACAGGGCTGTGCCACATGCCACCTTGGGGTGAGTCGATCCTCGGCGTGAAAGACGAGCCGGTGAAGGGAAAAGAGGTTCCTCTGGAATGGACTGAGACATCTGGGGGACTCTTGGAATGGTGGCACGACCCTGGAGTTCCTCTCGCCGTTCCTGTTGAGAGGGCCTCCTCTTGAGATGCGACGGGAACGCCGGGAACTCTTTCCCGACGAAGCAGGGAAAGGATCCCTCATCTCGAGCTACGAGGCGGAAAAGGGGCTCCTCTGGATGCGGGCGGGACCCACGTGATTCCTCTCGAGTGGAGACGGGTATGTCTGGGAACTTCTTGATTTGCAGCAAAGGTGTGAAGGACCCTTTCGAAGTTCCAGAGGTGAGGTGTGATCAGCCTCGAGACGCCTCAGCGGAAATGGGCCTCATCTCGCCTGGAGGGGAGAACCTCCTGGATTTTCTCGAGTTCCGGCAGGTCTTCTCGAGTTACGACGGGGACCTCAGGGACCCGCTCTGGTGGCCTCAGGAAAGGCCAGTCCCCATGCGAGTTGCTAGGGGACCTCTCGGGATTCCTCTCCCGTCCATGCCGGGGCCTCAGTCCTTGTGTGGAGTCGGGGCCGGAATCTGAGGATTCCTCTCCAGTGTTGCCATGGATCTTGGGGTGCTTCTCAGTCTCCCCAGGGGAGTCAGGCCTCGTCTCGAGTGGGGGCATGCACGTGCGCTTTCCTCCCGAGCTGCAGCAGTAGTGTCACGCTTCCTGTCACGTGTATCAAGGGATCTGTGGCTTTCCCTCGAGGCTGTCCCTCGAGGCTTTCCCACGAGGCTTTCCCACAGGGCTGTGCCACGTGCCACCTTGGTGTGAGTCGATCCTCGGCGTTAAAGACGAGCCGGTAAAGGGAAAAGAGGTTCCTCTGGAATGGACTGAGACATCTGGGGGACTCTTGAAATGGTGGCACGACCCTGGAGTTCCTCTCGCCGTTCCTGTTGAGAGGGCCTCCTCTTGAGATGCGACGGGAACGCCGGGAAATCTTTCCCGACGAAGCAGGGAAAGGATCCCTCATCTCGAGCTACGAGGCGGAAACGGGGCTCCTCTGGATGTGGGCGGGACCCACGTGATTCCTCTCGAGTGGAGACGGGTATGTCGGGGAACTTCTTGATTTGCACCAAGGGTGTGAAGGACCCTTTCGAAGTTCCAGAGGTGAGGTGTGATCAGCCTCGAGACGCCTCAGCGGAAATGGGCCTCATCTCGCCTGGAGGGGAGAACCTCCTGGATTTTCTCCAGTTGCGGCAGGTCTTCTCGAATTACGATGGGGACCACAGGGACCCGCTCTGATGGCCTCAGGAAAGGACAGTCCCCATGCGAGTTGCTAGGGGACCTCTCGGGATTCCTCTCCCGTCCATGCCGGGGCCTCTGTCCTTGTGTGGAGTCGGGGCCGGAACCTGAGGATTCCTCTCCAGTGTTGCCATGGATCTTGGGGTGCTTCTGATTCTCCCCAGGGGAGTCAGGCCTCGTCTCGAGTGGGGGGCATGCACGTGCGCTTTCCTCCCGAGCTGCAGCAGTAGTGTCACGCTTCCTGTCACGTGGATCAAGGGATCTGTGGCTTTCCCTCCAGGCTGTCCCTCGAGGCTTTCCCACGAGGCTTTCCCACAGGGCTGTGCCACGTGCCACCTTGGTGTGAGTCGATCCTCGGCGTGAAAGACGAGCCGGTGAAGGGAAAAGAGGTTCCTCTGGAATGGACTGAGACATCTGGGGCACTCTTGGAATGGTGGCACGACCCTGGAGTTCCTCTCGCCGTTCCTGTTGAGAGGGCCTCCTCTTGAGATGCGACGGGAACGCCGGGAACTCTTTCCCGACGAAGCAGGGAAAGGATCCCTCATCTCGAGCTACGAGGCGGAAAAGGGGCTCCTCTGGATGCGGGAGGGACCCTCGTGATTCCTCTCGAGTGGAGACGGGTATGTCTGGGAACTTCTGGATTTGCAGCAAAGGTGTGAAGGACCCTTTCGAAGTTCCAGAGGTGAGGTGTGATCAGCCTCGAGACGCCTCAGCGGAAATGGGCCTCATCTCGCCTGGAGGGGAGAACCTCCTGGATTTTCTCGAGTTGCGGCAGGTCTTCTCGAGTTACGACGGGGAACTCAGGGACCCGCTCTGGTGGCCTCAGGAAAGGCCAGTCCCCATGCGAGTTGCTAGGGGACCTCTCGGGATTCCTCTCCCGTCCATGCCGGGGCCTCAGTCCTTGTGTGGAGTGGGCGCCGGAACCTGAGGATTCCTCTCCAGTGTTGCCATGGATCTTGGGGTGCTTCTGAGTCTCCCCAGGGGAGTCAGGCCTCGTCTCGAGTGTGGGCATGCACGTGCGCTTTCCTCCCGAGCTGCAGCAGTAGTGTCACGCTTCCTGTCACGTGTATCAAGGGATCTGTGGCTTTCCCTCGAGGCTGTCCCTCGAGGCTTTCCCACGAGGCTTTCCCACAGGGCTGTGCCACGTGCCACCTTGGTGTGAGTCGATCCTCGGCGTGAAAGACGAGCCGGTGAAGGGAAAAGAGGTTCCTCTGGAATGGACTGAGACATCTGGGGCACTCTTGGAATGGTGGCACGACCCTGGAGTTCCTCTCGCCGTTCCTGTTGAGAGGGCCTCCTCTTGAGATGCGACGGGAACGCCGGGAACTCTTTCCCAACGAAGCAGGGAAAGGATCCCTCATCTCGAGCTACGAGGCGGAAACGGGGCTCCTCTGGATGTGGGCGGGACCATCGTGATTCCTCTAGAGTGGAGACGGCTAGGTCGGGGAACTTCTTGATTTGCACCAATGGTGTGAAGGACCCTTTCGAAGTTCCAGAGGTGAGGTGTGATCAGCCTCGAGACGCCTCAGCGGAAATGGGCCTCATCTCGCCTGGAGGGGAGAACCTCCTGGATTTTCTCGAGTTCCGGCAGGTCTTCTCGAGTTACGACGGGGACCTCAGGGACCCGCTCTGGTGGCCTCAGGAAAGGCCAGTCCCCATGCGAGTTGCTAGGGGACCTCTCGGGATTCCTCTCCCGTCCATGCCGGGGCCTCAGTCCTTGTGTGGAGTCGGGGCCGGAATCTGAGGATTCCTCTCCAGTGTTGCCATGGATCTTGGGGTGCTTCTCAGTCTCCCCAGGGGAGTCAGGCCTCGTCTCGAGTGGGGGCATGCACGTGCGCTTTCCTCCCGAGCTGCAGCAGTAGTGTCACGCTTCCTGTCACGTGTATCAAGGGATCTGTGGCTTTCCCTCGAGGCTGTCCCTCGAGGCTTTCCCACGAGGCTTTCCCACAGGGCTGTGCCACGTGCCACCTTGGTGTGAGTCGATCCTCGGCGTTAAAGACGAGCCGGTAAAGGGAAAAGAGGTTCCTCTGGAATGGACTGAGACATCTGGGGGACTCTTGAAATGGTGGCACGACCCTGGAGTTCCTCTCGCCGTTCCTGTTGAGAGGGCCTCCTCTTGAGATGCGACGGGAACGCCGGGAAATCTTTCCCGACGAAGCAGGGAAAGGATCCCTCATCTCGAGCTACGAGGCGGAAACGGGGCTCCTCTGGATGTGGGCGGGACCCACGTGATTCCTCTCGAGTGGAGACGGGTATGTCGGGGAACTTCTTGATTTGCACCAAGGGTGTGAAGGACCCTTTCGAAGTTCCAGAGGTGAGGTGTGATCAGCCTCGAGACGCCTCAGCGGAAATGGGCCTCATCTCGCCTGGAGGGGAGAACCTCCTGGATTTTCTCCAGTTGCGGCAGGTCTTCTCGAATTACGATGGGGACCACAGGGACCCGCTCTGATGGCCTCAGGAAAGGACAGTCCCCATGCGAGTTGCTAGGGGACCTCTCGGGATTCCTCTCCCGTCCATGCCGGGGCCTCTGTCCTTGTGTGGAGTCGGGGCCGGAACCTGAGGATTCCTCTCCAGTGTTGCCATGGATCTTGGGGTGCTTCTGATTCTCCCCAGGGGAGTCAGGCCTCGTCTCGAGTGGGGGCATGCACGTGCGCTTTCCTCCCGAGCTGCAGCAGTAGTGTCACGCTTCCTGTCACGTGGATCAAGGGATCTGTGGCTTTCCCTCGAGGCTGTCCCTCGAGGCTTTCCCACGAGGCTTTCCCACAGGGCTGTGCCACGTGCCACCTTGGTGTGAGTCGATCCTCGGCGTGAAAGACGAGCCGGTGAAGGGAAAAGAGGTTCCTCTGGAATGGACTGAGACATCTGGGGCACTCTTGGAATGGTGGCACGACCCTGGAGTTCCTCTCGCCGTTCCTGTTGAGAGGGCCTCCTCTTGAGATGCGACGGGAACGCCGGGAACTCTTTCCCGACGAAGCAGGGAAAGGATCCCTCATCTCGAGCTACGAGGCGGAAAAGGGGCTCCTCTGGATGCGGGAGGGACCCTCGTGATTCCTCTCGAGTGGAGACGGGTATGTCTGGGAACTTCTGGATTTGCAGCAAAGGTGTGAAGGACCCTTTCGAAGTTCCAGAGGTGAGGTGTGATCAGCCTCGAGACGCCTCAGCGGAAATGGGCCTCATCTCGCCTGGAGGGGAGAACCTCCTGGATTTTCTCGAGTTGCGGCAGGTCTTCTCGAGTTACGACGGGGACCTCAGGGACCCGCTCTGGTGGCCTCAGGAAAGGCCAGTCCCCATGCGAGTTGCTAGGGGACCTCTCGGGATTCCTCTCCCGTCCATGCCGGGGCCTCAGTCCTTGTGTGGAGTGGGCGCCGGAACCTGAGGATTCCTCTCCAGTGTTGCCATGGATCTTGGGGTGCTTCTGAGTCTCCCCAGGGGAGTCAGGCCTCGTCTCGAGTGTGGGCATGCACGTGCGCTTTCCTCCCGAGCTGCAGCAGTAGTGTCACGCTTCCTGTCACGTGTATCAAGGGATCTGTGGCTTTCCCTCGAGGCTGTCCCTCGAGGCTTTCCCACGAGGCTTTCCCACAGGGCTGTGCCACGTGCCACCTTGGTGTGAGTCGATCCTCGGCGTGAAAGACGAGCCGGTGAAGGGAAAAGAGGTTCCTCTGGAATGGACTGAGACATCTGGGGCACTCTTGGAATGGTGGCACGACCCTGGAGTTCCTCTCGCCGTTCCTGTTGAGAGGGCCTCCTCTTGAGATGCGACGGGAACGCCGGGAACTCTTTCCCAACGAAGCAGGGAAAGGATCCCTCATCTCGAGCTACGAGGCGGAAACGGGGCTCCTCTGGATGTGGGCGGGACCATCGTGATTCCTCTAGAGTGGAGACGGCTAGGTCGGGGAACTTCTTGATTTGCACCAATGGTGTGAAGGACCCTTTCGAAGTTCCAGAGGTGAGGTGTGATCAGCCTCGGGACGCCTTAGCGGAAATGGGCCTCATCTCGCCTAGAGGGGAGAACCTCCTGGATTTTCTCGAGTTGCAGCAGGTCTTCTCGAGTTACGACGGGGACCTCAGGGACCCGCTCTGGTGGCCTCAGGAAAGGCCAGTCCCCATGCGAGTTGCTAGGGGACCTCTCGGGATTCCTCTCCCGTCCATGCCAGGGCCTCAGTCCTTGTGTGGAGTCGGGGCCGGAACCTGAGGATTCCTCTCCAGTGTTGCCATGGATCTTGGGGTGCTTCTGAGTCTCCCCAGGGGAGTCAGGCCTCGTCTCGAGTGGGCGCATGCACGTGCGCTTTCCTCCCGAGCTGCAGCAGTAGTGTCACGCTTCCTGTCACGTGGATCAAGGGATCTGTGGCTTTCCCTCGAGGCTGTCCCTCGAGGCTTTCCCACGAGGCTTTCCCACAGGGCTGTGCCACGTGCCACCTTGGGGTGAGTCGATCCTCGGCGTGAAAGACGAGCCGGTGAAGGGAAAAGAGGTTCCTCTGGAATGGACTGAGACATCTGGGGGACTCTTGGAATGGTGGCACGACCCTGGAGTTCCTCTCGCCGTACCTGTTGAGAGGGCCTCCTCTTGAGATGCGACGAGAATGCCGGGAACTCTTTCCCGACGAAGCAGGGAAAGGATCCCTCATCTCGAGCTACGATGCGGAAACGGGGCTCCTCTGGATGTGGGCGGGACCCACGTGATTCCTCTCGAGTGGAGACGGCTAGGTCGGGGAACTTCTTGATTTGCACCAAGGGTGTGAAGGACCCTTTCGAAGTTCCAGTGGTGAGTTGTGATCAGCCTCGAGACGCCTCAGCGGAAATGGGCCTCATCTCGCCTGGAGGGGAGAACCTCCTGGATTTTCTCGAGGTGGGGCAGGTCTTCTCGAGTTACGACGGGGACCTCAGGGACCCGCTCTGGTGGCCTCAGGAAAGGCCAGTCCCCATGCGAGTTGCTAGGGGACCTCTCGGGATTCCTCTCCCGTCCATGCCGGGGCCTCAGTCCTTGTGTGGAGTCGGGGCCGGAACCTGAGGATTCCTCTCCAGTGTTGCCATGGATCTTGGGGTGCTTCTGAGTCTCCCCAGGGGAGTCAGGCCTCGTCTCGAGTGGGGGCATGCACGTGCGCTTTCCTCCCGAGCTGCAGCAGTAGTGTCACGCTTCCTGTCACGTGGATCAAGGGATCTGTGGCTTTCCCTCGAGGCTGTCCCTGGAGGCTTTCCCACGAGGCTTTCCCACAGGGCCGTGCCACGTGCCACCTTGGTGTGAGTCGATCCTCGGCGTGAAAGACGAGCCGGTGAAGGGAAAAGAGGTTCCTCTGGAATGGACTGAGACATCTGGGGGACTCTTGAAATGGTGGCACGACCCTGGAGTTCCTCTCTCCGTTGCTGTTGAGAGGGCCTCCTCTTGAGATGCGACGGGAACGCCGGGAACTCTTTCCCGACGAAGCAGGGAAAGGATCCCTCATCTCGAGCTACGAGGCGGAAACGGGGCTCCTCTGGATGTGGGCGGGACCCACGTGATTCCTCTCGAGTGGAGACGGGTATGTCGGGGAACTTCTTGATTTGCACCAAGGGTGTGAAGGACCCTTTCGAAGTTCCAGAGGTGAGGTGTGATCAGCCTCGAGACGCCTCAGCGGAAATGGGCCTCATCTCGCCTGGAGGGGAGAACCTCCTGGATTTTCTCGAGTTGCGGCAGGTCTTCTCGAGTTACGACGGGGACCTCAGGGACCCGCTCTGGTGGCCTCAGGAAAGGCCAGTCCCCATGCGAGTTGCTAGGGGACCTCTCGGGATTCCTCTCCCGTCCATGCCGGGGCCTCAGTCCTTGTGTGGAGTCGGGGCCGGAACCTGAGGATTCCTCTCCAGTGTTGCCATGGATCTTGGGGTGCTTCTGAGTCTCCCCAGGGGAGTCAGTCCTCGTCTCGAGTGGGGGCATGCACGTGCGCTTTCCTCCCGAGCTGCAGCAGTAGTGTCACGCTTCCTGTCACGTGGATCAAGGGATCTGTGGCTTTCCCTCGAGGCTGTCCCTGGAGGCTTTCCCACGAGGCTTTCCCACAGGGCTGTGCCACGTGCCACCTTGGTGTGAGTCGATCCTCGGCGTGAAAGACGAGCCGGTGAAGGGAAAAGAGGTTCCTCTGGAATGGACTGAGACATCTGGGGGACTCTTGAAATGGTGGCACGACCCTGGAGTTCCTCTCGCCGTTCCTGTTGAGAGGGCCTCCTCTTGAGATGCGACGGGAACGCCGGGAACTCTTTCCCGACGAAGCAGGGAAAGGATCCCTCATCTCGAGCTACGAGGCGGAAACGGGGCACCTCTGGATGTGGGCGGGACCCACGTGATTCCTCTCGAGTGGAGACGGGTATGTCGGGGAACTTCTTGATTTGCACCAAGGGTGTGAAGGACCCTTTCGAAGTTCCAGAGGTGAGGTGTGATCAGCCTCGAGACGCCTCAGCGGAAATGGGCCTCATCTCGCCTGGAGGGGAGAACCTCCTGGATTTTCGCCAGTTGCGGCAGGTCTTCTCGAGTTACGACGGGGACCACAGGGACCCGCTCTGGTGGCCTCAGGAAAGACCAGTCCCCATTCGAGTTGCTAGGGGACCTCTCGGGATTCCTCTCCCGTCCATGCCGGGGCCTCAGTCCTTGTGTGGAGTCGGGGCCGGAACCTGAGGATTCCTCTCCAGTGTTGCCATGGATCTTGGGGTGCTTCTGAGTCTCCCCAGGGGAGTCAGGCCTCGTCTCGAGTGGGGGCATGCACGTGCGCTTTCCTCCCGAGCTGCAGCAGTAGTGTCACGCTTCCTGTCACGTGGATCAAGGGATCTGTGGCTTTCCCTCGAGGCTGTCCCTCGAGGCTTTCCCACGAGGCTTTCCCACAGGGCTGTGCCACGTGCCACCTTGGTGTGAGTCGATCCTCGGCGTGAAAGACGAGCCGGTGAAGGGAAAAGAGGTTCCTCTGGAATGGACTGAGACATCTGGGGGACTCTTGGAATGGTGGCACGACCCTGGAGTTCCTCTCGCCATTCCTGTTGAGAGGGCCTCCTCTTGAGATGCGACGGGAACGCCGGGAACTCTTTCCCAACGAAGCAGGGAAAGGATCCCTCATCTCGAGCTACGAGGCGGAAACGGGGCTCCTCTGTATGTGGGCGGGACCATCGTGATTCCTCTAGAGTGGAGACGGCTAGGTCGGGGAACTTCTTGATTTGCACCAATGGTGTGAAGGACCCTTTCGAAGTTCCAGAGGTGAGGTGTGATCAGCCTCGAGATGCCTCAGCGGAAATGGGCCTCATCTCGCCTAGAGGGGAGAACCTCCTGGATTTTCTCGAGTTGCAGCAGGTCTTCTCGAGTTACGACGGGGACCTCAGGGACCCGCTCTGGTGGCCTCAGGAAAGGCCAGTCCCCATGCGAGTTGCTAGGGGACCTCTCGGCATTCCTCTCCCGTCCATGCCAGGGCCTCAGTCCTTGTGTGGAGTCGGGGCTGGAACCTGAGGATTCCTCTCCAGTGTTGCCATGGATCTTGGGTGCTTCTGAGTCTCCCCAGGGGAGTCAGGCCTCGTCTCGAGTGGGGGCATGCACGTGCGCTTTCCTCCCGAGCTGCAGCAGTAGTGTCACGCTTCCTGTCACGTGGATCAAGGGATCTGTGGCTTTCCCTCGAGGCTGTCCCTCGAGGCTTTCCCACGAGGCTTTCCCACAGGGCTGTGCCACATGCCACCTTGGGGTGAGTCGATCCTCGGCGTGAAAGACGAGCCGGTGAAGGGAAAAGAGGTTCCTCTGGAATGGACTGAGACATCTGGGGGACTCTTGGAATGGTGGCACGACCCTGGAGTTCCTCTCGCCGTTCCTGTTGAGAGGGCCTCCTCTTGAGATGCGACGGGAACGCCGGGAACTCTTTCCCGACGAAGCAGGGAAAGGATCCCTCATCTCGAGCTACGAGGCGGAAAAGGGGCTCCTCTGGATGCGGGCGGGACCCTCGTGATTCCTCTCGAGTGGAGACGGGTATGTCTGGGAACTTCTTGATTTGCAGCAAAGGTGTGAAGGACCCTTTCGAAGTTCCAGAGGTGAGGTGTGATCAGCCTCGAGACGCCTCAGCGGAAATGGGCCTCATCTCGCCTGGAGGGGAGAACCTCCTGGATTTTCTCGAGTTCCGGCAGGTCTTCTCGAGTTACGACGGGGACCTCAGGGACCCGCTCTGGTGGCCTCAGGAAAGGCCAGTCCCCATGCGAGTTGCTAGGGGACCTCTCGGGATTCCTCTCCCGTCCATGCCGGGGCCTCAGTCCTTGTGTGGAGTCGGGGCCGGAATCTGAGGATTCCTCTCCAGTGTTGCCATGGATCTTGGGGTGCTTCTCAGTCTCCCCAGGGGAGTCAGGCCTCGTCTCGAGTGGGGGCATGCACGTGCGCTTTCCTCCCGAGCTGCAGCAGTAGTGTCACGCTTCCTGTCACGTGTATCAAGGGATCTGTGGCTTTCCCTCGAGGCTGTCCCTCGAGGCTTTCCCACGAGGCTTTCCCACAGGGCTGTGCCACGTGCCACCTTGGTGTGAGACGATCCTCGGCGTTAAAGACGAGCCGGTAAAGGGAAAAGAGGTTCCTCTGGAATGGACTGAGACATCTGGGGGGACTCTTGAAATGGTGGCACGACCCTGGAGTTCCTCTCGCCGTTCCTGTTGAGAGGGCTTCCTCTTGAGATGCGACGGGAACGCCGGGAAATCTTTCCCGACGAAGCAGGGAAAGGATCCCTCATCTCGAGCTACGAGGCGGAAACGGGGCTCCTCTGGATGTGGGCGGGACCCACGTGATTCCTCTCGAGTGGAGACGGGTATGTCGGGGAACTTCTTGATTTGCACCAAGGGTGTGAAGGACCCTTTCGAAGTTCCAGAGGTGAGGTGTGATCAGCCTCGAGACGCCTCAGCGGAAATGGGCCTCATCTCGCCTGGAGGGGAGAACCTCCTGGATTTTCTCCAGTCGCGGCAGGTCTTCTCGAATTACGACGGGGACCACAGGGACCCGCTCTGGTGGCCTCAGGAAAGGCCAGTCCCCATGCGAGTTGCTAGGGGACCTCTCGGGATTCCTCTCCCGTCCATTCCGGGGCCTCAGTCCTTGTGTGGAGTCGGGGCCGGAACCTGAGGATTCCTCTCCAGTGTTGCCATGGATCTTGGGGTGCTTCTGAGTCTCCCCAGGGGAGTCAGGCCTCGTCTCGAGTGTGGGCATGCACGTGCGATTTCTTCCCGAGCTGCAGCAGTAGTGTCACGCTTCCTGTCACGTGTATCAAGGGATCTGTGGCTTTCCCTCGAGGCTGTCCCTCGAGGCTTTCCCACGAGGCTTTCCCACAGGGCTGTGCCACGTGCCACCTTGGGGTGAGTCGATCCTCGGCGTGAAAGATGAGCCGGTGAAGGGAAAAGAGGTTCCTCTGGAATGGACTGAGACATCTGGGGGACTCTTGGAATGGTGGCACGACCCTGGAGTTCCTCTCGCCGTTCCTGTTGAGAGGGCCTCCTCTTGAGATGCGACGGGAACGCCGGGAACTCTTTCCCGACGAAGCAGGGAAAGGATCCCTCATCTCGAGCTACGAGGCGGAAAAGGGGCTCCTCTGGATGCGGGCGGGACCCTCGTGATTCCTCTCGAGTGGAGACGGGTATGTCTGGGAACTTCTTGATTTGCAGCAAAGGTGTGAAGGACCCTTTCGAAGTTCCAGAGGTGAGGTGTGATCAGCCTCGAGACGCCTCAGCGGAAATGGGCCTCATCTCGCCTGGAGGGGAGAACCTCCTGGATTTTCTCGAGTTGCGGCAGGTCTTCTCGAGTTACGACGGGGACCTCAGGGACCCGCTCTGGTGGCCTCAGGAAAGGCCAGTCCCCATGCGAGTTTCTAGGGGACCTCTCGGGATTCCTCTCCCGTCCATGCCGGGGCCTCAGTCCTTGTGTGGAGTCGGGGCCGGAACCTGAGGATTCCTCACCAGTGTTGCCATGGATCTTGGGGTGCTTCTGAGTCTCCCCAGGGGAGTCAGGCCTCGTCTCGAGTGGGGGCATGCACGTGCGCTTTCCTCCCGAGCTGCAGCAGTAGTGTCACGCTTCCTGTCACGTGGATCAAGGGATCTGTGGCTTTCCCTCCAGGCTGTCCCTCGAGGCTTTCCCACGAGGCTTTCCCACAGGGCTGTGCCACGTGCCACCTTGCTGTGAGTCGATCCTCGGCGTGAAAGACGAGCCGGTGAAGGGAAAAGAGGTTCCTCTGGAATGGACTGAGACATCTGGGGGACTCTTGAAATGGTGGCACGACCCTGGAGTTCCTCTCGCCGTTCCTGTTGAGAGGGCCTCCTCTTGAGATGCGACGGGAACGCCGGGAACTCTTTCCCGACGAAGCAGGGAAAGGATCCCTCATCTCGAGCTACGAGGCGGAAAAGGGGCTCCTCTGGATGCGGGCGGGACCCTCGTGATTCCTCTCGAGTGGAGACGGGTATGTCTGGGAACTTCTTGATTTGCAGCAAAGGTGTGAAGGACCCTTTCGAAGTTCCAGAGGTGAGGTGTGATCAGCCTCGAGACGCCTCAGCGGAAATGGGCCTCATCTCGCCTGGAGGGGAGAACCTCCTGGATTTTCTCCAGTTGCGGCAGGTCTTCTCGAGTTACGACGGGGACCACAGGGACCCGCTCTGGTGCCCTCAGGAAAGGCCAGTCCCCATGCGAGTTGCTAGGGGACCTCTCGGGATTCCTCTCCCGTCCATGCCGGGGCCTCAGTCCTTGTGTGGAGTCGGGGCCGGAACCTGAGGATTCCTCTCCAGTGTTGCCATGGATCTTGGGGTGCTTCTGAGTCTCCCCAGGGGAGTCAGGCCTCGTCTCGAGTGGGGGCATGCACGTGCGCTTTCCTCCCGAGCTGCAGCAGTAGTGTCACGCTTCCTGTCACGTGGATCAAGGGATCTGTGGCTTTCCCTCGAGGCTGTCCCTCGAGGCTTTCCCACGAGGCTTTCCCACAGGGCTGTGCCACGTGCCACCTTGGTGTGAGTCGATCCTCGGCGTGAAAGACGAGCCGGTGAAGGGAAAAGAGGTTCCTCTGGAATGGACTGAGACATCTGGGGGACTCTTGGAATGGTGGCACGACCCTGGAGTTCCTCTCGCCGTTCCTGTTGAGAGGGCCTCCTCTTGAGATGCGACGGGAACGCCGGGAACTCTTTCCCGACGAAGCAGGGAAAGGATCCCTCATCTCGAGCTACGAGGCGGAAACGGGGCTCCTCTGGATGTGGGCGGGACCCACGTGATTCCTCTCGAGTGGAGACGGGTATGTCGGGGAACTTCTTGATTTGCACCAAGGGTGTGAAGGACCCTTTCGAAGTTCCAGAGGTGAGGTGTGATCAGCCTCGAGACGCCTCAGCGGAAATGGGCCTCATCTCGCCTGGAGGGGAGAACCTCCTGGATTTTCTCGAGTTGCGGCAGGTCTTCTCGAGTTACGACGGGGATCACAGGGACCCGCTCTGGTGGCCTCAGGAAAGACCAGTCCCCATGCGAGTTGCTAGGGGACCTCTCGGGATTCCTCTCCCGTCCATGCCGGGGCCTCATTCCTTGTGTGGAGTCGGGGCCGGAACCTGAGGATTCCTCTCCAGTGTTGCCATGGATCTTGGGGTGCTTCTCAGTCTCCCCAGGGGAGTCAGGCCTCGTCTCGAGTGGGGGCATGCAGGTGCGCTTTCCTCCCGAGCTGCAGCAGTAGTGTCACGCTTCCTGTCACGTGGATCAAGGGATCTGTGGCTTTACATCGAGGTTGTCCCTCGAGGCTTTCCCACGAGGCTTTCCCACAGGGCTGTGCCACGTGCCACCTTGGTGTGAGACGATCCTCGGCGTGAAAGACGAGCCGGTGAAGGGAAAAGAGGTTCCTCTGGAATGGACTGAGACATCTGGGGGACTCTTGGAATGGTGGCACGACCCTGGAGTTCCTCTCGCCGTTCCTGTTGAGAGGGCCTCCTCTTGAGATGCGACGGGAACGCCGGGAACTCTTTCCCAAAGAAGCAGGGAAAGGATCCCTCATCTCGAGCTACGAGGCGGAAACGGGGCTCCTCTGGATGTGGGCGGGACCATCGTGATTCCTCTAGAGTGGAGACGGCTAGGTCGGGGAACTTCTTGATTTGCACCAATGGTGTGAAGGACCCTTTCGAAGTTCCAGAGGTGAGGTGTGATCAGCCTCGAGACGCCTCAGCGGAAATGGGCCTCATCTCGCCTAGAGGGGAGAACCTCCTGGATTTTCTCGAGTTGCAGCAGGTCTTCTCGAGTTACGACGGGGACCTCAGGGACCCGCTCTGGTGGCCTCAGGAAAGGCCAGTCCCCATGCGAGTTGCTAGGGGACCTCTCGGGATTCCTCTCCCGTCCATGCCAGGGCCTCAGTCCTTGTGTGGAGTCGGGGCCGGAACCTGAGGATTCCTCTCCAGTGTTGCCATGGATCTTGGGGTGCTTCTGAGTCTCCCCAGGGGAGTCAGGCCTCGTCTCGAGTGGGGGCATGCACGTGCGCTTTCCTCCCGAGCTGCAGCAGTAGTGTCACGCTTCCTGTCACGTGGATCAAGGGATCTGTGGCTTTCCCTCGAGGCTGTCCCTCGAGGCTTTCCCACGAGGCTTTCCCACAGGGCTGTGCCACATGCCACCTTGGGGTGAGTCGATCCTCGGCGTGAAAGATGAGCCGGTGAAGGGAAAAGAGGTTCCGCTGGAATGGACTGAGACATCTGGGGGACTCTTGGAATGGTGGCACGACCCTGGAGTTCCTCTCGCCGTTCCTGTTGAGAGGGCCTCCTCTTGAGATGCGACGGGAACGCCGGGAACTCTTTCCCGACGAAGCAGGGAAAGGATCCCTCATCTCGAGCTACGAGGCGGAAACGGGGCTCCTCTGGATGCGGGCGGGACCCTCGTGATTCCTCTCGAGTGGAGACGGGTATGTCTGGGAACTTCTTGATTTGCAGCAAAGGTGTGAAGGACCCTTTCGAAGTTTCAGAGGTGAGGTGTGATCAGCCTCGAGACGCCTCAGCGGAAATGGGCCTCATCTCGCCTGGAGGGGAGAACCTCCTGGATTTTCTCCAGTTGCGGCAGGTCTTCTCGAGTTACGACGGGGACCACAGGGACCCGCTCTGGTGGCCTCAGGAAAGGCCAGTCCCCATGCGAGTTGCTAGGGGACCTCTCGGGATTCCTCTCCCGCCCATGCCGGGGCCTCAGTCCTTGTGTGGAGTCGGGGCCGGAACCTGAGGATTCCTCTCCAGTGTTGCCATGGATCTTGGGGTGCTTCTGAGTCTCCCCAGGGGAGTCAGGCCTCGTCTCGAGTGGGGGCATGCACGTGCGCTTTCCTCCTGAGCTGCAGCAGTAGTGTCACGCTTCCTGTCACGTGGATCAAGGGATCTGTGGCTTTCCCTCGAGGCTGTCCCTCGAGGCTTTCCCACGAGGCTTTCCCACAGGGCTGTGCCACGTGCCACCTTGGTGTGAGTCGATCCTCGGCGTGAAAGACGAGCCGGTGAAGGGAAAAGAGGTTCCTCTGGAATGGACTGAGACATCTGGGGGACTCTTGAAATGGTGGCACGACCCTGGAGTTCCTCTCGCCGTTCCTGTTGAGAGGGCCTCCTCTTGAGATGCGACGGGAACGCCGGGAACTCTTTCCCGACGAAGCAGGGAAAGGATCCCTCATCTCGAGCTACGAGGCAGAAACGGGGCTCCTCTGGATGTGGGCGGGACCCACGTGATTCCTCTCGAGTGGAGACGGGTATGTCGGGGAACTTCTTGATTTGCACCAAGGGTGTGAAGGACCCTTTCGAAGTTCCAGAGGTGAGGTGTGATCAGCCTCGAGACGCCTCAGCGGAAATGGGCCTCATCTCGCCTGGAGGGGAGAACCTCCTGGATTTTCTCGAGTTGCGGCAGGTCTTCTCGAGTTACGACGGGGATCACAGGGACCCGCTCTGGTGGCCTCAGGAAAGACCAGTCCCCATGCGAGTTGCTAGGGGACCTCTCGGGATTCCTCTCCCGTCCATGCCGGGGCCTCATTCCTTGTGTGGAGTCGGGGCCGGAACCTGAGGATTCCTCTCCATTGTTGCCATGGATCTTGGGGTGCTTCTCAGTCTCCCCAGGGGAGTCAGGCCTCGTCTCGAGTGGGGGCATGCAAGTGCGCTTTCCTCCCGAGCTGCAGCAGTAGTGTCACGCTTCCTGTCACGTGGATCAAGGGATCTGTGGCTTTACATCGAGGTTGTCCCTCGAGGCTTTCCCACGAGGCTTTCCCACAGGGTTGTGCCACGTGCCACCTTAGGGTGAGTCGATCCTCGGCGTGAAAGACGAGCCGGTGAAGGGAAAAGAGGTTCCTCTGGAATGGACTGAGACATCTGGGGGACTCTTGGAATGGTGGCACGACCCTGGAGTTCCTCTCGCCGTTCCTGTTCAGAGGGCCTCCTCTTGAGATGCGACGGGAACGCCGGGAACTCTTTCCCGACGAAGCAGGGAAAGGATCCCTCATCTCGAGCTACGAGGCAGAAACGGGGCTCCTCTGGATGTGGGCGGGACCATCGTGATTCCTCTCGAGTGGAGACGGGTATGTCGGGGAACGTCTTGATTTGCACCAAGGGTGTGAAGGACCCTTTCGAAGTTCCAGAGGTGAGGTGTGATCAGCCTCGAGACGCCTCAGCGGAAATGGGCCTCATCTCGCCTGGAGGGGAGAACCTCCTGGATTTTCTCGAGTTGCGGCAGGTCTTCTCGAGTTACGACGGGGATCACAGGGACCCGCTCTGGTGGCCTCAAGAAAGACCAGTCCCCATGCGAGTTGCTAGGGGACCTCTCGGGATTCCTCTCCCGTCCATGCCGGGGCCTCAGTCCTTGTGTGGAGTCGGGGGCGGAACCTGAGGATTCCTCTCCAGTGTTGCCATGGATCTTGGGGTGCTTCTGAGTCTCCCCAGGGAAGTCAGGCCTCGTCTCGAGTGGGGGCATGCACGTGCGCTTTCCTCCCGAGCTGCAGCAGTAGTGTCACGCTTCCTGTCACGTGGATCAAGGGATCTGTGGCTTTCCCTTGAGGCTGTCCCTCGAGGCTTTCCCACGAGGCTTTCCCACAGGGCTGTGCCACGTGCCACCTTGCTGTTATTCGATCCTCGGCGTGAAAGACGAGCCGGTGAAGGGAAAAGAGGTTCCTCTGGAATGGACTGAGACATCTGGGGGACTCTTCGAATGGTGGCACGATCCTGGAGTTCCTCTCGCCGTTCCTGTTGAGAGGGCCTCCTCTTGAGATGCGACGGGAACGCCGGGAACTCTTTCCCGACGAAGCAGGGAAAGGATCCCTCATCTCGAGCTACGAGGCGGAAACGGGGCTCCTCTGGATGTGGGCGGGACCCACGTGATTCCTCTCGAGTGGAGACGGCTAGGTCGGGGAACTTCTTGATTTGCACCAAGGGTGTGAAGGAGCCTTTCGAAGTTCCAGAGGTGAGGTGTGATCAGCCTCGAGACGCCTCAGCGGAAATGGGCCTCATCTCGCCTGGAGGGGAGAACCTCCTGGATTTTCTCGAGGTGCGGCAGGTCTTCTCGAGTTACGACGGGGACCTCAGGGACCCGCTCTGGTGGCCTCAGGAAAGGCCAGTCCCCATGCGAGTTGCTAGGGGACCTCTCGGGATTCCTCTCCCGTCCATGCCGGGGCCTCAGTCCTTGTGTGGAGTCGGGGCCGGAACCTGAGGATTCCTCTCCAGTGTTGCCATGGATCTTGGGGTGCTTCTGAGTCTCCCCAGGGGAGTCAGGCCTCGTCTCGAGTGGGGGCATGCACGTGCGCTTTCCTCCCGAGCTGCAGCAGTAGTGTCACGCTTCCTGTCACGTGGATCAAAGGATCTGTGGCTTTCCCTCGAGGCTGTCCCTCGAGGCTTTCCCACGAGTCTTTCCCACAGGGCTGTGCCACGTGCCACCTTGGTGTGAGTCGATCCTCGGCGTTAAAGACGAGCCGGTTAAGGGAAAAGAGGTTCCTCTGGAATGGACTGAGACATCTGGGGGACTCTTGGAATGGTGGCACGACCCTGGAGTTCCTCTCGCAGTACCTGTTGAGAGGGCCTCCTCTTGAGATGCGACGAGAACGCCGGGAACTCTTTCCCGACGAAGCAGGGAAAGGATCCCTCATCTCGAGCTACGAGGCGGAAACGGGGCTCCTCTGGATGTGAGCGGGACCCACGTGATTCCTCTCGAGTGGAGACGGCTAGGTCGGGGTACTTCTTGATTTGCACCAAGGGTGTGAAGGACCCTTTCGAAGTTCCAGAGGTGAGGTGTGATCAGCCTCGAGACGCCTCAGCGGAAATGGGCCTCATCTCGCCTGGAGGGGAGAACCTCCTGGATTTTCTCGAGGTGGGGCAGGTCTTCTCGAGTTACGACGGGGACCTCAGGGACCCGCTCTGGTGGCCTCAGGAAAGGCCAGTCCCCATGCGAGTTGCTAGGGGACCTCTCGGGATTCCTCTCCCGTCCATGCCGGGGCCTCAGTCCTTGTGTGGAGTCGGGGCCGGAACCTGAGGATTCCTCTCCAGTGTTGCCATGGATCTTGGGGTGCTTCTGAGTCTCCCCAGGGGAGTCAGGCATCGTCTCGAGTGGGGGCATGCACGTGCGCTTTCCTCCCGAGCTGCAGCAGTAGTGTCACGCTTCCTGTCACGTGGATCAAGGGATCTGTGGCTTTCCCTCGAGGCTGTCCCTCGAGGCTTTCCCACGAGGCTTTCCCACAGGGCTGTGCCACGTGCCACCTTGGTGTGAGTAGATCCTCGGCGTGAAAGACGAGCCGGTGAAGGGAAAAGAGGTTCCTCTGGAATGGACTGAGACATCTGGGGGACTCTTGGAATGGTGGCACGACCCTGGAGTTCCTCTCGCCGTTCCTGTTGAGAGGGCCTCCTCTTGAGATGCGACGGGAACGCCGGGAACTCTTTCCCGACGAAGCAGGGAAAGGATCCCTCATCTCGAGCTACGAGGCGGAAACGGGGCTCCTCTGGATGTGGGCGGGACCCTCGTGCTTCCTCGCGGGTGGAGACGGGTATGTCGGGGAACTTCTTGATTTGCACCAAGGGTGTGAAGGACCCTTTCGAAGTTCCAGAGGTGAGGTGTGATCAGCCTCGAGACGCCTCAGCGGAAATGGGCCTCCTCTCGCCTGGAGGGGAGAACCTCCTGGATTTTCTCCAGTTGCGGCAGGTCTTCTCGAGTTACGACGGGGACCTCAGGGACCTGCTCTGGTGGCCTCAGGAAAGGCCAGTCCCCATGCGAGTTGCTAGGGGACCTCTCGGGATTCCTCTCCCGTCCATGCCGGGGCCTCAGTCCTTGTGTGGAGTCGGGGCCGGAACCTGAGGATTCCTCTCAAGTGTTGCCATGGATCTTGGGGTGCTTCTGAGTATCCCCATGGGAGTCAGGCCTCGTCTCGAGTGGGGGCATGCACGTGCGCTTTCCTCCCGATCTGCAGCAGTAGTGTCACGCTTCCTGTCACGTGGATCAAGGGATCTGTGGCTTTCCCTCGAGGCTGTCCCTCGAGGCTTTCCCACGAGGCTTTCCCACAGGGCTGTGCCACGTGCCACCTTGGTGTGAGTCGATCCTCGGCGTGAAAGACGAGCCGGTGAAGGGAAAAGAGGTTCCTCTGGAATGGACTGAGACATCTGGGGGACTCTTGGAGTGGTGGCACGACCCTGGAGTTCCTCTCGCCGTTCCTGTTGAGAGGGCCTCCTCTTGAGATTGACGGGAAGGCCGGGAACTCTTTCCCGACGAAGCAGGGAAATGATCCCTCATCTCGAGCTACGAGGCGGAAACGGGGCTCCTCTGGATGTGGGCGGGACCCTCGTGATTCCTCTCGAGTGGAGACGGGTATGTCTGGGAACTTCTTGATTTGCACCAAGGGTGTGAAGGACCCTTTCGAAGTTCCAGAGGTGAGGTGTGATCAGCCTCGAGACGCCTCAGCGGAAATGGGCCTCATCTCGCCTGGAGGGGAGAACCTCCTGGATTTTCTCGAGTTGCGGCAGGTCTTCTCGAGTTACGACGGGAACCTCAGGGGCCCGCTCTGGTGGCCTCAGGAAAGGCGAGTCCCCATGCGAGTTGCTAGGGGACCTCTTGGGATTCCTCTCCCGTCCATGCCGGGGCCTCAGTCCTTGTGTGGAGTCGGGGCCGGAACCTGAGGATTCCTCTCCAGTGTTGCCATGGATCTTGGGGTGCTTCTGAGTCTCCCCAGGGGAGTCAGGCCTCGTCTCGAGTGGGGGCATGCACGTGCGCTTTCCTCCCGAGCTGCAGCAGTAGTGTCACGCTTCCTGTCACGTGGATCAAGGGATCTGTGGCTTTCCCTCGATGCTGTCCATCGAGGCTTTCCCACGAGGCTTTCCCACAGGGCTGTGCCACGTGCCACCTTGGTGTGAGTCGATCCTCGGCGTGAAAGACGAGACGGTGAAGGGAAAACAGGTTCCTCTGGAATGGACTGAGACATCTGGGGGACTCTTGGAATGGTGGCACGACCCTGGAGTTCCTCTCGCCTTTCCTGTTGAGAGGGCCTCCTCTTGAGATGCGACGGGAACGCCGGGAACTCTTTCCCGACGAATCAGGGAAAGGATCCCTCATCTCGAGCTACGAGGCGGAAACGGGGCTCCTCTGGATGTGGGCGGGACCCTCGTGCTTCCTCGCGGGTGGAGACGGGTATGTCGGGGAACTTCTTGATTTGCACCAAGGGTGTGAAGGACCCTTTCGAAGTTCCAGAGGTGAGGTGTGATCAGCCTCGAGACGCCTCAGCGGAAATGGGCCTCATCTCGCCTGGAGGGGAGAACCTCCTGGATTTTCTCGAGTTGCGGCAGGTCTTCTCGAGTTACGACGGGGACCTCAGGGACCCGCTCTGGTGGCCTCAGGAAAGGCCAGTCCCCATGCGAGTTGCTAGGGGACCTCTCGGGATTCCTCTCCCGTCCATGCCGGGGCCTCAGTCCTTGTGTGGAGTCGGGGCCGGAACCTGAGGATTCCTCTCCAGTGTTGCCATGGATCTTGGGGTGCTTCTGAGTCTCCCCAGGGGAGTCAGGCCTCGTCTCGAGTGGGGGCATGCACGTGCGCTTTCCTCCCGAGCTGCAGCAGTAGTGTCACGCTTCCTGTCACGTGGATCAAGGGATCTGTGGCTTTCCCTCGAGGCTGTCCCTCGAGGCTTTCCCACGAGGCTTTCCCACAGGGCTGTGCCACGTGCCACCTTGGGGTGAGTCGATCCTCCGCGTGAAAGACGAGCCGGTGAAGGGAAAAGAGGTTCCTCTGGAATGGACTGAGACATCTGGGGGACTCTTGGAGTGGGGGCACGACCCTGGAGTTCCTCTCGCCGTTCCTGTTGAGAAGGCGTCCTCTTGAGATTGACGGGAAGGCCGGGAACTCTTTCCCGACGAAGCAGGGAAAGGATCCCTCATCTCGTGCTACGAGGCGGAAACGGGGCTCCTCTGGATGTGGGCGGGACCCTCGTGATTCCTCTCGAGTGGAGACGGGTATGTCGGGGAACTTCTTGATTTGCACCAAGGGTGTGAAGGAGCCTTTCGAAGTTCCAGAGGTGAGGTGTGATCAGCCTCGAGACGCCTCAGCGGAAATGGGCCTCATCTCGCCTGGAGGGGAGAACCTCCTGCATTTTCTCGAGTTGCGGCAGGTCTTCTCGAGTTACGACGGGGACCTCAGGGACCCGCTCTTGTGGCCTCAGGAAAGGCCAGTCCCCATGCGAGTTGCTAGGGGACCTCTCGGGATTCCTCTCCCGTCCATGCCGGGGCCTCAGTCCTTGTGTGGAGTCGGGGCCGGAACCTGAGGATTCCTCTCCAGTGTTGCCATGGATCTTGGGGTGCTTCTGAGTCTCCCCAGGGGAGTCAGGCCTCGTCTCGAGTGGGGGCATGCACGTGCGCTTTCCTCCCGAGCTGCAGCAGTAGTGTCACGCTTCCTGTCACGTGGATCAAGGGATCTGTGGCTTTCCCTCCAGGCTGTCCCTCGAGGCTTTCCCACGAGGCTTTCCCACAGGGCTGTGCCACGTGCCACCTTGGTGTGAGTCGATCCTCGGCGTGAATGACGAGCCGGTGAAGGGAAAAGAGGTTCCTCTGGAATGGACTGAGACATCTGGGGGACTCTTGGGGTGGTGGCACGACCCTGGAGTTCCTCTCGCCGTTCCTGTTGAGAGGGCCTCCTCTTGAGATTGACGGGAAGGCCGGGAACTCTTTCCCGACGAAGCAGGGAAATGATCCCTCATCTCGAGCTACGAGGCGGAAACGGGGCTCCTCTGGATGTGGGCGGGACCCTCGTGATTCCTCTCGAGTGGAGACGGGTATGTCTGGGAACTTCTTGATTTGCACCAAGGGTGTGAAGGACCCTTTCGAAGTTCCAGAGGTGAGGTGTGATCAGCCTCGAGACGCCTCAGCGGAAATGGGCCTCATCTCGCCTGGAGGGGAGAACCTCCTTGATTTTCTCGAGGTGCCGCAGGTCTTCTCGAGTTACGACGGGGACCTCAGGGACCCGCTCTGGTGGCCTCAGGAAAGGCCAGTCCCCATTCGAGATGCTAGGGGACATTTCGGGATTCCACTCCCGTCCATGCCGGGGCCTCAGTCCATGTGTGGAGTCGGGGCCGGAACCTGAGGATTCCTCTCCAGTGTTGCCATGGAACTTGGGGTGCTTCTGAGTCTCCCCAGGGGAGTCAGGCCTCGTCTCGAGTGGGGGCATGCCCGTGCGCTTTCCTCCCGAGCTGCAGCAGTAGTGTCACGCTTCCTGTCACGTGGATCAAGGGATCTGTGGCTTTCCCTCGAGGCTGTCCCTCGAGGCTTTCCCACGAGGCTTTCCCACAGGGCTGTGCCACGTGCCACCTTGGTGTGAGTCGATCCTCGGCGTGAAAGACGAGCCGGTGAAGGGAAAAGAGGTTCCTCTGGAATGGACTGAGACATCTGGGGGACTCTTGGAATGGTGGCACGACCCTGGAGTTCCTCTCGCCGTTCCTGTTGAGAGGGCCTCCTCTTGAGATGCGACGGGAACGCCGGGAACTCTTTCCCGACGAAGCAGGGAAAGGATCCCTCATCTCGAGCTACGAGGTGGAAACGGGGCTCCTCTGGATGTGGGCGTGACCCTCGTGATTCCTCTCGAGTGGAGACGGGTATGTGGGGAACTTCTTGATTTGCAGCAAGGGTGTGAAGGACCCTTTCGAATTTCCAGAGGTGAGGTGTGATCAGCCTCGAGACGCCTCAGCGGAAATGGGCCTCATCTCGCCTGGAGGGGAGAACCTCCTGGATTTTCTCGAGTTGCGGCTGGTCTTCTCGAGTTACGACGGGGACCTCAGGGACCCGCTCTGGTGGCCTCAGGAAAGGCCAGTCCCCATGCGAGTTGCTAGGGGACCTCTCGGGATTCCTCTCCCGTCCATGCCGGGGCCTCAGTCCTTGTGTGGAGTCGGGGCCGGAACCTGAGGATTCCTCTCCAGTGTTGCCATGGATCTTGGGGTGCTTCTGAGTCTCCCCAGGGGAGTCAGGCCTCGTCTCGAGTGGGGGCAGGCACGTGCGCTTTCCTCCCGAGCTGCAGCAGTAGTGTCACGCTTCCTGTCACGTGGATCAAGGGATCTGTGGCTTTCCGTCGAGGCTGTCCCTCGAGGCTTTCCCACGAGGCTTTCCCACAGGGCTGTGCCACGTGCCACCTTGGTGTGAGTCGATCCTCGGCGTGAAAGACGAGCCGGTGAAGGGAAAAGAGGTTCCTCTGGAATGGACTGAGACATCTGGGGGACTCTTGGAATGGTGGCACGACCCTGGAGTTCCTCTCGCCGTTCCTGTTGAGAGGGCCTCCTCTTGAGATGCGACGGGAACGCCGGGAACTCTTTCCCGACGAAGCAGGGAAAGGATCCCTCATCTCGAGCTACGAGGCGGAAACGGGGCTCCTCTGGATGTGGGCGGGACCCTCGTGATTCCTCTCGAGTGGAGACGGCTAGGTCGGGGAACTTCTTGATTTGCACCAATGGTGTGGAGGACCCTTTCGAAGTTCCAGAGGTGAGGTGTGATCAGCCTCGAGACGCCTCAGCGGAAATGGGCCTCATCTCGCCTGGAGGGGAGAACCTCCTGGATTTTCTCGAGTTGCAGCAGGTCTTCTCGAGTTACGACGGGGACCTCAGGGACCCGCTCTGGTGGCCTCAGGAAAGGCCAGTACCCATGCGAGTTGCTAGGGGACCTCTCGGGATTCCTCTCCCGTCCATGCCGGGGCCTCAGTCCTTGTGTGGAGTCGGGGGCGGAACCTGAGGATTCCTCTCCAGTGTTGCCATGGATCTTGGGGTGCTTCTGAGTCTCCCCAGGGGAGTCAGGCCTCGTCTCGAGTCGGGGCATGCACGTGCGCTTTCCTCCCGAGCTGCAGCAGTAGTGTCACGCTTCCTGTCACGTGGATCAAGGGATCTGTGGCTTTCCCTTGAGGCTGTCCCTCGAGGCTTTCCCACGAGGCGTTCCCACAGGGCTGTGCCACATGCCACCTTGGGGTGAGTCGATCCTCGGCGTGAAAGACGAGCCGGTGAAAGGAAAAGAGGTTCCTCTGGAATGGACTGAGACATCTGGGGGACTCTTGGAATGGTGGCACGACCCTGGAGTTCCTCTCGCCGTTCCTGTTGAGAGGGCCTCCTCTTGAGATGCGACGGGAACGCCGGCAACTCTTTCCCAACGAAGCAGGGAAAGGATCCCTCATCTCGAGCTACGAGGCGGAAACGGGGCTCCTCTGGATGTGGGCGGGACCCTCGTGATTCCTCTAGAGTGGAGACGGCTAGGTCGGGGAACTTCTTGATTTGCACCAATGGTGTGAAGGACCCTTTCGAAGTTCCAGTGGTGAGGTGTGATCAGCCTCGAGACGCCTCAGCGGAAATGGGCCTCATCTCGCCTGGAGGGGAGAACCTCCTGGATTTTCTCGAGTTGCAGCAGGTCTTCTCGAGTTACGACGGGGACCTCAGGGACCCGCTCTGGTGGCCTCAGGAAAGGCCAGTACCCATGCGAGTTGCTAGGGGACCTCTCGGGATTCCTCTCCCGTCCATGCCGGGGCCTCAGTCCTTGTGTGGAGTCGGGGCCGGAACCTGAGGATTCCTCTCCAGTGTTGCCATGGATCTTGGGGTGCTTCTGAGTCTCCCCAGGGGAGTCAGGCCTCGTCTCGAGTCGGGGCATGCACGTGCGCTTTCCTCCCGAGCTGCAGCAGTAGTGTCACGCTTCCTGTCACGTGGATCAAGGGATCTGTGGCTTTCCCTTGAGGCTGTCCCTCGAGGCTTTCCCACGAGGCTTTCCCACAGGGCTGTGCCACATGCCACCTTGGGGTGAGTCGATCCTCGGCGTGAAAGACGAGCCGGTGAAGGGAAAAGAGGTTCCTCTGGAATGGACTGAGACATCTGGGGGACTCTTGGAATGGTGGCACGACCCTGGAGTTCCTCTCGCCGTTCCTGTTGAGAGGGCCTCCTCTTGAGATGCGACGGGAACGCCGGGAACTCTTTCCCGACGAAGCAGGGAAAGGATCCCTCATCTCGAGCTACGAGGCGGAAACGGGGCTCCTCTGGATGTGGGCGGGACCCTCGTGATTCCTCTCGAGTGGAGACGGGTATGTCGGGGAACGTCTTGATTTGCACCAAGGGTGAGAAGGACCCTTTCGAAGTTCCAGAGGTGAGGTGTGATCAGCCTCGAGACGCCTCAGCGGAAATGGGCCTCATCTCGCCTGGAGGGGAGAACCTCCTGGATTTTCTCGAGTTGCGGCAGGTCTTCTCAAGTTACGACGGGGACCTCAGGGACCCGCTCTGGTGGCCTCAGGAAAGGCCAGTCCCCATGCGAGTTGCTAGGGGACCTCTCGGGATTCCTCTCCCGTCCATGCCGGGGCCTCAGTCCTTGTGTGGAGTCGGGGCCGGAACCTGAGGATTCCTCTCCAGTGTTGCCATGGATCTTGGGGTGCTTCTGATTCTCCCCAGGGGAGCCAGGCCTCGTCTCGAGTGGGGGCATGCCCGTGCGCTTTCCTCCCGAGCTGCAGCAGTAGTGTCACGCTTCCTGTCACGTGGATCAAGGGATCTGTGGCTTTCCCTCGAGGCTGTCCCTCGAGGCTTTCCCACGAGGCTTTCCCACAGGGCTGTGCCACGTGCCACCTTGGTGTGAGTCGATCCTCGGCGTGAAAGACGAGCCGGTGAAGGGAAAAGAGGTTCCTCTGGAATGGACTGAGACATCTGGGGGACTCTTGGAATGGTGGCACGACCCTGGAGTTCCTCTCGCCGTTCCTGTTGAGAGGGCCTCCTCTTGAGATGCGACGGGAACGCCGGGAACTCTTTCCCGACGAAGCAGGGAAAGGATCCCTCATCTCGAGCTAGGAGGCGGAAACGGGGCTCCTCTGGATGTGGGCGGGACCCTCGTGCTTCCTCGCGGGTGGAGACGGGTATGTCGGGGAACTTCTTGATTTGCACCAAGGGTGTGAAGGACCCTTTCGAAGTTCCAGAGGTGAGGTGTGATCAGCCTCGAGACGCCTCAGCGGAAATGGGCCTCCTCTCGCCTGGAGGGGAGAACCTCCTGGATTTTCTCCAGTTGCGGCAGGTCTTCTCGAGTTACGACGGGGACCTCAGGGACCTGCTCTGGTGGCCTCAGGAAAGGCCAGTCCCCATGCGAGTTGCTAGGGGACCTCTCGGGATTCCTCTCCCGTCCATGCCGGGGCCTCAGTCCTTGTGTGGAGTCGGGGCCGGAACCTGAGGATTCCTCTCAAGTGTTGCCATGGATCTTGGGGTGCTTCTGAGTATCCCCATGGGAGTCAGGCCTCGTCTCGAGTGGGGGCATGCACGTGCGCTTTCCTCCCGAGCTGCAGCAGTAGTGTCACGCTTCCTGTCACGTGGATCAAGGGATCTGTGGCTTTCCCTCGAGGCTGTCCCTCGAGGCTTTCCCACGAGGCTTTCCCACAGGGCTGTGCCACGTGCCACCTTGGTGTGAGTCGATCCTCGGCGTGAAAGACGAGCCGGTGAAGGGAAAAGAGGTTCCTCTGGAATGGACTGAGACATCTGGGGGACTCTTGGAGTGGTGGCACGACCCTGGAGTTCCTCTCGCCGTTCCTGTTGAGAGGGCCTCCTCTTGAGATTGACGGGAAGGCCGGGAACTCTTTCCCGACGAAGCAGGGAAATGATCCCTCATCTCGAGCTACGAGGCGGAAACGGGGCTCCTCTGGATGTGGGCGGGACCCTCGTGATTCCTCTCGAGTGGAGACGGGTATGTCTGGGAACTTCTTGATTTGCACCAAGGGTGTGAAGGACCCTTTCGAAGTTCCAGAGGTGAGGTGTGATCAGCCTCGAGACGCCTCAGCGGAAATGGGCCTCATCTCGCCTGGAGGGGAGAACCTCCTGGATTTTCTCGAGTTGCGGCAGGTCTTCTCGAGTTACGACGGGAACCTCAGGGGCCCGCTCTGGTGGCCTCAGGAAAGGCGAGTCCCCATGCGAGTTGCTAGGGGACCTCTTGGGATTCCTCTCCCGTCCATGCCGGGGCCTCAGTCCTTGTGTGGAGTCGGGGCCGGAACCTGAGGATTCCTCTCCAGTGTTGCCATGGATCTTGGGGTGCTTCTGAGTCTCCCCAGGGGAGTCAGGCCTCGTCTCGAGTGGGGGCATGCACGTGCGCTTTCCTCCCGAGCTGCAGCAGTAGTGTCACGCTTCCTGTCACGTGGATCAAGGGATCTGTGGCTTTCCCTCGATGCTGTCCATCGAGGCTTTCCCACGAGGCTTTCCCACAGGGCTGTGCCACGTGCCACCTTGGTGTGAGTCGATCCTCGGCGTGAAAGACGAGACGGTGAAGGGAAAACAGGTTCCTCTGGAATGGACTGAGACATCTGGGGGACTCTTGGAATGGTGGCACGACCCTGGAGTTCCTCTCGCCTTTCCTGTTGAGAGGGCCTCCTCTTGAGATGCGACGGGAACGCCGGGAACTCTTTCCCGACGAATCAGGGAAAGGATCCCTCATCTCGAGCTACGAGGCGGAAACGGGGCTCCTCTGGATGTGGGCGGGACCCTCGTGCTTCCTCGCGGGTGGAGACGGGTATGTCGGGGAACTTCTTGATTTGCACCAAGGGTGTGAAGGAGCCTTTCGAAGTTCCAGAGGTGAGGTGTGATCAGCCTCGAGTCGCCTCAGCGGAAATGGGCCTCATCTCGCCTGGAGGGGAGAACCTCCTGCATTTTCTCGAGTTGCGGCAGGTCTTCTCGAGTTACGACGGGGACCTCAGGGACCCGCTCTTGTGGCCTCAGGAAAGGCCAGACCCCATGCGAGTTGCTAGGGGACCTCTCGGGATTCCTCTCCCGTCCATGCCGGGGCCTCAGTCCTTGTGTGGAGTCGGGGCCGGAACCTGAGGATACCTCTCCAGTGTTGCCATGGATCTTGGGGTGCTTCTGAGTCTCCCCAGGGGAGTCAGGCCTCGTCTCGAGTGGGGGCATGCACGTGCGCTTTCCTCCCGAGCTGCAGCAGTAGTGTCACGCTTCCTGTCACGTGGATCAAGGGATCTGTGGCTTTCCCTCCAGGCTGTCCCTCGAGGCTTTCCCACGAGGCTTTCCCACAGGGCTGTGCCACGTGCCACCTTGGTGTGAGTCGATCCTCGGCGTGAATGACGAGCCGGTGAAGGGAAAAGAGGTTCCTCTGGAATGGACTGAGACATCTGGGGGACTCTTGGGGTGGTGGCACGACCCTGGAGTTCCTCTCGCCGTTCCTGTTGAGAGGGCCTCCTCTTGAGATTTACGGGAAGGCCGGGAACTCTTTCCCGACGAAGCAGGGAAATGATCCCTCATCTCGAGCTACGAGGCGGAAACGGGGCTCCTCTGGATGTGGGCGGGACCCTCGTGATTCCTCTCGAGTGGAGACGGGTATGTCTGGGAACTTCTTGATTTGCACCAAGGGTGTGAAGGACCCTTTCGAAGTTCCAGAGGTGAGGTGTGATCAGCCTCGAGACGCCTCAGCGGAAATGGGCCTCATCTCGCCTGGAGGGGAGAACCTCCTTGATTTTCTCGAGGTGCCGCAGGTCTTCTCGAGTTACGACGGGGACCTCAGGGACCCGCTCTGGTGGCCTCAGGAAAGGCCAGTCCCCATTCGAGATGCTAGGGGACATTTCGGGATTCCACTCCCGTCCATGCCGGGGCCTCAGTCCATGTGTGGAGTCGGGGCCGGAACCTGAGGATTCCTCTCCAGTGTTGCCATGGAACTTGGGGTGCTTCTGAGTCTCCCCAGGGGAGTCAGGCCTCGTCTCGAGTGGGGGCATGCCCGTGCGCTTTCCTCCCGAGCTGCAGCAGTAGTGTCACGCTTCCTGTCACGTGGATCAAGGGATCTGTGGCTTTCCCTCGAGGCTGTCCCTCGAGGCTTTCCCACGAGGCTTTCCCACAGGGCTGTGCCACGTGCCACCTTGGTGTGAGTCGATCCTCGGCGTGAAAGACGAGCCGGTGAAGGGAAAAGAGGTTCCTCTGGAATGGACTGAGACATCTGGGGGACTCTTGGAATGGTGGCACGACCCTGGAGTTCCTCTCGCCGTTCCTGTTGAGAGGGCCTCCTCTTGAGATGCGACGGGAACGCCGGGAACTCTTTCCCGACGAAGCAGGGAAAGGATCCCTCATCTCGAGCTACGAGGTGGAAACGGGGCTCCTCTGGATGTGGGCGTGACCCTCGTGATTCCTCTCGAGTGGAGACGGGTATGTGGGGAACTTCTTGATTTGCAGCAAGGGTGTGAAGGACCCTTTCGAAGTTCCAGAGGTGAGGTGTGATCAGCCTCGAGACGCCTCAGCGGAAATGGGCCTCATCTCGCCTGGAGGGGAGAACCTCCTGGATTTTCTCGAGTTGCGGCTGGTCTTCTCGAGTTACGACGGGAACCTCAGGGACCCGCTCTGGTGGCCTCAGGAAAGGCCAGTCCCCATGCGAGTTGCTAGGGGACCTCTCGGGATTCCTCTCCCGTCCATGCCGGGGCCTCAGTCCTTGTGTGGAGTCGGGGCCGGAACCTGAGGATTCCTCTCCAGTGTTGCCATGGATCTTGGGGTGCTTCTGAGTCTCCCCAGGGGAGTCAGGCCTCGTCTCGAGTGGGGGCAGGCACGTGCGCTTTCCTCCCGAGCTGCAGCAGTAGTGTCACGCTTCCTGTCACGTGGATCAAGGGATCTGTGGCTTTCCCTCGAGGCTGTCCCTCGAGGCTTTCCCACGAGGCTTTCCCACAGGGCTGTGCCACGTGCCACCTTGGTGTGAGTCGATCCTCGGCGTGAAAGACGAGCCGGTGAAGGGAAAAGAGGTTCCTCTGGAATGGACTGAGACATCTGGGGGACTCTTGGAATGGTGGCACGACCCTGGAGTTCCTCTCGCCGTTCCTGTTGAAAGGGCCTCCTCTTGAGATGCGACGGGAACGCCGGGAACTCTTTCCCGACGAAGCAGGGAAAGGATCCCTCATCTCGAGCTACGAGGCGGAAACGGGGCTCCTCTGGATGTGGGCGGGACCCTCGTGATTCCTCTCGAGTGGAGACGGCTAGGTCGGGGAACTTCTTGATTTGCACCAATGGTGTGGAGGACCCTTTCAAAGTTCCAGAGGTGAGGTGTGATCAGCCTCGAGACGCCTCAGCGGAAATGGGCCTCATCTCGCCTGGAGGGGAGAACCTCCTGGATTTTCTCGAGTTGCAGCAGGTCTTCTCGAGTTACGACGGGGACCTCAGGGACCCGCTCTGGTGGCCTCAGGAAAGGCCAGTACCCATGCGAGTTGCTAGGGGACCTCTCGGGATTCCTCTCCCGTCCATGCCGGGGCCTCAGTCCTTGTGTGGAGTCGGGGGCGGAACCTGAGGATTCCTCTCCAGTGTTGCCATGGATCTTCGGGTGCTTCTGAGTCTCCCCAGGGGAGTCAGGCCTCGTCTCGAGTCGGGGCATGCACGTGCGCTTTCCTCCCGAGCTGCAGCAGTAGTGTCACGCTTCCTGTCACGTGAATCAAGGGATCTGTGGCTTTCCCTTGAGGCTGTCCCTCGAGGCTTTCCCACGAGGCTTTCCCACAGGGCTGTGCCACATGCCACCTTGGGGTGAGTCGATCCTCGGCGTGAAAGACGAGCCGGTGAAGGGAAAAGAGGTTCCTCTGGAATGGACTGAGACATCTGGGGGACTCTTGGAATGGTGGCACGACCCTGGAGTTCCTCTCGCCGTTCCTGTTGAGAGGGCCTCCTCTTGAGATGCGACGGGAACGCCGGCAACTCTTTCCCAACGAAGCAGGGAAAGGATCCCTCATCTCGAGCTACGAGGCGGAAACGGGGCTCCTCTGGATGTGGGCGGGACCCTCGTGATTCCTCTAGAGTGGAGACGGCTAGGTCGGGGAACTTCTTGATTTGCACCAATGGTGTGAAGGACCCTTTCGAAGTTCCAGTGGTGAGGTGTGATCAGCCTCGAGACGCCTCAGCGGAAATGGGCCTCATCTCGCCTGGAGGGGAGAACCTCCTGGATTTTCTCGAGTTGCTGCAGGTCTTCTCTAGTTACGACGGGGACCTCAGGGACCCGCTCTGGTGGCCTCAGGAAAGGCCAGTACCCATGCGAGTTGCTAGGGGACCTCTCGGGATTCCTCTCCCGTCCATGCCGGGGCCTCAGTCCTTGTGTGGATTCGGGGCCGGAACCTGAGGATTCCTCTCCAGTGTTGCCATGGATCTTGGGGTGCTTCTGAGTCTCCCCAGGGGAGTCAGGCCTCGTCTCGAGTCGGGGCATGCACGTGCGCTTTCCTCCCGAGCTGCAGCAGTAGTGTCACGCTTCCTGTCACGTGAATCAAGGGATCTGTGGCTTTCCCTTGAGGCTGTCCCTCGAGGCTTTCCCACGAGGCTTTCCCACAGGGCTGTGCCACATGCCACCTTGGGGTGAGTCGATCCTCGGCGTGAAAGACGAGCCGGTGAAGGGAAAAGAGGTTCCTCTGGAATGGACTGAGACATCTGGGGGACTCTTGGAATGGTGGCACGACCCTGGAGTTCCTCTCGCCGTTCCTGTTGAGAGGGCCTCCTCTTGAGATGCGACGGGAACGCCGGGAACTCTTTCCCGACGAAGCAGGGAAAGGATCCCTCATCTCGAGCTACGAGGCGGAAACGGGGCTCCTCTGGATGTGGGCGGGACCCTCGTGATTCCTCTCGAGTGGAGACGGGTATGTCGGGGAACGTCTTGATTTGCACCAAGGGTGAGAAGGACCCTTTCGAAGTTCCAGAGGTGAGGTGTGATCAGCCTCGAGACGCCTCAGCGGAAATGGGCCTCATCTCGCCTGGAGGGGAGAACCTCCTGGATTTTCTCGAGTTGCGGCAGGTCTTCTCAAGTTACGACGGGGACCTCAGGGACCCGCTCTGGTGGCCTCAGGAAAGGCCAGTCCCCATGCGAGTTGCTAGGGGACCTCTCGGGATTCCTCTCCCGTCCATGCCGGGGCCTCAGTCCTTGTGTGGAGTCGGGGCCGGAACCTGAGGATTCCTCTCCAGTGTTGCCATGGATCTTGGGGTGCTTCTGATTCTCCCCAGGGGAGCCAGGCCTCGTCTCGAGTGGGGGCATGCCCGTGCGCTTTCCTCCCGAGCTGCAGCAGTAGTGTCACGCTTCCTGTCACGTGGATCAAGGGATCTGTGGCTTTCCCTCGAGGCTGTCCCTCGAGGCTTTCCCACGAGGCTTTCCCACAGGGCTGTGCCACGTGCCACCTTGGTGTGAGTCGATCCTCGGCGTGAAAGACGAGCCGGTGAAGGGAAAAGAGGTTCCTCTGGAATGGACTGAGACATCTGGGGGACTCTTGGAATGGTGGCACGACCCTGGAGTTCCTCTCGCCGTTCCTGTTGAGAGGGCCTCCTCTTGAGGTGCGACGGGAACGCCGGGAACTCTTTCCCGACGAAGCAGGGAAAGGATCCCTCATCTCGAGCTACGAGGCGGAAAAGGGGCTCCTCTGGATGCGGGCGGGACCCTCGTGATTCCTCTCGAGTGGAGACGGGTATGTCTGGGAACTTCTTGATTTGCAGCAAAGGTGTGAAGGACCCTTTCGAAGTTCCAGAGGTGAGGTGTGATCAGCCTCGAGACGCCTCAGCGGAAATGGGCCTCATCTCGCCTGGAGGGGAGAACCTCCTGGATTTTCTCGAGTTGCGGCAGGTCTTCTCGGGTTACGACGGGGACCTCAGGGACCCGCTCTGGTGGCCTCAGGAAAGGCCAGTCCCCATGCGAGTTGCTAGGGGACCTCTCGGGATTCCTCTCCCGTCCATGCCGGGGCCTCAGTCCTTGTGTGGAGTCGGGGGCGGAACCTGAGGATTCCTCTCCAGTGTTGCCATGGATCTTGGGGTGCTTCTGAGTCTCCCCAGGGGAGTCAGGCCTCGTCTCGAGTGGGGGCATGCACGTGCGCTTTCCTCCCGAGCTGCAGCAGTAGTGTCACGCTTCCTGTCACGTGGATCAAGGGATCTGTGGCTTTCCCTCGAGGCTGTCCCTCGAGGCTTTCCCACGAGGCTTTCCCACAGGGCTGTGCCACGTGCCACCTTGGTGTGAGTCGATCCTCGGCGTGAAAGACGAGCCGGTGAAGGGAAAAGAGGTTCCTCTGGAATGGACTGAGACATCTGGGGGACTCTTGGAATGGTGGCACGACCCTGGAGTTCCTCTCGCCGTTCCTGTTGAGAGGGCCTCCTCTTGAGATGCGACGGGAACGCCGGGAACTCTTTCCCGACGAAGCAGGGAAAGGATCCCTCATCTCGAGCTACGAGGCGGAAACGGGGCTCCTCTGGATGTGGGCGGGACCCTCGTGATTCCTCTCGAGTGGAGACGGGTATGTCGGGGAACGTCTTGATTTGCACCAAGGGTGTGAAGGACCCTTTCGAAGTTCCAGAGGTGAGGTGTGATCAGCCTCGAGACGCCTCAGCGGAAATGGGCCTCATCTCGCCTGGAGGGGAGAACCTCCTGGATTTTCTCGAGTTGCGGCAGGTCTTCTCGAGTTACGACGGGGACCTCAGGGACCCGCTCTGGTGGCCTCAGGAAAGGCCAGTCCCCATGCGAGTTGCTAGGGGACCTCTCGGGATTCCTCTCCCGTCCATGCCGGGGCCTCAGTCCTTGTGTGGAGTCGGGGCCGGAACCTGAGGATTCCTCTCCAGTGTTGCCATGGATCTTGGGGTGCTTCTGATTCTCCCCAGGGGAGTCAGGCCTCGTCTCGAGTGGGGGCATGCCCGTGCGCTTTCCTCATGAGCTGCAGCAGTAGTGTCACGCTTCCTGTCACGTGGATCAAGGGATCTGTGGCTTTCCCTCGAGGCTGTCGCTCGAGGCTTTCCCACGAGGCTTTCCCACAGGGCTGTGCCACGTGCCACCTTGGTGTGAGTCGATCCTCGGCGTGAAAGACGAGCCGGTGAAGGGAAAAGAGGTTCCTCTGGAATGGACTGAGACATCTGGGGGACTCTTGGAATGGTGGCACGACCCTGGAGTTCCTCTCGCCGTTCCTGTTGAGAGGGCCTCCTCTTGAGATGCGACGGGAACGCCGGGAACTCTTTCCCGACGAAGCAGGGAAAGGATCCCTCATCTCGAGCTACGAGGCGGAAAAGGGGCTCCTCTGGATGCGGGCGGGACCCTCGTGATTCCTCTCGAGTGGAGACGGGTATGTCTGGGAACTTCTTGATTTGCAGCAAAGGTGTGAAGGACCCTTTCGAAGTTCCAGAGGTGAGGTGTGATCAGCCTCGAGACGCCTCAGCGGAAATGGGCCTCATCTCGCCTGGAGGGGAGAACCTCCTGGATTTTCTCGAGTTGCGGCAGGTCTTCTCGAGTTACGACGGGGACCTCAGGGACCCGCTCTGGTGGCCTCAGGAAAGGCCAGTCCCCATGCGAGTTGCTAGGGGACCTCTCGGGATTCCTCTCCCGTCCATGCCGGGGCCTCAGTCCTTGTGTGGAGTCGGGGCCGGAACCTGAGGATTCCTCTCCAGTGTTGCCATGGATCTTGGGGTGCTTCTGATTCTCCCCAGGGGAGTCAGGCCTCGTCTCGAGTGGGGGCATGCCCGTGCGCTTTCCTCATGAGCTGCAGCAGTAGTGTCACGCTTCCTGTCACGTGGATCAAGGGATCTGTGGCTTTCCCTCGAGGCTGTCCCTCGAGGCTTTCCCACGAGGCTTTCCCACAGGGCTGTGCCACGTGCCACCTTGGTGTGAGTCGATCCTCGGCGTGAAAGACGAGCCGGTGAAGGGAAAAGAGGTTCCTCTGGAATGGACTGAGACATCTGGGGGACTCTTGGAATGGTGGCACGACCCTGGAGTTCCTCTCGCCGTTCCTGTTGAGAGGGCCTCCTCTTGAGATGCGACGGGAACGCCGGGAACTCTTTCCCGACGAAGCAGGGAAAGGATCCCTCATCTCGAGCTACGAGGCGGAAAAGGGGCTCCTCTGGATGCGGGCGGGACCCTCGTGATTCCTCTCGAGTGGAGACGGGTATGTCTGGGAACTTCTTGATTTGCAGCAAAGGTGTGAAGGACCCTTTCGAAGTTCCAGAGGTGAGGTGTGATCAGCCTCGAGACGCCTCAGCGGAAATGGGCCTCATCTCGCCTGGAGGGGAGAACCTCCTGGATTTTCTCGAGTTGCGGCAGGTCTTCTCGAGTTACGACGGGGACCTCAGGGACCCGCTCTGGTGGCCTCAGGAAAGGCCAGTCCCCATGCGAGTTGCTAGGGGACCTCTCGGGATTCCTCTCCCGTCCATGCCGGGGCCTCAGTCCTTGTGTGGAGTCGGGGCCGGAACCTGAGGATTCCTCTCCAGTGTTGCCATGGATCTTGGGGTGCTTCTGAGTCTCCCCAGGGGAGTCAGGCCTCGTCTCGAGTGGGGGCATGCACGTGCGCTTTCCTCCCGAGCTGCAGCAGTAGTGTCACGCTTCCTGTCACGTGGATCAAGGGATCTGTGGCTTTCCCTCGAGGCTGTCCCTCGAGGCTTTCCCACGAGGCTTTCCCACAGGGCTGTGCCACGTGCCACCTTGGTGTGAGTCGATCCTCGGCGTGAAAGACGAGCCGGTGAAGGGAAAAGAGGTTCCTCTGGAATGGACTGAGACATCTGGGGGACTCTTGGAATGGTGGCACGACCCTGGAGTTCCTCTCGCCGTTCCTGTTGAGAGGGCCTCCTCTTGAGATGCGACGGGAACGCCGGGAACTCTTTCCCGACGAAGCAGGGAAAGGATCCCTCATCTCGAGCTACGAGGCGGAAACGGGGCTCCTCTGGATGTGGGCGGGACCCTCGTGATTCCTCTCGAGTGGAGACGGGTATGTCGGGGAACGTCTTGATTTGCACCAAGGGTGTGAAGGACCCTTTCGAAGTTCCAGAGGTGAGGTGTGATCAGCCTCGAGACGCCTCAGCGGAAATGGGCCTCATCTCGCCTGGAGGGGAGAACCTCCTGGATTTTCTCGAGTTACGGCAGGTCTTCTCGAGTTACGACGGGGACCTCAGGGACCCGCTCTGGTGGCCTCAGGAAAGGCCAGTCCCCATGCGAGTTGCTAGGGGACCTCTCGGGATTCCTCTCCCGTCCATGCCGGGGCCTCAGTCCTTGTGTGGAGTCGGGGCCGGAACCTGAGGATTCCTCTCCAGTGTTGCCATGGATCTTGGGGTGCTTCTGAGTCTCCCCAGGGGAGTCAGGCCTCGTCTCGAGTGGGGGCATGCACGTGCGCTTTCCTCCCGAGCTGCAGCAGTAGTGTCACGCTTCCTGTCACGTGGATCAAGGGATCTGTGGCTTTCCCTCGAGGCTGTCCCTCGAGGCTTTCCCACGAGGCTTTCCCACAGGGCTGTGCCACGTGCCACCTTGGTGTGAGTCGATCCTCGGCGTGAAAGACGAGCCGGTGAAGGGAAAAGAGGTTCCTCTGGAATGGACTGAGACATCTGGGGGACTCTTGGAATGGTGGCACGACCCTGGAGTTCCTCTCGCCGTTCCTGTTGAGAGGGCCTCCTCTTGAGATGCGACGGGAACGCCGGGAACTCTTTCCCGACGAAGCAGGGAAAGGATCCCTCATCTCGAGCTACGAGGCGGAAACGGGGCTCCTCTGGATGTGGGCGGGACCCTCGTGATTCCTCTCGAGTGGAGACGGGTATGTCGGGGAACGTCTTGATTTGCACCAAGGGTGTGAAGGACCCTTTCGAAGTTCCAGAGGTGAGGTGTGATCAGCCTCGAGACGCCTCAGCGGAAATGGGCCTCATCTCGCCTGGAGGGGAGAACCTCCTGGATTTTCTCGAGTTGCGGCAGGTCTTCTCGAGTTACGACGGGGACCTCAGGGACCCGCTCTGGTGGCCTCAGGAAAGGCCAGTCCCCATGCGAGTTGCTAGGGGACCTCTCGGGATTCCTCTCCCGTCCATGCCGGGGCCTCAGTCCTTGTGTGGAGTCGGGGCCGGAACCTGAGGATTCCTCTCCAGTGTTGCCATGGATCTTGGGGTGCTTCTGATTCTCCCCAGGGGAGTCAGGCCTCGTCTCGAGTGGGGGCATGCCCGTGCGCTTTCCTCCCGAGCTGCAGCAGTAGTGTCACGCTTCCTGTCACGTGGATCAAGGGATCTGTGGCTTTCCCTCGAGGCTGTCCCTCGAGGCTTTCCCACGAGGCTTTCCCACAGGGCTGTGCCACGTGCCACCTTGGTGTGAGTCGATCCTTGGCGTGAAAGACGAGCCGGTGAAGGGAAAAGAGGTTCCTCTGGAATGGACTGAGACATCTGGGGGACTCTTGGAATGGTTGCACGACCCTGGAGTTCCTCTCGCCGTTCCTGTTGAGAGGGCCTCCTCTTGAGATGCGACGGGAACGCCGGGAACTCTTTCCCGACGAAGCAGGAAAAGGATCCCTCATCTCGAGCTACGAGGCGGAAAAGGGGCTCCTCTGGATGCGGGCGGGACCCTCGTGATTCCTCTCGAGTGGAGACGGGTATGTCTGGGAACTTCTTGATTTGCAGCAAAGGTGTGAAGGACCCTTTCGAAGTTCCAGAGGTGAGGTGTGATCAGCCTCGAGACGCCTCAGCGGAAATGGGCCTCATCTCGCCTGGAGGGGAGAACCTCCTGGATTTTCTCGAGTTGCGGCTGGTCTTCTCGAGTTACGATGGGGACCTCAGGGACCCGCTCTGGTGGCCTCAGGAAAGGCCAGTCCCCATGCGAGTTGCTAGGGGACCTCTCGGGATTCCTCTCCCGTCCATGCCGGGGCCTCAGTCCTTGTGTGGAGTCGGGGCCGGAACCTGAGGATTCCTCTCCAGTGTTGCCATGGATCTTGGGGTACTTCTGATTCTCCCCAGGGGAGTCAGGCCTCGTCTCGAGTGGGGGCATGCCCGTGCGCTTTCCTCCCGAGCTGCAGCAGTAGTGTCACGCTTCCTGTCACGTGGATCAAGGGATCTGTGGCTTTCCCTCGAGGCTGTCCCTCGAGGCTTTCCCACGAGGCTTTCCCACAGGGCTGTGCCACGTGCCACCTTGGTGGGAGTCGATCCTCGGCGTGAAAGACGAGCCGGTGAAGGGAAAAGAGGTTCCTCTGGAATGGACTGAGACATCTGGGGGACTCTTGGAATGGTGGCACGACCCTGGAGTTCCTCTCGCCGTTCCTGTTGAGAGGGCCTCCTCTTGAGATGAGACGGGAACGCCGGGAACTCTTTCCCGACGAAGCAGGGAAAGGATCCCTCATCTCGAGCTACGAGGCGGAAAAGGGGCTCCTCTGGATGCGGGCCGGACCCTCGTGATTCCTCTCGAGTGGAGACGGGTATGTCTGGGAACCTTTTGATTTGCAGCAAAGGTGTGAAGGACCCTTTCGAAGTTCCAGAGGTGAGGTGTGATCAGCCTCGAGACGCCTCAGCGGAAATGGGCCTCATCTCGCCTGGAGGGGAGAACCTCCTGGATTTTCTCGAGTTGCGGCAGGTCTTCTCGAGTTACGACGGGGACCTCAGGGACCCGCTCTGGTGGCCTCAGGAAAGGCCAGTCCCCATGCGAGTTTCTAGGGGACCTCTCGGGATTCCTCTCCCGTCCATGCCGGGGCCTCAGTCCTTGTGTGGAGTCGGGGCCGGAACCTGAGGATTCCTCTCCAGTGTTGCCATGGATCTTGGGGTGCTTCTGAGTCTCCCCAGGGGAGTCAGGCCTCGTCTCGAGTGGGGGCATGCAGGTGCGCTTTCCTCCCGAGCTGCAGCAGTAGTGTCACGCTTCCTGTCACGTGGATCAAGGGATCTGTGGCTTTCCCTCGAGGCTGTCCCTCGAGGCTTTCCCACGAGGCTTTCCCACAGGGCTGTGCCACGTGCCACCTTGGTGTGAGTCGATCCTCGGCGTGAAAGACGAGCCGGTGAAGGGAAAAGAGGTTCCTCTCGAATGGACTGAGACATCTGGGGGACTCTTGGAATGGTGGCACGACCCTGGAGTTCCTCTCGCCGTTCCTGTTGAGAGGGCCTCCTCTTGAGATGCGACGGGAACGCCGGGAACTCTTTCCCGACGAAGCAGGGAAAGGATCCCTCATCTCGAGCTACGAGGTGGAAACGGGGCTCCTCTGGATGTGGGCGGGACCCTCGTGATTCCTCTCGAGTGGAGACGGGTATGTGGGGAACTTCTTGATTTGCAGCAAGGGTGTGAAGGACCCTTTCGAAGTTCCAGAGGTGAGGTGTGATCAGCCTCGAGACGCCTCAGCGGAAATGGGCCTCATCTCGCCTGGAGGGGAGAACCTCCTGGATTTTCTCGAGTTGCGGCTGGTCTTCTCGAGTTACGACGGGGACCTCAGGGACCCGCTCTGGTGGCCTCAGGAAAGGCCAGTCCCCATGTGAGTTGCTAGGGGACCTCTCGGGATTCCTCTCCCGTCCATGCCGGGGCCTCAGTCCTTGTGTGGAGTCGGGGCCGGAACCTGAGGATTCCTCTCCAGTGTTGCCATGGATCTTGGGGTGCTTCTGAGTCTCCCCAGGGGAGTCAGGCCTCGTCTCGAGTGGGGGCATGCACGTGCGCTTTCCTCCCGAGCTGCAGCAGTAGTGTCACGCTTCCTGTCACGTGGATCAAGGGATCTGTGGCTTTCCCTCGAGGCTGTCCCTCGAGGCTTTCCCACGAGGCTTTCCCACAGGGCTGTGCCACATGCCACCTTGGGGTGAGTCGATCCTCGGCGTGAAAGACAAGCCGGTGAAGGGAAAAGAGGTTCCTCTGGAATGGACTGAGACATCTGGGGGACTCTTGGAATGGTGGCACGACCCTGGAGTTCCTCTCGCCGTTCCTGTTGAGAGGGCCTCCTCTTGAGATGCGACGGGAACGCCGGGAACTCTATCCCGACGAAGCAGGGAAAGGATCCCTCATCTCGAGCTACCAGGCGGAAAAGGGGCTCCTCTGGATGCGGGCGGGACCCTCGTGATTCCTCTCGAGTGGAGACGGGTATGTCTGGGAACTTCTTGATTTGCAGCAAAGGTGTGAAGGACCCTTTCGAAGTTCCAGAGGTGAGGTGTGATCAGCCTCGAGACGCCTCAGCGGAAATGGGCCTCATCTCGCCTGGAGGGGAGAACCTCCTGGATTTTCTCGAGTTGCGGCAGGTCTTCTCGAGTTACGACGGGGACCTCAGGGACCCGCTCTGGTGGCCTCAGGAAAGGCCAGTCCCCATGCGAGTTGCTAGGGGACCTCTCGGGATTCCTCTCCCGTCCATGCCGGGGCCTCAGTCCTTGTGTGGAGTCGGGGCCGGAACCTGAGGATTCCTCTCCAGTGTTGCCATGGATCTTGGGGTGCTTCTGAGTCTCCCCAGGGGAGTCAGGCCTCGTCTCGAGTGGGGGCATGCACGTGCGCTTTCCTCCCGAGCTGCAGCAGTAGTGTCACGCTTCCTGTCACGTGGATCAAGGGACCTGTGGCTTTCTCTCGAGGCTGTCCCTCGAGGCTTTCCCACGAGGCTTTCCCACAGGGCTGTGCCACGTGCCACCTTGGTGTGAGTCGATCCTCGGCGTGAAAGACGAGCCGGTGAAGGGAAAAGAGGTTCCTCTGGAATGGACTGAGACATCTGAGGGACTCTTGAAATGGTGGCACGACCCTGGAGTTCCTCTCGCCGTTCCTGTTCAGAGGGCCTCCTCTTGAGATGCGACGGGAACGCCGGGAACTCTTTCCCGACGAAGCAGGGAAAGGATCCCTCATCTCGAGCTACGAGGCGGAAACGGGGCTCCTCTGGATGTGGGCGGGACCCACGTGATTCCTCTCGAGTGGAGACGGGTATGTCGGGGAACTTCTTGATTTGCACCAAGGGTGTGAAGGACCCTTTCGAAGTTCCAGAGGTGAGGTGTGATCAGCCTCGAGACGCCTCAGCGGAAATGGGCCTCATCTCGCCTGGAGGGGAGAACCTCCTGGATTTTCTCGAGTTGCGGCAGGTCTTCTCGAGTTACGACGGGGACCTCAGGGACCCGCTCTGGTGGCCTCAAGAAAGACCAGTCCCCATGCGAGTTGCTAGGGGACCTCTCGGCATTCCTCTCCCGTCCATGCCGGGGCCTCAGTCCTTGTGTGGAGTCGGGGCCGGAACCTGAGGATTCCTCTCCAGTGTTGCCATGGATCTTGGGGTGCTTCTCAGTCTCCCCAGGGGAGTCAGGCCTCGTCTCGAGTGGGGGCATGCATGTGCGCTTTCCTCCCGAGCTGCAGCAGTAGTGTCACGCTTCCTGTCACGTGGATCAAGGGATCTGTGGCTTTACATCGAGGATGTCCCTCGAGGCTTTCCCACGAGGCTTTCCCACAGGGTTGTGCCACGTGCCACCTTAGGGTGAGTCGATCCTCGGCGTGAAAGACGAGCCGGTGAAGGGAAAAGAGGTTCCTCTGGAATGGACTGAGACATCTGGGGGACTCTTGGAATGGTGGCACGACCCTGGAGTTCCTCTCGCCGTTCCTGTTGAGAGGGCCTCCTCTTGAGATGCGACGGGAACGCCGGGAACTCTTTCCCGACGAAGCAGGGAAAGGATCCCTCATCTCGAGCTACGAGGCGGAAACGGGGCTCCTCTGGATGTGGGCGGGACCCTCGTGATTCCTCTCGAGTGGAGACGGGTATGTCGGGGAACGTCTTGATTTGCACCAAGGGTGTGAAGGACCCTTTCGAAGTTCCAGAGGTGAGGTGTGATCAGCCTCGAGACGCCTCAGCGGAAATGGGCCTCATCTCGCCTGGAGGGGAGAACCTCCTGGATTTTCTCGAGTTGCGGCAGGTCTTCTCGAGTTACGACGGGGACCTCAGGGACCCGCTCTGGTGGCCTCAGGAAAGGCCAGTCCCCATGCGAGTTGCTAGGGGACCTCTCGGGATTCCTCTCCCGTCCATGCCGGGGCCTCAGTCCTTGTGTGGAGTCGGGGCCGGAACCTGAGGATTCCTCTCCAGTGTTGCCATGGATCTTGGGGTGCTTCTGATTCTCCCAAGGGGAGTCAGGCCTCGTCTCGAGTGGGGGCATGCCCGTGCGCTTTCCTCCCGAGCTGCAGCAGTAGTGTCACGCTTCCTGTCACGTGGATCAAGGGATCTGTGGCTTTCCCTCGAGGCTGTCCCTCGAGGCTTTCCCACGAGGCTTTCCCACAGGGCTGTGCCACGTGCCACCTTGGTGTGAGTCGATCCTCGGCGTGAAAGACGAGCCGGTGAAGGGAAAAGAGGTTCCTCTGGAATGGACTGAGACATCTGGGGGACTCTTGGAATGGTGGGACGACCCTGGAGTTCCTCTCGCCGTTCCTGTTGAGAGGGCCTCCTCTTGAGATGCGACGGGAACGCCGGGAACTCTTTCCCAACGGAGCAGGGAAAGGATCCCTCATCTCGAGCTACGAGGCGGAAACGGGGCTCCTCTGGATGTGGGCGGGACCATCGTGATTCCTCTAGAGTGGAGACGGCTAGGTCGGGGAACTTCTTGATTTGCACCAATGGTGTGAAGGACCCTTTCGAAGTTCCAGAGGTGAGGTGTGATCAGCCTCGAGACGCCTCAGCGGAAATGGGCCTCATCTCGCCTAGAGGGGAGAACCTCCTGGATTTTCTCGAGTTGCAGCAGGTCTTCTCGAGTTACGACGGGGACCTCAGGGACCCGCTCTGGTGGCCTCAGGAAAGGCCAGTCCCCATGCGAGTTGCTAGTGGACCTCTCGGGATTCCTCTCCCGTCCATGCCAGGGCCTCAGTCCTTGTGTGGAGTCGGGGCTGGAACCTGAGGATTCCTCTCCAGTGTTGCCATGGATCTTGGGGTGCTTCTGAGTCTCCCCAGGGGAGTCAGGCCTCGTCTCGAGTGGGGGCATGCACGTGCGCTTTCCTCCCGAGCTGCAGCAGTAGTGTCACGCTTCCTGTCACGTGGATCAAGGGATCTGTGGCTTTCCCTCGAGGCTGTCCCTCGAGGCTTTCCCACGAGGATTTCCCACAGGGCTGTGCCACATGCCACCTTGGGGTGAGTCGATCCTCGGCGTGAAAGACGAGCCGGTGAAGGGAAAAGAGGTTCCTCTGGAATGGACTGAGACATCTGGGGGACTCTTGGAATGGTGGCACGACCCTGGAGTTCCTCTCGCCGTTCCTGTTGAGAGGGCCTCCTCTTGAGATGCGACGGGAACGCCGGGAACTCTTTCCCGACGAAGCGGGGAAAGGATCCCTCATCTCGAGCTACGAGGCGGAAAAGGGGCTCCTCTGGATGCGGGCGGGACCCTCGTGATTCCTCTCGAGTGGAGACGGGTATGTCTGGGAACTTCTTGATTTGCAGCAAAGGTGAGAAGGACTCTTTCGAAGTTCCAGAGGTGAGGTGTGATCAGCCTCGAGACGCCTCAGCGGAAATGGGCCTCATCTCGCCTGGAGGGGAGAACCTCCTGGATTTTCTCGAGTTGCGGCAGGTCTTCTCGAGTTACGACGGGGACCTCAGGGACCCGCTCTGGTGGCCTCAGGAAAGGCCAGTCCCCATGCGAGTTGCTAGGGGACCTCTCGGGATTCCTCTCCCGTCCATGCCGGGGCCTCAGTCCTTGTGTGGAGTCGGGGCCGGAACCTGAGGATTCCTCTCCAGTGTTGCCATGGATCTTGGGGTGCTTCTGAGTCTCCCCAGGGGAGTCAGGCCTCGTCTCGAGTGGGGGCATGCACGTGCGCTTTCCTCCCGAGCTGCAGCAGTAGTGTCACGCTTCCTGTCACGTGGATCAAGGGATCTGTGGCTTTCCCTCGAGGCTGTCCCTCGAGGCTTTCACACGAGGCTTTCCCACAGGGCTGTGCCACGTGCCACCTTGGTGTGAGTCGATCCTCGGCGTGAAAGACGAGCCGGTGAAGGGAAAAGAGGTTCCTCTGGAATGGACTGAGACATCTGGGGGACTCTTGGAATGGTGGCACGACCCTGGAGTTCCTCTCGCCGTTCCTGTTGAGAGGGCCTCCTCTTGAGATGCGACGGGAACGCCGGGAACTCTTTCCCGACGAAGCAGGGAAAGGATCCCTCATCTCGAGCTACGAGGCGGAAAAGGGGCTCCTCTGGATGCGGGCGGGACCCTCGTGATTCCTCTCGAGTGGAGACGGGTATGTCTGGGAACTTCTTGATTTGCAGCAAAGGTGTGAAGGACCCTTTCGAAGTTCCAGAGGTGAGGTGTGATCAGCCTCGAGACGCCTCAGCGGAAATGGGCCTCATCTCGCCTGGAGGGGAGAACCTCCTGGATTTTCTCGAGTTGCAGCAGGTCTTCTCGAGTTACGACGGGGACCTCAGGGACCCGCTCTGGTGGCCTCAGGAAAGGCCAGTCCCCATGCGAGTTGCTAGGGGACCTCTCGGGATTCCTCTCCCGTCCATGCCGGGGCCTCAGTCCTTGTGTGGAGTCGGGGCCGGAACCTGAGGATTCCTCTCCAGTGTTGCCATGGATCTTGGGGTGCTTCTGAGTCTCCCCAGGGGAGTCAGGCCTCGTCTCGAGTGGGGGCATGCACGTGCGCTTTCCTCCCGAGCTGCAGCAGTAGTGTCACGCTTCCTGTCACGTGGATCAAGGGATCTGTGGCTTTCCCTCGAGGCTGTCCCTCGAGGCTTTCCCACGAGGCTTTCCCACAGGGCTGTGCCACGTGCCACCTTGGTGTGAGTCGATCCTCGGCGTGAAAGACGAGCCGGTGAAGGGAAAAGAGGTTCCTCTGGAATGGACTGAGACATCTGGGGGACTCTTGGAATGGTGGCACGACCCTGGAGTTCCTCTCGCCGTTCCTGTTGAGAGGGCCTCCTCTTGAGATGCGACGGGAACGCCGGGAACTCTTTCCCAACGAAGCAGGGAAAGGATCCCTCATCTCGAGCTTCGAGGCGGAAACGGGGCTCCTCTGGATGTGGGCGGGACCATCGTGATTCCTCTAGAGTGGAGACGGCTAAGTCGGGGAACTTCTTGATTTGCACCAATGGTGTGAAGGACCATTTCGAAGTTCCAGAGGTGAGGTGTGATCAGCCTCGAGACGCCTCAGCGGAAATGGGCCTCATCTCGCCTAGAGGGGAGAACCTCCTGGATTTTCTCGAGTTGCAGCAGGTCTTCTCGAGTTACGACGGGGACCTCAGGGACCCGCTCTGGTGGCCTCAGGAAAGGCCAGTCCCCATGCGAGTTGCTAGGGGACCTCTCGGGATTCCTCTCCCGTCCATGCCAGGGCCTCAGTCCTTGTGTGGAATCGGGGCTGGAACCTGAGGATTCCTCTCCAGTGTTGCCATGGATCTTGGGGTGCTTCTGAGTCTCCCCAGGGGAGTCAGGCCTCGTCTCGAGTGGGGGCATGCACGTGCGCTTTCCTCCCGAGCTGCAGCAGTAGTGTCACGCTTCCTGTCACGTGGATCAAGGGATCTGTGGCTTTCCCTCGAGGCTGTCCCTCGAGGCTTTCCCACGAGGCTTTCCCACAGGGCTGTGCCACATGCCACCTTGGGGTGAGTCGATCCTCGGCGTGAAAGACGAGCCGGTGAAGGGAAAAGAGGTTCCTCTGGAATGGACTGAGACATCTGGGGGACTCTTGGAATGGTGGCACGACCCTGGAGTTCCTCTCGCCGTTCCTGTTGAGAGGGCCTCCTCTTGAGATGCGACGGGAACGCCGGGAACTCTTTCCCGACGAAGCAGGGAAAGGATCCCTCATCTCGAGCTACGAGGCGGAAAAGGGGCTCCTCTGGATGCGGGCGGGACCCTCGTGATTCCTCTCGAGTGGAGACGGGTATGTCTGGGAACTTCTTGATTTGCAGCAAAGGTGTGAAGGACCCTTTCGAAGTTCCAGAGGTGAGGTGTGATCAGCCTCGAGACGCCTCAGCGGAAATGGGCCTCATCTCGCCTGGAGGGGAGAACCTCCTGGATTTTCTCGAGTTGCGGCAGGTCTTCTCGAGTTACGACGGGGACCTCAGGGACCCGCTCTGGTGGCCTCAGGAAAGGCCAGTCCCCATGCGAGTTGCTAGGGGACCTCTCGGGATTCCTCTCCCGTCCATGCCGGGGCCTCAGTCCTTGTGTGGAGTCGGGGCCGGAACCTGAGGATTCCTCTCCAGTGTTGCCATGGATCTTGGGGTGCTTCTGAGTCTCCCCAGGGGAGTCAGGCCTCGTCTCGAGTGGGGGCATGCACGTGCGCTTTCCTCCCGAGCTGCAGCAGTAGTGTCACGCTTCCTGTCACGTGGATCAAGGGATCTGTGGCTTTCCCTCGAGGCTGTCCCTCGAGGCTTTCCCACGAGGCTTTCCCACAGGGCTGTGCCACGTGCCACCTTGGTGTGAGTCGATCCTCGGCGTGAAAGACGAGCCGGTGAAGGGAAAAGAGGTTCCTCTGGAATGGACTGAGACATCTGGGGGACTCTTGGAATGGTGGCACGACCCTGGAGTTCCTCTCGCCGTTCCTGTTGAGAGGGCCTCCTCTTGAGATGCGACGGGAACGCCGGGAACTCTTTCCCAACGAAGCAGGGAAAGGATCCCTCATCTCGAGCTTCGAGGCGGAAACGGGGCTCCTCTGGATGTGGGCGGGACCATCGTGATTCCTCTAGAGTGGAGACGGCTAAGTCGGGGAACTTCTTGATTTGCACCAATGGTGTGAAAGACCATTTCGAAGTTCCAGAGGTGAGGTGTGATCAGCCTCGAGACGCCTCAGGGGAAATGGGCCTCATCTCGCCTAGAGGGGAGAACCTCCTGGATTTTCTCGAGTTGCAGCAGGTCTTCTCGAGTTACGACGGGGACCTCAGGGACCCGCTCTGGTGGCCTCAGGAAAGGCCAGTCCCCATGCGAGTTGCTAGGGGACCTCTCGGGATTCCTCTCCCGTCCAAGCCAGGGCCTCAGTCCTTGTGTGGAATCGGGGCTGGAACCTGAGGATTCCTCTCCAGTGTTGCCATGGATCTTGGGGTGCTTCTGAGTCTCCCCAGGGGAGTCAGGCCTCGTCTCGAGTGGGGGCATGCACGTGCGCTTTCCTCCCGAGCTGCAGCAGTAGTGTCACGCTTCCTGTCACGTGGATCAAGGGATCTGTGGCTTTCCCTCGAGGCTGTCCCTCGAGGCTTTCCCACGAGGCTTTCCCACAGGGCTGTGCCACATGCCACCTTGGGGTGAGTCGATCCTCGGCGTGAAAGACGAGCCGGTGAAGGGAAAAGAGGTTCCTCTGGAATGGACTGAGACATCTGGGGGACTCTTGGAATGGTGGCACGACCCTGGAGTTCCTCTCGCCGTTCCTGTTGAGAGGGCCTCCTCTTGAGATGCGACGGGAACGCCGGGAACTCTTTCCCAACGAAGCAGGGAAAGATCCCTCATCTCGAGCTTCGAGGCGGAAACGGGGCTCCTCTGGATGTGGGCGGGACCATCGTGATTCCTCTAGAGTGGAGACGGCTAGGTCGGGGAACTTCTTGATTTGCACCAATGGTGTGAAGGACCATTTCGAAGTTCCAGAGGTGAGGTGTGATCAGCCTCGAGACGCCTCAGCGGAAATGGGCCTCATCTCGCCTAGAGGGGAGAACCTCCTGGATTTTCTCGAGTTGCAGCAGGTCTTCTCGAGTTACGACGGGGACCTCAGGGACCCGCTCTGGTGGCCTCAGGAAAGGCCAGTCCCCATGCGAGTTGCTAGGGGACCTCTCGGGATTCCTCTCCCGTCCATGCCAGGGCCTCAGTCCTTGTGTGGAGTCGGGGCTGGAACCTGAGGATTCCTCTCCAGTGTTGCCATGGATCTTGGGGTGCTTCTGAGTCTCCCCAGGTTAGTCAGGCCTCGTCTCGAGTGGGGGCATGCACGTGCGCTTTCCTCCCGAGCTGCAGCAGTAGTGTCACGCTTCCTGTCACGTGGATCAAGGGATCTGTGGCTTTCCCTCGAGGCTGTCCCTCGAGGCTTTCCCACGAGGATTTCCCACAGGGCTGTGCCACATGCCACCTTGGGGTGAGTCGATCCTCGGCGTGAAAGACGAGCCGGTGAAGGGAAAAGAGGTTCCTCTGGAATGGACTGAGACATCTGGGGGACTCTTGGAATGGTGGCACGACCCTGGAGTTCCTCTCGCCGTTCCTGTTGAGAGGGCCTCCTCTTGAGATGCGACGGGAACGCCGGGAACTCTTTCCCGACGAAGCAGGGAAAGGATCCCTCATCTCGAGCTACGAGGCGGAAAAGGGGCTCCTCTGGATGCGGGCGGGACCCTCGTGATTCCTCTCGAGTGGAGACGGGTATGTCTGGGAACTTCTTGATTTGCAGCAAAGGTGTGAAGGACCCTTTCGAAGTTCCAGAGGTGAGGTGTGATCAGCCTCGAGACGCCTCAGCGGAAATGGGCCTCATCTCGCCTGGAGGGGAGAACCTCCTGGATTTTCTCGAGTTGCGGCAGGTCTTCTCGAGTTACGACGGGGACCTCAGGGACCCGCTCTGGTGGCCTCAGGAAAGGCCAGTCCCCATGCGAGTTGCTAGGGGACCTCTCGGGATTCCTCTCCCGTCCATGCCGGGGCCTCAGTCCTTGTGTGGAGTCGGGGCCGGAACCTGAGGATTCCTCTCCAGTGTTGCCATGGATCTTGGGGTGCTTCTGAGTCTCCCCAGGGGAGTCAGGCCTCGTCTCGAGTGGGGGCATGCACGTGCGCTTTCCTCCCGAGCTGCAGCAGTAGTGTCACGCTTCCTGTCACGTGGATCAAGGGATCTGTGGCTTTCCCTCGAGGCTGTCCCTCGAGGCTTTCCCACCAGGCTTTCCCACAGGGCTGTGCCACGTGCCACCTTGGTGTGACTCGATCCTCGGCGTGAAAGACGAGCCGGTGAAGGGAAAAGAGGTTCCTCTGGAATGGACTGAGACATCTGGGGGACTCTTGGAATGGTGGCACGACCCTGGAGTTCCTCTCGCCGTTCCTGTTGAGAGGGCCTCCTCTTGAGATGCGACGGGAACACCGGGAACTCTTTCCCGACGAAGCAGGGAAAGGATCCCTCATCTCGAGCTACGAGGCGGAAAAGGGGCTCCTCTGGATGCGGGCGGGACCCTCGTGATTCCTCTCGAGTGGAGACGGGTATGTCTGGGAACTTCTTGATTTGCAGCAAAGGTGTGAAGGACCCTTTCGAAGTTCCAGAGGTGAGGTGTGATCAGCCTCGAGACGCCTCAGCGGAAATGGGCCTCATCTCGCCTGGAGGGGAGAACCTCCTGGATTTTCTCGAGTTGCGGCAGGTCTTCTCGAGTTACGACGGGGACCTCAGGGACCCGCTCTGGTGGCCTCAGGAAAGTCCAGTCCCCATGTGAGTTGCTAGGGGACCTCTCGGGATTCCTCTCCCGTCCATGCCGGGGCCTCAGTCCTTGTGTGGAGTCGGGGCCGGAACCTGAGGATTCCTCTCCAGTGTTGCCATGGATCTTGGGGTGCTTCTGAGTCTACCCAGGGGAGTCAGGCCTCGTCTTGAGTGGGGGCATGCACGTGCGCTTTCCTCCCGAGCTGCAGCAGTAGTGTCACGCTTCCTGTCACGTGGATCAAGGGATCTGTGGCTTTCCCTCGAGGCTGTCCCTCGAGGCTTTCCCACGAGGCTTTCCCACAGGGCTGTGCCACGTGCCACCTTGGTGTGAGTCGATCCTCGGCGTGAAAGACGAGCCGGTGAAGGGAAAAGAGGTTCCTCTGGAATGGACTGAGACATCTGGGGGACTCTTGGAATGGTGGCACGACCCTGGAGTTCCTCTCGCCGTTCCTGTTGAGAGGGCCTCCTCTTGAGATGCGACGGGAACGCCGGGAACTCTTTCCCAACGAAGCAGGGAAAGGATCCCTCATCTCGAGCTACGAGGCGGAAACGGGGCTCCTCTGGATGTGGGCGGGACCCTCGTGATTCCTCTCGAGTGGAGACGGGTATGTCGGGGAACTTCTTGATTTGCACCAAGGGTGTGAAGGACCCTTTCGAAGTTCCAGAGGTGAGGTGTGATCAGCCTCGAGACGCCTCAGCGGAAATGGGCCTCATCTCGCCTGGAGGGGAGAACCTCCTGGATTTTTTCGAGTTGCGGCTGGTCTTCTCGAGTTACGACGGGGACCTCAGGGACCCGCTCTGGTGGCCTCAGGAAAGGCCAGTCCCCATGTGAGTTGCTAGGGGACCTCTCGGGATTCCTCTCCCGTCCATGCCGGGGCCTCAGTCCTTGTGTGGAGTCGGGGCCGGAACCTGAGGATTCCTCTCCAGTGTTGCCATGGATCTTGGGGTGCTTCTGAGCCTCCCCAGGGGAGTCAGGCCTCGTCTTGAGTGGGGGCATGCACGTGCGCTTTCCTCCCGAGCTGCAGCAGTAGTATCACGCTTCCTGTCACGTGGATCAAGGGATCTGTGGCTTTCCCTCGAGGCTGTCCCTCGAGGCTTTCCCACGAGGCTTTCCCACAGGGCTGTGCCACGTGCCACCTTGGTGTGAGTCGATCCTCGGCGTGAAAGACGAGCCGGTGAAGGGAAAAGAGGTTCCTCTGGAATGGACTGAGACATCTGGGGGACTCTTGGAATGGTGGGACGACCCTGGAGTTCCTCTCGCCGTTCCTGTTGAGAGGGCCTCCTCTTGAGATGCGACGGGAACGCCGGGAACTCTTTCCCAACGAAGCAGGGAAAGGATCCCTCATCTCGAGCTACGAGGCGGAAACGGGGCTCCTCTGGATGTGGGCGGGACCCTCGTGATTCCTCTCGAGTGGAGACGGGTATGTCGGGGAACTTCTTGATTTGCACCAAGGGTGTGAAGGACCCTTTCGAAGTTCCAGAGGTGAGGTGTGATCAGCCTCGAGACGCCTCAGCGGAAATGGGCCTCATCTCGCCTGGAGGGGAGAACCTCCTGGATTTTCTCGAGTTGCAGCAGGTCTTCTCGAGTTACGACGGGGACCTCAGGGACCCGCTCTGGTGGCCTCAGGAAAGGCCAGTCCCCATGCGAGTTGCTAGGGGACCTCTCGGGATTCCTCTCCCGTCCATGCCGGGGCCTCAGTCCTTGTGTGGAGTCGGGGCCGGAACCTGAGGATTCCTCTCCAGTGTTGCCATGGATCTTGGGGTGCTTCTGAGTATCCCCAGGGGAGTCAGGCCTCGTCTCGAGTGGGGGCATGCACGTGCGCTTTCCTCCCGAGCTGCAGCAGTAGTGTCACGCTTCCTGTCACGTGGATCAAGGGATCTGTGGCTTTCCCTCGAGGCTGTCCCTCGAGGCTTTCCCACGAGGCTTTCCCACAGGGCTGTGCCACATGCCACCTTGGGGTGAGTCGATCCTCGGCGTGAAAGACGAGCCGGTGAAGGGAAAAGAGGTTCCTCTGGAATGGACTGAGACATCTGGGGGACTCTTGGAATGGTGGCACGACCCTGGAGTTCCTCTCGCCGTTCCTGTTGAGAGGGCCTCCTCTTGAGATGCGACGGGAACGCCGGGAACTCTATCCCGACGAAGCAGGGAAAGGATCCCTCATCTCGAGCTACGAGGCGGAAAAGGGGCTCCTCTGGATGCGGGCGGGACCCTCGTGATTCCTCTCGAGTGGAGACGGGTATGTCTGGGAACTTCTTGATTTGCAGCAAAGGTGTGAAGGACCCTTTCGAAGTTCCAGAGGTGAGGTGTGATCAGCCTCGAGACGCCTCAGCGGAAATGGGCCTCATCTCGCCTGGAGGGGAGAACCTCCTGGATTTTCTCGAGTTGCGGCAGGTCTTCTCGAGTTACGACGGGGACCTCAGGGACCCGCTCTGGTGGCCTCAGGAAAGGCCAGTCCCCATGCGAGTTGCTAGGGGACCTCTCGGGATTCCTCTCCCGTCCATGCCGGGGCCTCAGTCCTTGTGTGGAGTCGGGGCCGGAACCTGAGGATTCCTCTCCAGTGTTGCCATGGATCTTGGGGTGCTTCTGAGTCTCACCAGGGGAGTCAGGCCTCGTCTCGTGTGGGGGCATGCACGTGCGCTTTCCTCCCGAGCTGCAGCAGTAGTGTCACGCTTCCTGTCACGTGGATCAAGGGACCTGTGGCTTTCTCTCGAGGCTGTCCCTCGAGGCTTTCCCACGAGGCTTTCCCACAGGGCTGTGCCACGTGCCACCTTGGTGTGAGTCGATCCTCGGCGTGAAAGACGAGCCGGTGAAGGGAAAAGAGGTTCCTCTGGAATGGACTGAGACATCTGGGGGACTCTTGAAATGGTGGCACGACCCTGGAGTTCCTCTCGCCGTTCCTGTTCAGAGGGCCTCCTCTTGAGATGCGACGGGAACGCCGGGAACTCTTTCCCGACGAAGCAGGGAAAGGATCCCTCATCTCGAGCTACGAGGCGGAAACGGGGCTCCTCTGGATGTGGGCGGGACCCACGTGATTCCTCTCGAGTGGAGACGGGTATGTCGGGGAACTTCTTGATTTGCACCAAGGGTGTGAAGGACCCTTTCGAAGTTCCAGAGGTGAGGTGTGATCAGCCTCGAGACGCCTCAGCGGAAATGGGCCTCATCTCGCCTGGAGGGGAGAACCTCCTGGATTTTCTCGAGTTGCGGCAGGTCTTCTCGAGTTACGACGGGGACCTCAGGGACCCGCTCTGGTGGCCTCAGGAAAGGCCAGTCCCCATGCGAGTTGCTAGGGGACCTCTCGGGATTCCTCTCCCGTCCATGCCGGGGCCTCAGTCCTTGTGTGGAGTCGGGGCCGGAACCTGAGGATTCCTCTCCAGTGTTGCCATGGATCTTGGGGTGCTTCTGAGTCTCCCCAGGGGAGTCAGGCCTCGTCTCGAGTGGGGGCATGCAGGTGCGCTTTCCTCCCGAGCTGCAGCAGTAGTGTCACGCTTCCTGTCACGTGGATCAAGGGATCTGTGGCTTTTCCTCGAGGCTGTCCCTCGAGGCTTTCCCACGAGGCTTTCCCACAGGGCTGTGCCACATGCCACCTTGGTGTGAGTCGATCCTCGGCGTGAAAGACGAGCCGGTGAAGGGAAAAGAGGTTCCTCTGGAATGGACTGAGACATCTGGGGGACTCTTGGAATGGTGGCACGACCCTGGAGTTCCTCTCGCCGTTCCTTTTGAGAGGGCCTCCTCTTGAGATGCGACGGGAACGCCGGGAACTCTTTCCCGACGAAGCAGGGAAAGGATCCCTCATCTCGAGCTACGAGGTGGAAACGGGGCTCCTCTGGATGTGGGCGTGACCCTCGTGATTCCTCTCGAGTGGAGACGGGTATGTGGGGAACTTCTTGATTTGCAGCAAGGGTGTGAAGGACCCTTTCGAAGTTCCAGAGGTGAGGTGTGATCAGCCTCGTGACGCCTCAGCGGAAATGGGCCTCATCTCGCCTGGAGGGGAGAACCTCCTGGATTTTCTCGAGTTGCGGCTGGTCTTCTCGAGTTACGACGGGGACCTCAGGGACCCGCTCTGGTGGCCTCAGGAAAGGCCAGTCCCCATGTGAGTTGCTAGGGGACCTCTCGGGATTCCTCTCCCGTCCATGCCGGGGCCTCAGTCCTTGTGTGGAGTCGGGGCCGGAACCTGAGGATTCCTCTCCAGTGTTGCCATGGATCTTGGGGTGCTTCTGAGTCTCCCCAGGGGAGTCAGGCCTCATCTTGAGTGGGGGCATGCACGTGCGCTTTCCTCCCGAGCTGCAGCAGTAGTGTCACGCTTCCTGTCACGTGGATCAAGGGATCTGTGGCTTTCCCTCGAGGCTGTCCCTCGAGGCTTTCCCACGAGGCTTTCCCACAGGGCTGTGCCACGTGCCACCTTGGTGTGAGTCGATCCTCGGCGTGAAAGACGAGCCGGTGAAGGGAAAAGAGGTTCCTCTGGAATGGACTGAGACATCTGGGGGACTCTTGGAATGGTGGCACGACCCTGGAGTTCCTCTCGCCGTTCCTGTTGAGAGGGCCTCCTCTTGAGATGCGACGGGAACGCCGGGAACTCTTTCCCAACGAAGCAGGGAAAGGATCCCTCATCTCGAGCTACGAGGCGGAAACGGGGCTCCTCTGGATGTGGGCGGGACCCTCGTGATTCCTCTCGAGTGGAGACGGCTAGGTCGGGGAACTTCTTGATTTGCACCAAGGGTGTGAAGGACCCTTTCGAAGTTCCAGAGGTGAGGTGTGATCAGCCTCGAGACGCCTCAGCGGAAATGGGCCTCATCTCGCCTGGAGGGGAGAACCTCCTGGATTTTCTCGAGTTGCGGCTGGTCTTCTCGAGTTACGACGGGGACCTCAGGGACCCGCTCTGGTGGCCTCAGGAAAGGCCAGTCCCCATGTGAGTTGCTAGGGGACCTCTCGGGATTCCTCTCCCGTCCATGCCGGGGCCTCAGTCCTTGTGTGGAGTCGGGGCCGGAACCTGAGGATTCCTCTCCAGTGTTGCCATGGATCTTGGGGTGCTTCTGAGTCTCCCCAGGGGAGTCAGGCCTCGTCTTGAGTGGGGGCATGCACGTGCCCTTTCCTCCTGAGCTGCAGCAGTAGTGTCACGCTTCCTGTCACGTGGATCAAGGGATCTGTGGCTTTCCCTCGAGGCTGTCCCTCGAGGCTTTCCCACGAGGCTTTCCCACAGGGCTGTGCCACGTGCCACCTTGGTGTGAGTCGATCCTCGGCGTGAAAGACGAGCCGGTGAAGGGAAAAGAGGTTCCTCTGGAATGGACTGAGACATCTGGGGGACTCTTGGAATGGTGGCACGACCCTGGAGTTCCTCTCGCCGTTCCTGTTGAGAGGGCCTCCTCTTGAGATGCGACGGGAACGCCGGGAACTCTTTCCCAAAGAAGCAGGGAAAGGATCCCTCATCTCGAGCTACGAGGCGGAAACGGGGCTCCTCTGGATGTGGGCGGGACCCTCGTGATTCCTCTCGAGTGGAGACGGCTAGGTCGGGGAACTTCTTGATTTGCAGCAAGGGTGTGAAGGACCCTTTCGAAGTTCCAGAGGTGAGGTGTGATCAGCCTCGAGACGCCTCAGCGGAAATGGGCCTCATCTCGCCTGGAGGGGAGAACCTCCTGGATTTTCTCGAGTTGCAGCAGGTCTTCTCGAGTTACGACGGGGACCTCAGGGACCCGCTCTGGTGGCCTCAGGAAAGGCCAGTCCCCATGCGAGTTGCTCGGGGGCCTCTCGGGATTCCTCTCCCGTCCATGCCGGGGCCTCAGTCCTTGTGTGGAGTCGGGGCCGGAACCTGAGGATTCCTTTCCAGTGTTGCCATGGATCTTGGGGTGCTTCTGAGTCTCCCCAGGGGAGTCAGGCCTCGTCTCGAGTGGGGGCAGGCACGTGCGCTTTCCTCCCGAGCTGCAGCAGTAGTGTCACGCTTCCTGTCACGTGGATCAAGGGATCTGTGGCTTTCCCTCGAGGCTGTCCCTCGAGGCTTTCCCACGAGGCTTTCCCACAGGGCTGTGCCACATGCCACCTTGGGGTGAGTCGATCCTCGGCGTGAAAGACGAGCCGGTGAAGGGAAAAGAGGTTCCTCTGGAATGGACTGAGACATCTGGGGGACTCTTGGAATGGTGGCACGACCCTGGAGTTCCTCTCGCCGTTCCTGTTGAGAGGGCCTCCTCTTGAGATGCGACGGGAACGCCGGGAACTCTATCCCGACGAAGCAGGGAAAGGATCCCTCATCTCGAGCTACGAGGCGGAAAAGGGGCTCCTCTGGATGTGGGCGGGACCCTCGTGATTCCTCTCGAGTGGAGACGGGTATGTCTGGGAACTTCTTGATTTGCAGCAAAGGTGTGAAGGACCCTTTCGAAGTTCCAGAGGTGAGGTGTGATCAGCCTCGAGACGCCTCAGCGGAAATGGGCCTCATCTCGCCTGGAGGGGAGAACCTCCTGGATTTTCTCGAGTTGCGGCAGGTCTTCTCGAGTTACGACGGGGACCTCAGGGACCCGCTCTGGTGGGCTCAGGAAAGGCCAGTCCCCATGCGAGTTGCTAGGGGACCTCTCGGGATTCCTCTCCCGTCCATGCCGGGGCCTCAGTCCTTGTGTGGAGTCGGGGCCGGAACCTGAGGATTCCTCTCCAGTGTTGCCATGGATCTTGGGGTGCTTCTGAGTCTCCCCAGGGGAGTCAGGCCTCGTCTCGAGTGGGGGCATGCACGTGCGCTTTCCTCCCGAGCTGCAGCAGTAGTGTCACGCTTCCTGTCACGTGGATCAAGGGACCTGTGGCTTTCTCTCGAGGCTGTCCCTCGAGGCTTTCCCACGAGGCTTTCCCACAGGGCTGTGCCACGTGCCACCTTGGTGTGAGTCAATCCTCGGCGTGAAAGACGAGCCGGTGAAGGGAAAAGAGGTTCCTCTGGAATGGACTGAGACATCTGGGGGACTCTTGAAATGGTGGCACGACCCTGGAGTTCCTCTCGCCGTTCCTGTTCAGAGGGCCTCCTCTTGAGATGCGACGGGAACGCCGGGAACTCTTTCCCGACGAAGCAGGGAAAGGATCCCTCATCTCGAGCTACGAGGCGGAAACGGGGCTCCTCTGGATGTGGGCGGGACCCACGTGATTCCTCTCGAGTGGAGACGGGTATGTCGGGAAACTTCTTGATTTGCACCAAGGGTGTGAAGGACCCTTTCGAAGTTCCAGAGGTGAGGTGTGATCAGCCTCGAGATGCCTCAGCGGAAATGGGCCTCATCTCGCCTGGAGGGGAGAACCTCCTGGATTTTCTCGAGTTGCGGCAGGTCTTCTCAAGTTACGACGGGGACCACAGGGACCCGCTCTGGTGGCCTCAAGAAAGACCAGTCCCCATGCGAGTTGCTAGGGGACCTCTCGGGATTCCTCTCCCGTCCATGCCGGGGCCTCAGTCCTTGTGTGGAGTCGGGGCCGGAACCTGAGGATTCCTCTCCAGTGTTGCCATGGATCTTGGGGTGCTTCTCAGTCTCCCCAGGGGAGTCAGGCCTTGTCTCGAGTGGGGGCTTGCAGGTGCGCTTTCCTCCCGAGCTGCAGCAGTAGTGTCACGCTTCCTGTCACGTGGATCAAGGGATCTGTGGCTTTACATCGAGGATGTCCCTCGAGGCTTTCCCACGAGGCTTTCCCACAGGGTTGTGCCACGTGCCACCTTATGGTGAGTCGATCCTCGGCGTGAAAGACGAGCCGGTGAAGGGAAAAGAGGTTCCTCTGGAATGGACTGAGACATCTGGGGGACTCTTGGAATGGTGGCACGACCCTGGAGTTCCTCTCGCCATTCCTGTTGAGAGGGCCTCCTCTTGAGATGCAACGGGAACGCCGGGAACTCTTTCCCGACGAAGCAGGGAAAGGATCCCTCATCTCGAGCTACGAGGCGGAAACGGGGCTCCTCTGGATGTGGGCGGGACCCTCGTGATTCCTCTCGAGTGGAGACGGGTATGTCGGGGAACGTCTTGATTTGCACCAAGGGTGTGAAGGACCCTTTCGAAGTTCCAGAGGTGAGGTGTGATCAGCCTCGAGACGCCTCAGCGGAAATGGGCCTCATCTCGCCTGGAGGGGAGAACCTCCTGGATTTTCTCGAGTTGCGGCAGGTCTTCTCGAGTTACGACGGGGACCTCAGGGACCCGCTCTGGTGGGCTCAGGAAAGGCCAGTCCCCATGCGAGTTGCTAGGGGACCTCTCGGGATTCCTCTCCCGTCCATGCCGGGGCCTCAGTCCTTGTGTGGAGTCGGGGCCGGAACCTGAGGATTCCTCTCCAGTGTTGCCATGGATCTTGGGGTGCTTCTGAGTCTCCCCAGGGGAGTCAGGCCTCGTCTCGAGTGGGGGCATGCACGTGCGCTTTCCTCCCGAGCTGCAGCAGTAGTGTCACGCTTCCTGTCACGTGGATCAAGGGACCTGTGGCTTTCTCTCGAGGCTGTCCCTCGAGGCTTTCCCACGAGGCTTTCCCACAGGGCTGTGCCACGTGCCACCTTGGTGTGAGTCAATCCTCGGCGTGAAAGACGAGCCGGTGAAGGGAAAAGAGGTTCCTCTGGAATGGACTGAGACATCTGGGGGACTCTTGAAATGGTGGCACGACCCTGGAGTTCCTCTCGCCGTTCCTGTTGAGAGGGCCTCCTCTTGAGATGCGACGGGAACGCCGGGAACTCTTTCCCGACGAAGCAGGGAAAGGATCCCTCATCTCGAGCTACGAGGCGGAAACGGGGCTCCTCTGGATGTGGGCGGGACCCACGTGATTCCTCTCGAGTGGAGACGGGTATGTCGGGAAACTTCTTGATTTGCACCAAGGGTGTGAAGGACCCTTTCGAAGTTCCAGAGGTGAGGTGTGATCAGCCTCGAGATGCCTCAGCGGAAATGGGCCTCATCTCGCCTGGAGGGGAGAACCTCCTGGATTTTCTCGAGTTGCGGCAGGTCTTCTCAAGTTACGACGGGGACCACAGGGACCCGCTCTGGTGGCCTCAAGAAAGACCAGTCCCCATGCGAGTTGCTAGGGGACCTCTCGGGATTCCTCTCCCGTCCATGCCGGGGCCTCAGTCCTTGTGTGGAGTCGGGGCCGGAACCTGAGGATTCCTCTCCAGTGTTGCCATGGATCTTGGGGTGCTTCTGAGTCTCCCCATGGGAGTCAGGCCTCGTCTCGAGTGGGGGCATGCACGTGCGCTTTCCTCCCGAGCTGCAGCAGTAGTGTCACGCTTCCTGTCACGTGGATCAAGGGATCTGTGGCTTTCCCTCGAGGCTGTCCCTCGAGGCTTTCCCACGAGGCTTTCCCACAGGGCTGTGCCACGTGCCACCTTGGTGTGAGTCGATCCTCGGCGTGAAATACGAGCCGGTGAAGGGAAAAGAGGTTCCTCTGGAATGGACTGAGACATCTGGGGGACTCTTGGAATGGTGGCACGACCCTGGAGTTCCTCTCGCCGTTCCTGTTGACAGGGCCTCTTCTTGAGATGCGACGGGAACGCCGGGAACTCTTTCCCAACGAAGCAGGGAAAGGATCCCTCATCTCGAGCTTCGAGGCGGAAACGGGGCTCCTCTGGATGTGGGCGGGACCATCGTGATTCCTCTAGAGTGGAGACGGCTAGGTCGGGGAACTTCTTGATTTGCACCAATGGTGTGAAGGACCATTTCGAAGTTCCAGAGGTGAGGTGTGATCAGCCTCGAGACGCCTCAGCGGAAATGGGCCTCATCTCGCCTGGAGGGGAGAACCTCCTGGATTTTCTCGAGTTGCGGCAGGTCTTCTCGAGTTACGACGGGGACCTCAGGGACCCGCTCTGGTGGCCTCAGGAAAGGCCAGTCCCCATGAGAGTTGCTAGGGGACCTCTCGGGATTCCTCTCCCGTCCATGCCGGGGCCTCAGTCCTTGTGTGGAGTCGGGGCCGGAACCTGAGGATTCCTCTCCAGTGTTGCCATGGATCTTGGGGTGCTTCTGAGTCTCCCCACGGGAGTCAGGCCTCGTCTCGAGTGGGGGCATGCACGTGCGCTTTCCTCCCGAGCTGCAGCAGTAGTGTCACGCTTCCTGTCACGTGGATCAAGGGATCTGTGGCTTTCCCTCGAGGCTGTCCCTCGAGGCTTTCCCACGAGGCTTTCCCACAGGGCTGTGCCACGTGCCACCTTGGTGTGAGTCGATCCTCGGCGTGAAAGACGAGCCGGTGAAGGGAAAAGAGGTTCCTCTGGAATGGACTGAGACATCTGGGGGACTCTTGGAATGGTGGCACGACCCTGGAGTTCCTCTCGCCGTTCCTGTTGACAGGGACTCCTCTTGAGATGCGACGGGAACGCCGGGAACTCTTTCCCAACGAAGCAGGGAAAGGATCCCTCATCTCGAGCTTCGAGGCGGAAACGGGGCTCCTCTGGATGTGGGCGGGACCATCGTGATTCCTCTAGAGTGGAGACGGCTAGGTCGGGGAACTTCTTGATTTGCACCAATGGTGTGAAGGACCATTTCGAAGTTCCAGAGGTGAGGTGTGATCAGCCTCGAGACGCCTCAGCGGAAATGAGCCTCATCTCGCCTGGAGGGGAGAACCTCCTGGATTTTCTCGAGTTGCGGCAGGTCTTCTCGAGTTACGACGGGGACCTCAGGGACCCGCTCTGGTGGCCTCAGGAAAGACCAGTCCCCATGCGAGTTGCTAGGGGACCTCTCGGGATTCCTCTCCCGTCCATGCTGGAGCCTCAGTCCTTGTGTGGAGTCGGGGCCGGAACCTGAGGATTCCTCTCCAGTGTTGCCATGGATCTTGGGGTGCTTCTGAGTCTCCCCAGGGGAGTCAGGCATCGTCTCGAGTGGGGGCATGCAGGTGCCCTTTCCTCCCGAGCTGCAGCAGTAGTGTCACGCATCCTGTCACGTGGATCAAGGGATCTGTGGCTTTCCATCGAGGATGTCCCTCGAGGCTTTCCCACGAGGCTTTCCCACAGGGTTGTGCCACGTGCCACCTTAGGGTGAGTCGATCCTCGGCGTGAAAGACAAGCCGGTGAAGGGAAAAGAGGTTCCTCAGGAATGGACTGAGACATCTGGGGGACTCTTGGAATGGTGGCACGACCCTGGAGTTCCTCTCGCCGTTCCTGTTGAGAGGGCCTCCTCTTGAGTTGCGACGGGAACGCCGGGAACTCTTTCCCGACGAAGCAGGGAAAGGATCCCTCATCTCGAGCTACGAGGCGGAAACGGGGCTCCTCTGGATGTGGGCGGGACCCTCGTGATTCCTCTCGAGTGGAGACGGCTAGGTCGGGGAACTTCTTGATTTGCACCAAGGGTGTGAAGGAGCCTTTCGAAGTTCCAGAGGTGAGGTGTGATCAGCCTCGAGACGCCTCAGCGGAAATGGGCCTCATCTCGCCTGGAGGGGAGAACCTCCTGGATTTTCTCGAGTTGCGGCAGGTCTTCTCGAGTTACGACGGGGACCACAGGGACCCGCTCTGGTGGCCTCAGGAAAGGACAGTCCCCATGCGAGTTTCTAGGGGACCTCTCGGGATTCCTCTCCCGTCCATGCCGGGGCCTCAGTCCTTGTGTGGAGTCGGGGCCGGAACCTGAGGATTCCTCTCCAGTGTTGCCATGGATCTTGGGGTGCTTCTGAGTCTCCCCAGGTTAGTCAGGCCTCGTCTCGAGTGGGGGCATGCACGTGCGCTTTCCTCCCGAGCTGCAGCAGTAGTGTCACGCTTCCTGTCACGTGGATCAAGGGATCTGTGGCTTTCCCTCGAGGCTGTCCCTCGAGGCTTTCCCACGAGGCTTTCCCACAGGGCTGTGCCACGTGCCACCGTGGTGTGAGTCGATCCTCGGCGTGAAAGACGAGCCGGTGAAGGGAAAAGAGGTTCCTCTGGAATGGACTGAGACATCTGGGGGACTCTTGGAATGGTGGCACGACCCTGGAGTTCCTCTCGCCGTTCGTGTTGAGAGGGCCTCCTCTTGAGATGCGACGGGAACGCCGGGAACTCTTTCCCAACGAAGCAGGGAAAGGATCCCTCATCTCGAGCTACGAGGTGGAAACGGGGCTCCTCTGGATGTGGGCGGGACCATCGTGATTCCTCTCGAGTGGAGACGGGTATGTCTGGGAACGTCTTGATTTGCACCAAGGGTGTGAAGGACCCTTTCGAAGTTCCAGAGGTGAGGTGTGATCAGCCTCGAGACGCCTCAGCGGAAATGAGCCTCATCTCGCCTGGAGGGGAGAACCTCCTGGATTTTCTCGAATTGTGGCAGGTCTTCTCCAGTTACGACGGGGACCTCAGGGACGCACTTTGGTGGCCTCAGGAAAGGCCAGTCCCCATGCGAGTTGCTAGGGGACCTCTCGGAATTCCTCTCCCGTCCATGCCGGGGCCTCTGTCCTTGTGTGGAGTCGGGGCCGGAACCTGAGGATTCCTCTCCAGTGTTGCCATGGATCTTGGGGTGCTTCTGAGTCTCCCCAGGGGAGTCAGGCCTCGTCTCGAGTGGGGGCATGCACGTGCGCTTTCCTCCCGAGCTGCAGCAGTAGTGTCACGCTTCCTGTCACGTGGATCAAGGGATCTGTGGCTTTCCCTCGAGGCTGTCCCTCGAGGCTTTCCCACGAGGCTTTCCCAGAGGGCTGTGCCAGGGGCCACCTTGGTGAGAGTCGATCCTCGGCTTGAAAGACGAGCCGGTGAAGGGAAAAGAGGTTCCTCTGGAATGGACTGAGACATCTGGGGGACTCTTGGAATGGTGGCACGACCCTGGAGTTCCTCTCGCCGTTCCTGTTGAGAGGGCCTCCTCTTGAGATGCGACGGGAACGCCGAGAACACTTTCCCGACGAAGCAGGGAAAGGATCCCTCATCTCGAGCTACGAGGCGGAAACGGGGCTCCTCTGGATGTGGGCGGGACCCTCGTGATTCCTCTCGAGTGGAGACGGCTATGTCGGGGAACTTCTTGATTTGCACCAAGGGTGTGAAGGAGCCTTTCGAAGTTCCATAGGTGAGGTGTGATAAGCCTCGAGACGCCTCAGCAGAAATGGGCCTCATCTCGCCTGGAGGGGAGAACCTCCTGGATTTTCTCGAGTTGCGGCAGGTCTTCTCGAGTTACGACGGGGACCTCAGGGACCCGCTCTGGTGGCCTCAGGAAAGGCCAGTCCCCATGCGAGTTGCTAGGGGACCTCTCGGGATTCCTCTCCCGTCCATGCCGGGGCCTCAGTCCTTGTGTGGAGTCGGGGCCAGAACCTGAGGATTCCTCTCCAGTGTTGCCATGGATCTTGGGGTGCTTCTGAGTCTCCCCAGGGGAGTCAGGCTTCGTCTCGAGTGGGGGCATGCACGTGCGCTTTCCTCCCGAGCTGCAGCAGTAGTGTCACGCTTCCTGTCACGTGGATCAAAGGATCTGTGGCTTTCCCTCGAGGCTGTCCCTCGAGGCTTTCCCACGAGGCTTTTCCACAGGGCTGTGCCACATGCCACCTTGGTGTGAGTCGATCCTCGGCGTGAAAGACGAGCCGGTGAAGGGAAAAGAGGTTCCTCTGGAATGGACTGAGACATCTGGGGGACTCTTGGAATGGTGGCACGACCCTGGAGTTCCTCTCGCCGTTCCTGTTGAGAGGGCCTCCTCTTGAGTTGCGACGGGAAGGCCGGGAACTCTTTCCCGACGAAGCAGGGAAAGGATCCCTCATCTCGAGCTACGAGGCGGAAACGGGGCTCCTCTGGATATGGGCGGGACCCACGTGATTCCTCTCGAGTGGAGACGGCTAGGTCGGGGAACTTCTTGATTTGCACCAAGGGTGTGAAGGAGCCTTTCGAAGTTCCAGATGTGAGGTGTGATCAGCCTCGAGACGCCTCAGCGGAAATGGGCCTCATCTCGCCTGGAGGGGAGAACCTCCTGGATTTTCTCCAGTTGCGGCAGGTCTTCTAGAGTTACGACGGGGACCACAGGGACCCGCTCTGGTGGCCTCAGGAAAGGACAGTCCCCATGCGAGTTTCTAGGGGACCTCTCGCGATTCCTCTCCCGTCCATGCCGGGGCCTCTGTCCTTGAGTGGAGTCGGGGGCGGAACATGAGGATTCCTCTCCAGTGTTGCCATGGATCTTGGGGTGCTTCTGAGTCTCCCCAGGGGAGTCAGGCCTCGTCTCGAGTGGGGGCATGCACGTGCGCTTTCCTCCCGAGCTGCAGCAGTAGTGTCACGCTTCCTGTCACGTGGATCAAGGGATCTGTGGCTTTCCCTCGAGGCTGTCCCTCGAGGCTTTCCCACGAGGCTTTCCCACAGGGCTGTGCCACGTGCCACCTTGGTGGGAGTCGATCCTCGGCGTGAAAGACGAGCCGGTGAAGGGAAAAGAGGTTCCTCTGGAATGGACTGAGACATCTGGGGGACTCTTGGAATGGTGGCACGACCCTGGAGTTCCTCTCGCCGTTCCTGTTGAGAGGGCCTCCTCTTGAGATGCGACGGGAACGCCGGGAACTCTTTCCCAACGAAGCAGGGAAAGGATCCCTCATCTCGAGCTACGAGGCGGAAACGGGGCTCCTCTGGATGTGGGCGGGACCCTCGTGATTCCTCTCGAGTGGAGACGGCTAGGTCGGGGAACTTCTTGATTTGCACCAATGGTGTGAAGGACCCTTTCGAAGTTCCAGAGGTGAGGTGTGATCAGCCTCGAGACGCCTCAGCGGAAATGGGCCTCATCTCGCCTGGAGCGGAGAACCTCCTGGATTTTCTCGAGTTGCGGCTGGTCTTCTCGAGTTACGACGGGGACCTCAGGGAACCGCTCTGCTGGCCTCAGGAAAGGCCAGTCCCCATGTGAGTTGCTAGGGGACCTCTCGGGATTCCTCTCCCGTCCATGCCGGGGCCTCAGTCCTTGTGTGGAGTCGGGGCCGGAACCTGAGGATTCCTCTCCAGTGTTGCCATGGATCTTGTGGTGCTTCTGAGTCTCCCCAGGGGAGTCAGGCCTCGTCTTGAGTGGGGGCATGCACGTGCGCTTTCCTCCCGAGCTGCAGCAGTAGTGTCACGCTTCCTGTCACGTGGATCAAGGGATCTGTGGCTTTCCCTCGAGGCTGTCCCTCGAGGCTTTCCCACGAGGCTTTCCCACAGGGCTGTGCCACGTGCCACCTTGGTGTGAGTCGATCCTCGGCGTGAAAGACGAGCCGGTGAAGGGAAAAGAGGTTCCTCTGGAATGGACTGAGACATCTGGGGGACTCTTGGAATGGTGGCACGACCCTGGAGTTCCTCTCGCCGTTCCTGTTGAGAGGGCCTCCTCTTGAGATGCGACGGGAAAGCCGGGAACTCTTTCCCAACGAAGCAGGGAAAGGATCCCTCATCTCGAGCTACGAGGCGGAAACGGGGCTCCTCTGGATGTGGGCGGGACCCTCGTGATTCCTCTCGAGTGGAGACGGCTAGGTCGGGGAACTTCTTGATTTGCACCAATGGTGTGAAGGACCCTTTCGAAGTTCCAGAGGTGAGGTGTGATCAGCCTCGAGACGCCTCAGCGGAAATGAGCCTCATCTCGCCTGGAGGGGAGAACCTCCTGGATTTTCTCGAATTGTGGCAGGTCTTCTCCAGTTACGACGGGGACCTCAGGGACGCGCTTTGGTGGCCTCAGGAAAGGCCAGTCCCCATGCGAGTTGCTAGGGGACCTCTCGGAATTCCTCTCCCGTCCATGCCGGGGCCTCTGTCCTTGTGTGGAGTCGGGGCCGGAACCTGAGGATTCCTCTCCAGTGTTGCCATGGATCTTGGGGTGCTTCTGAGTCTCCCCAGGGGAGTCAGGCCTCGTCTCGAGTGGGGGCATGCACGTGCGCTTTCCTCCCGAGCTGCAGCAGTAGTGTCACGCTTCCTGTCACGTGGATCAAGGGATCTGTGGCTTTCCCTCGAGGCTGTCCCTCGAGGCTTTCCCACGAGGCTTTCCCAGAGGGCTGTGCCAGGGGCCACCTTGGTGAGAGTCGATCCTCGGCTTGAAAGACGAGCCGGTGAAGGGAAAAGAGGTTCCTCTGGAATGGACTGAGACATCTGGGGGACTCTTGGAATGGTGGCACGACCCTGGAGTTCCTCTCGCCGTTCCTGTTGAGAGGGCCTCCTCTTGAGATGCGACGGGAACGCCGAGAACACTTTCCCGACGAAGCAGGGAAAGGATCCCTCATCTCGAGCTACGAGGCGGAAACGGGGCTCCTCTGGATGTGGGCGGGACCCTCGTGATTCCTCTCGAGTGGAGACGGCTATGTCGGGGAACTTCTTGATTTGCACCAAGGGTGTGAAGGAGCCTTTCGAAGTTCCATAGGTGAGGTGTGATAAGCCTCGAGACGCCTCAGCAGAAATGGGCCTCATCTCGCCTGGAGGGGAGAACCTCCTGGATTTTCTCGAGTTGCGGCAGGTCTTCTCGAGTTACGACGGGGACCTCAGGGACCCGCTCTGGTGGCCTCAGGAAAGGCCAGTCCCCATGCGAGTTGCTAGGGGACCTCTCGGGATTCCTCTCCCGTCCATGCCGGGGCCTCAGTCCTTGTGTGGAGTCGGGGCCAGAACCTGAGGATTCCTCTCCAGTGTTGCCATGGATCTTGGGGTGCTTCTGAGTCTCCCCAGGGGAGTCAGGCTTCGTCTCGAGTGGGGGCATGCACGTGCGCTTTCCTCCCGAGCTGCAGCAGTAGTGTCACGCTTCCTGTCACGTGGATCAAAGGATCTGTGGCTTTCCCTCGAGGCTGTCCCTCGAGGCTTTCCCACGAGGCTTTTCCACAGGGCTGTGCCACATGCCACCTTGGTGTGAGTCGATCCTCGGCGTGAAAGACGAGCCGGTGAAGGGAAAAGAGGTTCCTCTGGAATGGACTGAGACATCTGGGGGACTCTTGGAATGGTGGCACGACCCTGGAGTTCCTCTCGCCGTTCCTGTTGAGAGGGCCTCCTCTTGAGTTGCGACGGGAAGGCCGGGAACTCTTTCCCGACGAAGCAGGGAAAGGATCCCTCATCTCGAGCTACGAGGCGGAAACGGGGCTCCTCTGGATATGGGCGGGACCCACGTGATTCCTCTCGAGTGGAGACGGCTAGGTCGGGGAACTTCTTGATTTGCACCAAGGGTGTGAAGGAGCCTTTCGAAGTTCCAGATGTGAGGTGTGATCAGCCTCGAGACGCCTCAGCGGAAATGGGCCTCATCTCGCCTGGAGGGGAGAACCTCCTGGATTTTCTCCAGTTGCGGCAGGTCTTCTAGAGTTACGACGGGGACCACAGGGACCCGCTCTGGTGGCCTCAGGAAAGGACAGTCCCCATGCGAGTTTCTAGGGGACCTCTCGCGATTCCTCTCCCGTCCATGCCGGGGCCTCTGTCCTTGAGTGGAGTCGGGGGCGGAACATGAGGATTCCTCTCCAGTGTTGCCATGGATCTTGGGGTGCTTCTGAGTCTCCCCAGGGGAGTCAGGCCTCGTCTCGAGTGGGGGCATGCACGTGCGCTTTCCTCCCGAGCTGCAGCAGTAGTGTCACGCTTCCTGTCACGTGGATCAAGGGATCTGTGGCTTTCCCTCGAGGCTGTCCCTCGAGGCTTTCCCACGAGGCTTTCCCACAGGGCTGTGCCACGTGCCACCTTGGTGGGAGTCGATCCTCGGCGTGAAAGACGAGCCGGTGAAGGGAAAAGAGGTTCCTCTGGAATGGACTGAGACATCTGGGGGACTCTTGGAATGGTGGCACGACCCTGGAGTTCCTCTCGCCGTTCCTGTTGAGAGGGCCTCCTCTTGAGATGCGACGGGAACGCCGGGAACTCTTTCCCAACGAAGCAGGGAAAGGATCCCTCATCTCGAGCTACGAGGCGGAAACGGGGCTCCTCTGGATGTGGGCGGGACCCTCGTGATTCCTCTCGAGTGGAGACGGCTAGGTCGGGGAACTTCTTGATTTGCACCAATGGTGTGAAGGACCCTTTCGAAGTTCCAGAGGTGAGGTGTGATCAGCCTCGAGACGCCTCAGCGGAAATGGGCCTCATCTCGCCTGGAGCGGAGAACCTCCTGGATTTTCTCGAGTTGCGGCTGGTCTTCTCGAGTTACGACGGGGACCTCAGGGAACCGCTCTGCTGGCCTCAGGAAAGGCCAGTCCCCATGTGAGTTGCTAGGGGACCTCTCGGGATTCCTCTCCCGTCCATGCCGGGGCCTCAGTCCTTGTGTGGAGTCGGGGCCGGAACCTGAGGATTCCTCTCCAGTGTTGCCATGGATCTTGTGGTGCTTCTGAGTCTCCCCAGGGGAGTCAGGCCTCGTCTTGAGTGGGGGCATGCACGTGCGCTTTCCTCCCGAGCTGCAGCAGTAGTGTCACGCTTCCTGTCACGTGGATCAAGGGATCTGTGGCTTTCCCTCGAGGCTGTCCCTCGAGGCTTTCCCACGAGGCTTTCCCACAGGGCTGTGCCACGTGCCACCTTGGTGTGAGTCGATCCTCGGCGTGAAAGACGAGCCGGTGAAGGGAAAAGAGGTTCCTCTGGAATGGACTGAGACATCTGGGGGACTCTTGGAATGGTGGCACGACCCTGGAGTTCCTCTCGCCGTTCCTGTTGAGAGGGCCTCCTCTTGAGATGCGACGGGAAAGCCGGGAACTCTTTCCCAACGAAGCAGGGAAAGGATCCCTCATCTCGAGCTACGAGGCGGAAACGGGGCTCCTCTGGATGTGGGCGGGACCCTCGTGATTCCTCTCGAGTGGAGACGGCTAGGTCGGGGAACTTCTTGATTTGCACCAATGGTGTGAAGGACCCTTTCGAAGTTCCAGAGGTGAGGTGTGATCAGCCTCGAGACGCCTCAGCGGAAATGGGCCTCATCTCGCCTGGAGGGGAGAACCTCCTGGATTTTCTCGAGTTGCAGCAGGTCTTCTAGAGTTACGACGGGGACCTCAGGGACCCGCTCTGGTGGCCTCAGGAAAGGCCAGTCCCCATGCGAGTTGCTAGGGGACCTCTCGGGATTCCTCTCCCGTCCATGCCGGGGCCTCAGTCCTTGTGTGGAGTCGGGGCCGGAACCTGAGGATTCCTCTCCAGTGTTGCCATGGATCTTGGGGTGCTTCTGAGTCTCCCCAGGGGAGTCAGGCCTCGTCTCGAGTGGGGGCATGCACGTGCGCTTTCCTCCCGAGCTGCAGCAGTAGTGTCACGCTTCCTGTCACGTGGATCAAGGGATCTGTGGCTTTCCCTCGAGGCTGTCCCTCGAGGCTTTCCCACGAGGCTTTCCCACAGGGCTGTGCCACATGCCACCTTGGGGTGAGTCGATCCTCGGCGTGAAAGACGAGCCGGTGAAGGGAAAAGAGGTTCCTCTGGAATGGACTGAGACATCTGGGGGACTCTTGGAATGGTGGCACGAACCTGGAGTTCCTCTCGCCGTTCCTGTTGAGAGGGCCTCCTCTTGAGATGCGACGGGAACGCCGGGAACTCTATCCCGACGAAGCAGGAAAAGGATCCCTCATCTCGAGCTACGAGGCGGAAAAGGGGCTACTCTGGATGTGGGCGGGACCCTCGTGATTCCTCTCGAGTGGAGACGGCTAGGTCGGGGAACTTCTTGATTTGCACCAATGGTGTGAAGGACCCTTTCGAAGTTCCAGAGGTGAGGTGTGATCAGCCTCGAGACGCCTCAGCGGAAATGGGCCTCATCTCGCCTGGAGCGGAGAACCTCCTGGATTTTCTCGAGTTGCGGCTGGTCTTCTCGAGTTACGACGGGGACCTCAGGGAACCGCTCTGCTGGCCTCAGGAAAGGCCAGTCCCCATGTGAGTTGCTAGGGGACCTCTCGGGATTCCTCTCCCGTCCATGCCGGGGCCTCAGTCCTTGTGTGGAGTCGGGGCCGGAACCTGAGGATTCCTCTCCAGTGTTGCCATGGATCTTGTGGTGCTTCTGAGTCTCCCCAGGGGAGTCAGGCCTCGTCTTGAGTGGGGGCATGCACGTGCGCTTTCCTCCCGAGCTGCAGCAGTAGTGTCACGCTTCCTGTCACGTGGATCAAGGGATCTGTGGCTTTCCCTCGAGGCTGTCCCTCGAGGCTTTCCCACGAGGCTTTCCCACAGGGCTGTGCCACGTGCCACCTTGGTGTGAGTCGATCCTCGGCGTGAAAGACGAGCCGGTGAAGGGAAAAGAGGTTCCTCTGGAATGGACTGAGACATCTGGGGGACTCTTGGAATGGTGGCACGACCCTGGAGTTCCTCTCGCCGTTCCTGTTGAGAGGGCCTCCTCTTGAGATGCGACGGGAAAGCCGGGAACTCTTTCCCAACGAAGCAGGGAAAGGATCCCTCATCTCGAGCTACGAGGCGGAAACGGGGCTCCTCTGGATGTGGGCGGGACCCTCGTGATTCCTCTCGAGTGGAGACGGCTAGGTCGGGGAACTTCTTGATTTGCACCAATGGTGTGAAGGACCCTTTCGAAGTTCCAGAGGTGAGGTGTGATCAGCCTCGAGACGCCTCAGCGGAAATGGGCCTCATCTCGCCTGGAGGGGAGAACCTCCTGGATTTTCTCGAGTTGCAGCAGGTCTTCTAGAGTTACGACGGGGACCTCAGGGACCCGCTCTGGTGGCCTCAGGAAAGGCCAGTCCCCATGCGAGTTGCTAGGGGACCTCTCGGGATTCCTCTCCCGTCCATGCCGGGGCCTCAGTCCTTGTGTGGAGTCGGGGCCGGAACCTGAGGATTCCTCTCCAGTGTTGCCATGGATCTTGGGGTGCTTCTGAGTCTCCCCAGGGGAGTCAGGCCTCGTCTCGAGTGGGGGCATGCACGTGCGCTTTCCTCCCGAGCTGCAGCAGTAGTGTCACGCTTCCTGTCACGTGGATCAAGGGATCTGTGGCTTTCCCTCGAGGCTGTCCCTCGAGGCTTTCCCACGAGGCTTTCCCACAGGGCTGTGCCACATGCCACCTTGGGGTGAGTCGATCCTCGGCGTGAAAGACGAGCCGGTGAAGGGAAAAGAGGTTCCTCTGGAATGGACTGAGACATCTGGGGGACTCTTGGAATGGTGGCACGAACCTGGAGTTCCTCTCGCCGTTCCTGTTGAGAGGGCCTCCTCTTGAGATGCGACGGGAACGCCGGGAACTCTATCCCGACGAAGCAGGGAAAGGATCCCTCATCTCGAGCTACGAGGCGGAAAAGGGGCTCCTCTGGATGCGGGCGGGACCCTCGTGATTCCTCTCGAGTGGAGACGGGTATGTCTGGGAACTTCTTGATTTGCAGCAAAGGTGTGAAGGACCCTTTCGAAGTTCCAGAGGTGAGGTGTGATCAGCCTCGAGACGCCTCAGCGGAAATGGGCCTCATCTCGCCTGGAGGGGAGAACCTCCTGGATTTTCTCGAGTTGCGGCAGGTCTTCTCGAGTTACGACGGGGACCTCAGGGACCCGCTCTGGTGGCCTCAGGAAAGGCCAGTCCCCATGCGAGTTGCTAGGGGACCTCTCGGGATTCCTCTCCCGTCCATGCCGGGGCCTCAGTCCTTGTGTGGAGTCGGGGCCGGAACCTGAGGATTCCTCTCCAGTGTTGCCATGGATCTTGGGGTGCTTCTGAGTCTCCCCAGGGGAGTCAGGCCTCGTCTCGAGTGGGGGCATGCACGTGCGCTTTCCTCCCGAGCTGCAGCAGTAGTGTCACGCTTCCTGTCACGTGGATCAAGGGACCTGTGGCTTTCTCTCGAGGCTGTCCCTCGAGGCTTTCCCACGAGGCTTTCCCACAGGGCTGTGCCACGTGCCACCTTGGTGTGAGTCGATCCTCGGCGTGAAAGACGAGCCGGTGAAGGGAAAAGAGGTTCCTCTGGAATGGACTGAGACATCTGGGGGACTCTTGAAATGGTGGCACGACCCTGGAGTTCCTCTCGCCGTTCCTGTTCAGAGGGCCTCCTCTTGAGATGCGACGGGAACGCCGGGAACTCTTTCCCGACGAAGCAGGGAAAGGATCCCTCATCTCGAGCTACGAGGCGGAAAAGGGGCTCCTCTGGATGCGGGCGGGACCCTCGTGATTCCTCTCGAGTGGAGACGGGTATGTCTGGGAACTTCTTGATTTGCAGCAAAGGTGTGAAGGACCCTTTCGAAGTTCCAGAGGTGAGGTGTGATCAGCCTCGAGACGCCTCAGCGGAAATGGGCCTCATCTCGCCTGGAGGGGAGAACCTCCTGGATTTTCTCGAGTTGCGGCAGGTCTTCTTGAGTTACGACGGGGACCTCAGGGACCCGCTCTGGTGGCCTCAGGAAAGGCCAGTCCCCATGCGAGTTGCTAGGGGACCTCTCGGGATTCCTCTCCCGTCCATGCCGGGGCCTCAGTCCTTGTGTGGAGTCGGGGCCGGAACCTGAGGATTCCTCTCCAGTGTTGCCATGGATCTTGGGGTGCTTCTGAGTCTCCCCAGGGGAGTCAGGCCTCGTCTCGAGTGGGGGCATGCACGTGCGCTTTCCTCCCGAGCTGCAGCAGTAGTGTCACGCTTCCTGTCACGTGGATCAAGGGATCTGTGGCTTTCCCTCGAGGCTGTCCCTCGAGGCTTTCCCACGAGGCTTTCCCACAGGGCTGTGCCACGTGCCACCTTGGTGTGAGTCGATCCTCGGCGTGAAAGACGAGCCGGTGAAGGGAAAAGAGGTTCCTCTGGAATGGACTGAGACATCTGGGGGACTCTTGGAATGGTGGCACGACCCTGGAGTTCCTCTCGCCGTTCCTGTTGAGAGGGCCTCCTCTTGAGATGCGACGGGAACGCCGGGAACTCTTTCCCGACGAAGCAGGGAAAGGATCCCTCATCTCGAGCTACGAGGCGGAAAAGGGGCTCCTCTGGATGCGGGCGGGACCCTCGTGATTCCTCTCGAGTGGAGACGGGTATGTCTGGGAACTTCTTGATTTGCAGCAAAGGTGTGAAGGACCCTTTCGAAGTTCCAGAGGTGAGGTGTGATCAGCCTCGAGACGCCTCAGCGGAAATGGGCCTCATCTCGCCTGGAGGGGAGAACCTCCTGGATTTTCTCGAGTTGCAGCAGGTCTTCTCGAGTTACGACGGGGACCTCAGGGACCCGCTCTGGTGGCCTCAGGAAAGGCCAGTCCCCATGCGAGTTGCTAGGGGACCTCTCGGGATTCCTCTCCCGTCCATGCCAGGGCCTCAGTCCTTGTGTGGAGTCGGGGCTGGAACCTGAGGATTCCTCTCCAGTGTTGCCATGGATCTTGGGGTGCTTCTGAGTCTCCCCAGGGGAGTCAGGCCTCGTCTCGAGTGGGGGCATGCACGTGCGCTTTCCTCCCGAGCTGCAGCAGTAGTGTCACGCTTCCTGTCACGTGGATCAAGGGATCTGTGGCTTTCCCTCGAGGCTGTCCCTCGAGGCTTTCCCACGAGGATTTCCCACAGGGCTGTGCCACATGCCACCTTGGGGTGAGTCGATCCTCGTCGTGAAAGACGAGCCGGTGAAGGGAAAAGAGGTTCCTCTGGAATGGACTGAGACATCTGGGGGACTCTTGGAATGGTGGCACGACCCTGGAGTTCCTCTCGCCGTTCCTGTTGAGAGGGCCTCCTCTTGAGATGCGACGGGAACGCCGGGAACTCTTTCCCGACGAAGCAGGGAAAGGATCCCTCATCTCGAGCTACGAGGCGGAAAAGGGGCTCCTCTGGATGCGGGCGGGACCCTCGTGATTCCTCTCGAGTGGAGACGGGTATGTCTGGGAACTTCTTGATTTGCAGCAAAGGTGTGAAGGACCCTTTCGAAGTTCCAGAGGTGAGGTGTGATCAGCCTCGAGACGCCTCAGCGGAAATGGGCCTCATCTCGCCTGGAGGGGAGAACCTCCTGGATTTTCTCGAGTTGCGGCAGGTCTTCTCGAGTTACGACGGGGACCTCAGGGACCCGCTCTGGTGGCCTCAGGAAAGGCCAGTCCCCATGCGAGTTGCTAGGGGACCTCTCGGGATTCCTCTCCCGTCCATGCCGGGGCCTCAGTCCTTGTGTGGAGTCGGGGCCGGAACCTGAGGATTCCTCTCCAGTGTTGCCATGGATCTTGGGGTGCTTCTGAGTCTCCCCAGGGGAGTCAGGTCTCGTCTCGAGTGGGGGCATGCACGTGCGCTTTCCTCCCGAGCTGCAGCAGTAGTGTCACGCTTCCGGTCACGTGGATCAAGGGATCTGTGGCTTTCCATCGAGGATGTCCCTCGAGGATTTCCCACGAGGCTTTCCCACAGGGCTGTGCCACGTGCCACCTTGGTGTGAGTCGATCCTCGGCGTGAAAGACGAGCCGGTGAAGGGAAAAGAGGTTCCTCTGGAATGGACTGAGACATCTGGGGGACTCTTGGAATGGTGGCACGACCCTGGAGTTCCTCTCGCCGTTCCTGTTGAGAGGGCCTCCTCTTGAGATGCGACGGGAACGCCGGGAACTCTTTCCCGACGAAGCAGGGAAAGGATCCCTCATCTCGAGCTACGAGGCGGAAAAGGGGCTCCTCTGGATGCGGGCGGGACCCTCGTGATTCCTCTCGAGTGGAGACGGGTATGTCTGGGAACTTCTTGATTTGCAGCAAAGGTGTGAAGGACCCTTTCGAAGTTCCAGAGGTGAGGTGTGATCAGCCTCGAGACGCCTCAGCGGAAATGGGCCTCATCTCGCCTAGAGGGGAGAACCTCCTGGATTTTCTCGAGTTGCAGCAGGTCTTCTCGAGTTACGACGGGGACTTCAGGGACCCGCTCTGGTGGCCTCAGGAAAGGCCAGTCCCCATGCGAGTTGCTAGGGGACCTCTCGGGATTCCTCTCCCGTCCATGCCAGGGCCTCAGTACTTGTGTGGAGTCGGGGCTGGAACCTGAGGATTCCTCTCCAGTGTTGCCATGGATCTTGGGGTGCTTCTGAGTCTCCCCAGGGGAGTCAGGCCTCGTCTCGAGTGGGGGCATGCCCGTGCGCTTTCCTCCCGAGCTGCAGCAGTAGTGTCACGCTTCCTGTCACGTGGATCAAGGGATCTGTGGCTTTCCCTCGAGGCTGTCCCTCGAGGCTTTCCCACGAGGCTTTCCCACAGGGCTGTGCCACATGCCACCTTGGGGTGAGTCGATCCTCGGCGTGAAAGACGAGCCGGTGAAGGGAAAAGAGGTTCCTCTGGAATGGACTGAGACATCTGGGGGACTCTTGGAATGGTGGCACGACCCTGGAGTTCCTCTCGCCATTCCTGTTGAGAGGGCCTCCTCTTGAGATGCGACGGGAACGCCGGGAACTCTTTCCCGACGAAGCAGGGAAAGGATCCCTCATCTCGAGCTACGAGGCGGAAACGGGGCTCCTCTTGATGTGGGCGGGACCCACGTGATTCCTCTCGAGTGGAGACGGGTATGTCGGGGAACTTCTTGATTTGCACCAAGGGTGTGATGGACCCTTTCGAAGTTCCAGAGGTGAGGTGTGATCAGCCTCGAGACGCCTCAGCGGAAATGGGCCTCATCTCGCCTGGAGGGGAGAACCTCCTGGATTTTCTCCAGTTGCGGCAGGTCTTCTCGAGTTACGACGGGGACCTCAGGGACCCGCTCTGCTGGCCTCAGGAAAGGCCAGTCCCCATGCGAGTTGCTAGGGGACCTCTCGGGATTCCTCTCCCGTCCATTCCGGGGCCTCAGTCCTTGTGTGGAGTCGGGGCCGGAACCTGAGGATTCCTCTCCAGTGTTGCCATGGATCTTGGGGTGCTTCTGAGTCTCCCCAGGGGAGTCAGGCCTCGACTCGAGTGGGGGCATGCACGTGCGCTTTCCTCCCGAGCTGCAGCAGTAGTGTCTCGCTTCCTGTCACCTGGATCAAGGGATCTGTGGCTTTCCCTTGAGGCTGTCCCTCGAGGCTTTCCCACGAGGCTTTCCCACAGGGCTGTGCCACGTGCCACCTTGGTGTGATTCGATCCTCGGCGTGAAAGACGAGCCGGTGAAGGGAAAAGAGTTTCCTCTGGAATGGACTGAGACATCTGGGGGACTCTTGGAATGGTGGCACGACCCTGGAGTTCCTCTCGCCGTTCCTGTTGAGAGGGCCTCCTCTTGAGATGCGACGGCAACGCCGGGAACTCTTTCCCGACGAAGCAGGGAAAGGATCCCTCATCTCGAGCTACGAGGCGGAAACGGGGCTCCTCTGGATGTGGGCGGGACCCACGTGATTCCTCTCGAGTGGAGACGGCTAGGTCGGGGAATTTCTTGATTTGCAGCAAGGGTGTGAAGGAGCCTTTCGAAGTTCTAGAGGTGAGGTGTGATCAGCTTCGAGACGCCTCAGCGGAAATTGGCCTCATCTCGCCTGGAGGGGAGAACCTCCTGGATTTTCTCGAGTTGCGGCAGGTCTTCTCGAGTTACGACGGGGACCTCAGGGACCCGCTCTGGTGGCCTCAGGAAAGGCCAGTCCCCATGCGAGTTGCTAGGGGACCTCTCGGGATTCCTCTCCCGTCCATGCCAGGGCCTCAGTACTTTTGTGGAGTCGGGGCTGGAACCTGAGGATTCCTCTCCAGTGTTGCCATGGATCTTGGGGTGCTTCTGAGTCTCCCCAGGGGAGTCAGGCCTCGTCTCGAGTGGGGGCATGCCCGTGCGCTTTCCTCCCGAGCTGCAGCAGTAGTGTCACGCTTCCTGTCACGTGGATCAAGGGATCTGTGGCTTTCCCTCGAGGCTGTCCCTCGAGGCTTTCCCACGAGGCTTTCCCACAGGGCTGTGCCACATGCCACCTTGGGGTGAGTCGATCCTCGGCGTGAAAGACGAGCCGGTGAAGGGAAAAGAGGTTCCTCTGGAATGGACTGAGACATCTGGGGGACTCTTGGAATGGTGGCACGACCCTGGAGTTCCTCTCGCCATTCCTGTTGAGAGGGCCTCCTCTTGAGATGCGACGGGAACGCCGGGAACTCTTTCCCGACGAAGCAGGGAAAGGATCCCTCATCTCGAGCTACGAGGCGGAAACGGGGCTCCTCTTGATGTGGGCGGGACCCACGTGATTCCTCTCGAGTGGAGACGGGTATGTCGGGGAACTTCTTGATTTGCACCAAGGGTGTGATGGACCCTTTCGAAGTTCCAGAGGTGAGGTGTGATCAGCCTCGAGACGCCTCAGCGGAAATGGGCCTCATCTCGCCTGGAGGGGAGAACCTCCTGGATTTTCTCCAGTTGCGGCAGGTCTTCTCGAGTTACGACGGGGACCTCAGGGACCCGCTCTGCTGGCCTCAGGAAAGGCCAGTCCCCATGCGAGTTGCTAGGGGACCTCTCGGGATTCCTCTCCCGTCCATGCCGTAGCCTCAGTCCTTGTGTGGAGTCGGGGCCGGAACCTGAGGATTCCTCTCCAGTGTTGCCATGGATCTTGGGGTGCTTCTGAGTCTCCCCAGGGGAGTCAGGCATCGTCTCGAGTGGGGGCATGCAGGTGCCCTTTCCTCCCGAGCTGCAGCAGTAGTGTCACGCTTCCTGTCACGTGGATCAAGGGATCTGTGGCTTTCCATCGAGGATGGCCCTCGAGGCTTTCCCACGAGGCTTTCCCACAGGGTTGTGCCACGTGCCACCTTAGGGTGAGTCGATCCTCGGCGTGAAAGACGAGCCGGTGAAGGGAAAAGAGGTTCCTCTGGAATGGACTGAGACATCTGGGGGACTCTTGGAATGGTGGCACGACCCTGGAGTTCCTCTCGCCGTTCCTGTTGAGAGGGCCTCCTCTTGAGATGCGACGGGAACGCCGGGAACTCTTTCCCGACGAAGCAGGGAAAGGATCCCTCATCTCGAGCTACGAGGCGGAAACGGGGCTCCTCTGGATGTGGGCGGGACCCTCGTGATTCCTCTCGAGTGGAGACGGGTATGTCTGGGAACGTCTTGATTTGCACCAAGGGTGTGAAGGACCCTTTCGAAGTTCCAGAGGTGAGGTGTGATCAGCCTCGAGACGCCTCAGCGGAAATGGGCCTCATCTCGCCTGGAGGGGAGAACCTCCTGGATTCTCTCGAGTTGCGGCAGGTCTTCTCGAGTTACGACGGGGACCTCAGGGACCCGCTCTGGTGGCCTCAGGAAAGGCCAGTCCCCATGCGAGTTGCTAGGGGACCTCTCGGGATTCCTCTCCCGTCCATGCCGGGGCCTCAGTCCTTGTGTGGAGTCGGGGCCGGAACCTGAGGATTCCTCTCCAGTGTTGCCATGGATCTTAGGGTACTTCTGAGTCTCCCCAGGGGAGTCAGGCCTCGACTCGAGTGGGGGCATGCAGGTGCGCTTTCCTCCCGAGCTGCAGCAGTAGTGTCACGCTTCCTGTCACGTGGATCAAGGGATCTGTGGCTTTCCCTCGAGGCTGTCCCTCGAGGCTTTCCCACGAGGCTTTCCCACAGGGCTGTGCCACGTGCCACCTTGGTGTGATTCGATCCTCGGCGTGAAAGACGAGCCGGTGAAGGGAAAAGAGGTTCCTCTGGAATGGACTGAGACATCTGGGGGACTCTTGGAATGGTGGCACGACCCTGGAGTTCCTCTCGCCGTTCCTGTTGAGAGGGCCTCCTCTTGAGTTGCGACGGGAACGCCGTTAACTCTTTCCCGACGAAGCAGGGAAAGGATCCCTCATCTCGAGCTACGAGGCGGAAACGGGGCTCCTCTGGATGTGGGCGGGACCCTCGTGATTCCTCTCGAGTGGAGACGGCTAGGTCGGGGAACTTCTTGATTTGCACCAAGGGTGTGAAGGAGCCTTTCGAAGTTCCAGAGGTGAGGTGTGATCAGCCTCGAGACGCCTCAGCGGAAAAGGGCCTCATCTCGCCTGGAGGGGAGAACCTCCTGGATTTTCTCGAGTTGCGGCAGGTCTTCTCGAGTTACGACGGGGACCACAGGGACCCGCTCTGGTGGCCTCAGGAAAGGACAGTCCCCATGCGAGTTTCTAGGGGACCTCTCGGGATTCCTCTCCCGTCCATGCCGGGGCCTCAGTCCTTGTGTGGAGTCGGGGCCGGAACCTGAGGATTCCTCTCCAGTGTTGCCATGGATCTTGGGGTGCTTCTGAGTCTCCCCAGGGGAGTCAGGCCTCGTCTCGAGTGGGGGCATGCACGTGCGCTTTCCTCCCGAGCTGCAGCAGTAGTGTCACGCTTCCTGTCACGTGGATCAAGGGATCTGTGGCTTTCCCTCGAGGCTGTCCCTCGAGGCATTCCCACGAGGCTTTCCCACAGGGCTGTGCCACGTGCCACCGTGGTGTGAGTCGATCCTCGGCGTGAAAGACGAGCCGGTGAAGGGAAAAGAGGTTCCTCTGGAATGGACTGAGACATCTGGGGGACTCTTGGAATGGTGGCACGACCCTGGAGTTCCTCTCGCCGTTCGTGTTGAGAGGGCCTCCTCTTGAGATGCGACGGGAACGCCGGGAACTCTTTCCCAACGAAGCAGGCAAAGGATCCCTCATCTCGAGCTACGAGGTGGAAACGGGGCTCCTCTGGATGTGGGCGGGACCATCGTGATTCCTCTCGAGTGGAGACGGGTATGTCTGGGAACGTCTTGATTTGCACCAAGGGTGTGAAGGACCCTTTCGAAGTTCCAGAGGTGAGGTGTGATCAGCCTCGAGACGCCTCAGCGGAAATGGGCCTCATCTCGCCTGGAGGGGAGAACCTCCTGGATTCTCTCGAGTTGCGGCAGGTCTTCTCGAGTTACGACGGGGACCTCAGGGACCCGCTCTGGTGGCCTCAGGAAAGGCCAGTCCCCATGCGAGTTGCTAGGGGACCTCTCGGGATTCCTCTCCCGTCCATGCCGGGGCCTCTGTCCTTGTGTGGAGTCGGGGCCGGAACCTGAGGATTCCTCTCCAGTGTTGCCATGGATCTTGGGGTGCTTCTGAGTCTCCCCAGGGGAGTCAGGCATCGTCTCGAGTGGGGGCATGCAGGTGCCCTTTCCTCCCGAGCTGCAGCAGTAGTGTCACGCTTCCTGTCACGTGGATCAAGGGATCTGTGGCTTTCCATCGAGGATGGCCCTCGAGGCTTTCCCACGAGGCTTTCCCACAGGGTTGTGCCACGTGCCACCTTAGGGTGAGTCGATCCTCGGCGTGAAAGACGAGCCGGTGAAGGGAAAAGAGGTTCCTCTGGAATGGACTGAGACATCTGGGGGACTCTTGGAATGGTGGCACGACCCTGGAGTTCCTCTCGCCGTTCCTGTTGAGAGGGCCTCCTCTTGAGATGCGACGGGAACGCCGGGAACTCTTTCCCGACGAAGCAGGGAAAGGATCCCTCATCTCGAGCTACGAGGCGGAAACGGGGCTCCTCTGGATGTGGGCGGGACCCTCGTGATTCCTCTCGAGTGGAGACGGGTATGTCTGGGAACGTCTTGATTTGCACCAAGGGTGTGAAGGACCCTTTCGAAGTTCCAGAGGTGAGGTGTGATCAGCCTCGAGACGCCTCAGCGGAAATGGGCCTCATCTCGCCTGGAGGGGAGAACCTCCTGGATTCTCTCGAGTTGCGGCAGGTCTTCTCGAGTTACGACGGGGACCTCAGGGACCCGCTCTGGTGGCCTCAGGAAAGGCCAGTCCCCATGCGAGTTGCTAGGGGACCTCTCGGGATTCCTCTCCCGTCCATGCCGGGGCCTCAGTCCTTGTGTGGAGTCGGGGCCGGAACCTGAGGATTCCTCTCCAGTGTTGCCATGGATCTTAGGGTACTTCTGAGTCTCCCCAGGGGAGTCAGGCCTCGACTCGAGTGGGGGCATGCAGGTGCGCTTTCCTCCCGAGCTGCAGCAGTAGTGTCACGCTTCCTGTCACGTGGATCAAGGGATCTGTGGCTTTCCCTCGAGGCTGTCCCTCGAGGCTTTCCCACGAGGCTTTCCCACAGGGCTGTGCCACGTGCCACCTTGGTGTGATTCGATCCTCGGCGTGAAAGACGAGCCGGTGAAGGGAAAAGAGGTTCCTCTGGAATGGACTGAGACATCTGGGGGACTCTTGGAATGGTGGCACGACCCTGGAGTTCCTCTCGCCGTTCCTGTTGAGAGGGCCTCCTCTTGAGTTGCGACGGGAACGCCGTTAACTCTTTCCCGACGAAGCAGGGAAAGGATCCCTCATCTCGAGCTACGAGGCGGAAACGGGGCTCCTCTGGATGTGGGCGGGACCCTCGTGATTCCTCTCGAGTGGAGACGGCTAGGTCGGGGAACTTCTTGATTTGCACCAAGGGTGTGAAGGAGCCTTTCGAAGTTCCAGAGGTGAGGTGTGATCAGCCTCGAGACGCCTCAGCGGAAAAGGGCCTCATCTCGCCTGGAGGGGAGAACCTCCTGGATTTTCTCGAGTTGCGGCAGGTCTTCTCGAGTTACGACGGGGACCACAGGGACCCGCTCTGGTGGCCTCAGGAAAGGACAGTCCCCATGCGAGTTTCTAGGGGACCTCTCGGGATTCCTCTCCCGTCCATGCCGGGGCCTCAGTCCTTGTGTGGAGTCGGGGCCGGAACCTGAGGATTCCTCTCCAGTGTTGCCATGGATCTTGGGGTGCTTCTGAGTCTCCCCAGGGGAGTCAGGCCTCGTCTCGAGTGGGGGCATGCACGTGCGCTTTCCTCCCGAGCTGCAGCAGTAGTGTCACGCTTCCTGTCACGTGGATCAAGGGATCTGTGGCTTTCCCTCGAGGCTGTCCCTCGAGGCATTCCCACGAGGCTTTCCCACAGGGCTGTGCCACGTGCCACCGTGGTGTGAGTCGATCCTCGGCGTGAAAGACGAGCCGGTGAAGGGAAAAGAGGTTCCTCTGGAATGGACTGAGACATCTGGGGGACTCTTGGAATGGTGGCACGACCCTGGAGTTCCTCTCGCCGTTCGTGTTGAGAGGGCCTCCTCTTGAGATGCGACGGGAACGCCGGGAACTCTTTCCCAACGAAGCAGGCAAAGGATCCCTCATCTCGAGCTACGAGGTGGAAACGGGGCTCCTCTGGATGTGGGCGGGACCATCGTGATTCCTCTCGAGTGGAGACGGGTATGTCTGGGAACGTCTTGATTTGCACCAAGGGTGTGAAGGACCCTTTCGAAGTTCCAGAGGTGAGGTGTGATCAGCCTCGAGACGCCTCAGCGGAAATGGGCCTCATCTCGCCTGGAGGGGAGAACCTCCTGGATTCTCTCGAGTTGCGGCAGGTCTTCTCGAGTTACGACGGGGACCTCAGGGACCCGCTCTGGTGGCCTCAGGAAAGGCCAGTCCCCATGCGAGTTGCTAGGGGACCTCTCGGGATTCCTCTCCCGTCCATGCCGGGGCCTCTGTCCTTGTGTGGAGTCGGGGCCGGAACCTGAGGATTCCTCTCCAGTGTTGCCATGGATCTTGGGGTGCTTCTGAGTCTCCCCAGGGGAGTCAGGCATCGTCTCGAGTGGGGGCATGCAGGTGCCCTTTCCTCCCGAGCTGCAGCAGTAGTGTCACGCTTCCTGTCACGTGGATCAAGGGATCTGTGGCTTTCCATCGAGGATGGCCCTCGAGGCTTTCCCACGAGGCTTTCCCACAGGGTTGTGCCACGTGCCACCTTAGGGTGAGTCGATCCTCGGCGTGAAAGACGAGCCGGTGAAGGGAAAAGAGGTTCATCTGGAATGGACTGAGACATCTGGGGGACTCTTGGAATGGTGGCACGACCCTGGAGTTCCTCTCGCCGTTCCTGTTGAGAGGGCCTCCTCTTGAGATGCGACGGGAACGCCGGGAACTCTTTCCCGACGAAGCAGGGAAAGGATCCCTCATCTCGAGCTACGAGGCGGAAACGGGGCTCCTCTGGATGTGGGCGGGACCCTCGTGATTCCTCTCGAGTGGAGACGGGTATGTCTGGGAACGTCTTGATTTGCACCAAGGGTGTGAAGGACCCTTTCGAAGTTCCAGAGGTGAGGTGTGATCAGCCTCGAGACGCCTCAGCGGAAATGGGCCTCATCTCGCCTGGAGGGGAGAACCTCCTGGATTCTCTCGAGTTGCGGCAGGTCTTCTCGAGTTACGACGGGGACCTCAGGGACCCGCTCTGGTGGCCTCAGGAAAGGCCAGTCCCCATGCGAGTTGCTAGGGGACCTCTCGGGATTCCTCTCCCGTCCATGCCGGGGCCTCAGTCCTTGTGTGGAGTCGGGGCCGGAACCTGAGGATTCCTCTCCAGTGTTGCCATGGATCTTAGGGTACTTCTGAGTCTCCCCAGGGGAGTCAGGCCTCGACTCGAGTGGGGGCATGCAGGTGCGCTTTCCTCCCGAGCTGCAGCAGTAGTGTCACGCTTCCTGTCACGTGGATCAAGGGATCTGTGGCTTTCCCTCGAGGCTGTCCCTCGAGGCTTTCCCACGAGGCTTTCCCACAGGGCTGTGCCACGTGCCACCTTGGTGTGATTCGATCCTCGGCGTGAAAGACGAGCCGGTGAAGGGAAAAGAGGTTCCTCTGGAATGGACTGAGACATCTGGGGGACTCTTGGAATGGTGGCACGACCCTGGAGTTCCTCTCGCCGTTCCTGTTGAGAGGGCCTCCTCTTGAGTTGCGACGGGAACGCCGGGAACTCTTTCCCGACGAAGCAGGGAAAGGATCCCTCATCTCGAGCTACGAGGCGGAAACGGGGCTCCTCTGGATGTGGGCGGGACCCTCGTGATTCCTCTCGAGTGGAGACGGCTAGGTCGGGGAACTTCTTGATTTGCACCAAGGGTGTGAAGGAGCCTTTCGAAGTTCCAGAGGTGAGGTGTGATCAGCCTCGAGACGCCTCAGCGGAAAAGGGCCTCATCTCGCCTGGAGGGGAGAACCTCCTGGATTTTCTCGAGTTGCGGCAGGTCTTCTCGAGTTACGACGGGGACCACAGGGACCCGCTCTGGTGGCCTCAGGAAAGGACAGTCCCCATGCGAGTTTCTAGGGGACCTCTCGGGATTCCTCTCCCGTCCATGCCGGGGCCTCAGTCCTTGTGTGGAGTCGGGGCCGGAACCTGAGGATTCCTCTCCAGTGTTGCCATGGATCTTGGGGTGCTTCTGAGTCTCCCCAGGGGAGTCAGGCCTCGTCTCGAGTGGGGGCATGCACGTGCGATTTCCTCCCGAGCTGCAGCAGTAGTGTCACGCTTCCTGTCACGTGGATCAAGGGATCTGTGGCTTTCCCTCGAGGCTGTCCCTCGAGGCTTTCCCACGAGGCTTTCCCACAGGGCTGTGCCACGTGCCACCGTGGTGTGAGTCGATCCTCGGCGTGAAAGACGAGCCGGTGAAGGGAAAAGAGGTTCCTCTGGAATGGACTGAGACATCTGGGGGACTCTTGGAATGGTGGCACGACCCTGGAGTTCCTCTCGCCGTTCGTGTTGAGAGGGCCTCCTCTTGAGATGCGACGGGAACGCCGGGAACTCTTTCCCAACGAAGCAGGCAAAGGATCCCTCATCTCGAGCTACGAGGTGGAAACGGGGCTCCTCTGGATGTGGGCGGGACCATCGTGATTCCTCTCGAGTGGAGACGGGTATGTCTGGGAACGTCTTGATTTGCACCAAGGGTGTGAAGGACCCTTTCGAAGTTCCAGAGGTGAGGTGTGATCAGCCTCGAGACGCCTCAGCGGAAATGGGCCTCATCTCGCCTGGAGGGGAGAACCTCCTGGATTCTCTCGAGTTGCGGCAGGTCTTCTCGAGTTACGACGGGGACCTCAGGGACCCGCTCTGGTGGCCTCAGGAAAGGCCAGTCCCCATGCGAGTTGCTAGGGGACCTCTCGGGATTCCTCTCCCGTCCATGCCGGGGCCTCTGTCCTTGTGTGGAGTCGGGGCCGGAACCTGAGGATTCCTCTCCAGTGTTGCCATGGATCTTGGGGTGCTTCTGAGTCTCCCCAGGGGAGTCAGGCCTCGTCTCGAGTGGGGGCATGCACGTGCGGTTTCCTCCCGAGCTGCAGCAGTAGTGTCACGCTTCCTGTCACGTGGATCAAGGGATCTGTGGCTTTCCCTCGAGGCTGTCCCTCGAGGCTTTCCCACTAGGCTTTCCCAGAGGGCTGTGCCAGGGGCCACCTTGGTGAGAGTCGATCCTCGGCTTGAAAGACGAGCCGGTGAAGGGAAAAGAGGTTCCTCTGGAATGGACTGAGACATCTGGGGGACTCTTGGAATGGTGGCACGACCCTGGAGTTCCTCTCGCCGTTCCTGTTGAGAGGGCCTCCTCTTGAGATGCGACGGGAACGCCGGGAACACTTTCCCGACGAAGCAGGGAAAGGATCCCTCATCTCGAGCTACGAGGCGGAAACGGGGCTCCTCTGGATGTGGGCGGGACCCTCGTGATTCCTCTCGAGTGGAGACGGGTATGTCGGGGAACTTCTTGATTTGCACCAAGGGTGTGAAGGACCCTTTCGAAGTTCCAGAGGGGAGGTGTGATCAGCCTCGAGACGCCTCAGCGGAAGTGGGCCTCATCTCGCCTGGAGGGGAGAACCTCCTGGATTTTCTCGAGTTGCGGCAGGTCTTCTCGAGTTACGACGGGGACCTCAGGGACCCGCTCTGGTGGCCTCAGGAAAGGCCAGTCCCAATGCGAGTTGCTAGGGGACCTCTCGGGATTCCTCTCCCTTCCATGCCGGGGCCTCAGTCCTTGTGTGGAGTCGGGGCCGGAACCTGAGGATTCCTCTCCAGTGTTGCCATGGATCTTGGGGTGCTTCTGAGTCTCCCCAGGGGAGTCAGGCATCGTCTCGAGTGGGGGCATGCACGTGGGCTTTACTCCCGAGCTGCAGCAGTAGTGTTACGCTTCCTGTCACGTGGATCAAAGGATCTGTGGCTTTCCCTCGAGGCTGTCCCTCGAGGCTTTCCCACGAGGCTTTCCCACAGGGCTGTGCCACATGCCACCTTGGTGTGATTCGATCCTCGGCGTGAAAGACGAGCCGGTGAAGGGAAAAGAGGTTCCTCTGGAATGGACTGAGACATCTGGGGGACTCTTGGAATGGTGGCACGACCCTGGAGTTCCTCTCGCCGTTCCTGTTGAGAGGGCCTCCTCTTGAGTTGCGACGGGAAGGCCGGGAACTCTTTCCCGACGAAGCAGGGAAAGGATCCCTCATCTCGAGCTACGAGGCGGAAACGGGGCTCCTCTGGATATGGGCGGGACCCACGTGATTCCTCTCGAGTGGAGACGGCTAGGTCGGGGAACTTCTTGATTTGCACCAAGGGTGTGAAGGAGCCTTTCGAAGTTCCAGATGTGAGGTGTGATCAGCCTCGAGACGCCTCAGCGGAAATGGGCCTCATCTCGCCTAGAGGGGAGAACCTCCTGGATTTTCTCGAGTTGCGGCAGGTCTTCTCGAGTTACGACGGGGACCACAGGGACCCGCTCTGGTGGCCTCAGGAAAGGACAGTCCCCATGCGAGTTTCTAGGGGACCTCTCGCGATTCCTCTCCCGTCCATGCCGGGGCCTCTGTCCTTGTGTGGAGTCGGGGGCGGAACCTGAGGATTCCTCTCCAGTGTTGCCATGGATCTTGGGGTGCTTCTGAGTCTCCCCAGGGGAGTCAGGCCTCGTCTCGAGTGGGGGCATGCACGTGCGCTTTCCTCCCGAGCTGCAGCAGTAGTGTCACGCTTCCTGTCACGTGGATCAAGGGATCTGTGGCTTTCCCTCGAGGCTGTCCCTCGAGGCTTTCCCACGAGGCTTTCCCAGAGGGCTGTGCCAGGGGCCACCTTGGTGAGAGTCGATCCTCGGCTTGAAAGACGAGCCGGTGAAGGGAAAAGAGGTTCCTCTGGAATGGACTGAGACATCTGGGGGACTGTTGGAATGGTGGCACGACCCTGGAGTTCCTCTCGCCGTTCCTGTTGAGAGGGCCTCCTCTTGAGATGCGACGGGAACGCCGGGAACACTTTCCCGATGAAGCAGGGAAAGGATCCCTCATCTCGAGCTACGAGGCGGAAACGGGGCTCCTCTGGATGTGGGCGGGACCCTCGTGATTCCTCTCGAGTGGAGACGGCTATGTCGGGGAACTTCTTGATTTGCAGCAAAGGTGTGAAGGACCCTTTCGAAGTTCCAGAGGTGAGGTGTGATCAGCCTCGAGACGCCTCAGCGAAAATGGGCCTCATCTCGCCTGGAGGGGAGAACCTCCTGGATTTTCTCCAGTTGCGGCAGGTCTTCTCGAGTTACGACGGGGACCTCAGGGACCCGCTCTTGTGGCCTCAGGAAAGGCCAGTCCCCATGCGAGTTTCTAGGGGACCTCTCGGGATTCCTCTCCCGTCCATGCCGGGGCCTCTGTCCTTGTGTGGAGTCGGGGCCAGAACCTGAGGATTCCTCTCCAGTGTTGCCATGGATCTTGGGGTGCTTCTGAGTCTCCCCAGGGGAGTCAGCCCTCGTCTCGAGTGGGGGCATGCACGTGCGCTTTCCTCCCGAGCTGCAGCAGTAGTGTCACGCTTCCTGTCACGTGGATCAAGGGATCTGTGGCTTTCCCTCGAGGCTGTCCCTCGAGGCTTTCCCACGAGGCTTTCCCACAGGGCTGTGCCACGTGCCACCTTGGTGTGATTCGATCCTCGGCGTGATAGACGAGCCGGTGAAGGGAAAAGAGGTTCCTCTGGAATGGACTGAGACATCTGGGTGACTCTTGGAATGGTGGCACGACCCTGGAGTTCCTCTCGCCGTTCCTGTTGAGAGGGCCTCCTCTTGAGATGCGACGGGAACGCCGGGAACACTTTCCCGACGAAGCAGGGAAAGGATCCCTCATCTCGAGCTACGAGGCGGAAACGGGGCTCCTCTGGATGTGGGCGGGACCCTCGTGATTCCTCTCGAGTGGAGACGGCTATGTCGGGGAACTTCTTGATTTGCACCAAGGGTGTGAAGGAGCCTTTCGAAGTTCCAGAGGTGAGGTGTGATCAGCCTCGAGACGCCTCAGCGGAAATGGGCCTCATCTCGCCTGGAGGGGAGAACCTCCTGGATTTTCTCGAGTTGCGGCAGGTCTTCTCGAGTTACGACGGAGACCTCAGGGACCCGCTCTGGTGGCCTCAGGAAAGGCCAGTCCCCATGCGAGTTGCTAGGGGACCTCTCGGGATTCCTCTCCCGTCCATGCCGGGGCCTCAGTCCTTGTGTGGCGTCGGGGCCGGAACCTGAGGATTCCTCTCCAGTGTTGCCATGGATCTTGGGGTGCTTCTGAGTCTCCCCAGGGGAGTCAGGCCTCGTCTCGAGTGGGGGCATGCACGTGCGCTTTCCTCCCGAGCTGCAGCAGTAGTGTCACGCTTCCTGTCACGTGGATCAAGGGATCTGTGGCTTTCCCTCGAGGATGTCCCTCGAGGCTTTCCCACGAGGCTTTCCCACAGGGCTGTGCCACGTGCCACCTTGGTGTGAGTCGATCCTCGGCGTGAAAGACGAGCCGGTGAAGGGAAAAGAGGTTCCTCTGGAATGGACTGAGACATCTGGGGGACTCTTGGAATGGTGGCACGACCCTGGAGTTCCTCTCGCCGTTCCTGTTGAGAGGGCCTCTTCTTGAGATGCGACGGGAACGCCGGGAACTCTTTCCCGATGAAGCAGGGAAAGGATCCCTCATCTCGAGCTACGAGGCGGAAACGGGGCTCCTCTGGATGTGGGCGGGACCCTCGTGATTCCTCTCGAGTGGAGACGGCTATGTCGGGGAACTTCTTGATTTGCACCAAGGGTGTGAAGGACCCTTTCGAAGTTCCAGAGGTGAGGTGTGATCAGCCTCGAGACGCCTCAGCGGAAATGGGCCTCATCTCGCCTGGAGGGCAGAACCTCCCGGATTTTCTCGAGTTGCGGCAGGTCTTCTCGAGTTACGACGGGGACCACAGGGACCCGCTCTGGTGGCCTCAGGAAAGGCCAGTCCCCATGCGAGTTGCTAGGGTACCTCTCGGGATTCCTCTCCCGTCCATGCCGGGGCCTCAGTCCTTGTGTGGAGTCGGGGCCGGAACCTGAGGATTCCTCTCCAGTGTTGCCATGGATCTTGGGGTGCTTCTGAGTCTCCCCAGGGGAGTCAGCCCTCGTCTCGAGTGGGGGCATGCACGTGCGCTTTCCTCCCGAGCTGCAGCAGTAGTGTCACGCTTCCTGTCACGTGGATCAAGGGATCTGTGGCTTTCCCTCGAGGCTGTCCCTCGAGGCTTTCCCACGAGGCTTTCCCACAGGGCTGTGCCACGTGCCACCTTGGTGTGATTCGATCCTCGGCGTGATAGACGAGCCGGTGAAGGGAAAAGAGGTTCCTCTGGAATGGACTGAGACATCTGGGTGACTCTTGGAATGGTGGCACGACCCTGGAGTTCCTCTCGCCGTTCCTGTTGAGAGGGCCTCCTCTTGAGATGCGACGGGAACGCCGGGAACACTTTCCCGACGAAGCAGGGAAAGGATCCCTCATCTCGAGCTACGAGGCGGAAACGGGGCTCCTCTGGATGTGGGCGGGACCCTCGTGATTCCTCTCGAGTGGAGACGGCTATGTCGGGGAACTTCTTGATTTGCCCCAAGGGTGTGAAGGAGCCTTTCGAAGTTCCAGAGGTGAGGTGTGATCAGCCTCGAGACGCCTCAGCGGAAATGGGCCTCATCTCGCCTGGAGGGGAGAACCTCCTGGATTTTCTCGAGTTGCGGCAGGTCTTCTCGAGTTACGACGGAGACCTCAGGGACCCGCTCTGGTGGCCTCAGGAAAGGCCAGTCCCCATGCGAGTTGCTAGGGGACCTCTCGGGATTCCTCTCCCGTCCATGCCGGGGCCTCAGTCCTTGTGTGGCGTCGGGGCCGGAACCTGAGGATTCCTCTCCAGTGTTGCCATGGATCTTGGGGTGCTTCTGAGTCTCCCCAGGGGAGTCAGGCCTCGTCTCGAGTGGGGGCATGCACGTGCGCTTTCCTCCCGAGCTGCAGCAGTAGTGTCACGTTTCCTGTCACGTGGATCAAGGGATCTGTGGCTTTCCCTCGAGGATGTCCCTCGAGGCTTTCCCACGAGGCTTTCCCACAGGGCTGTGCCACGTGCCACCTTGGTGTGAGTCGATCCTCGGCGTGAAAGACGAGCCGGTGAAGGGAAAAGAGGTTCCTCTGGAATGGACTGAGACATCTGGGGGACTCTTGGAATGGTGGCACGACCCTGGAGTTCCTCTCGCCGTTCCTGTTGAGAGGGCCTCCTCTTGAGATGCGACGGGAACGCCGGGAACTCTTTCCCGATGAAGCAGGGAAAGGATCCCTCATCTCGAGCTACGAGGCGGAAACGGGGCTCCTCTGGATGTGGGCGGGACCCTCGTGATTCCTCTCGAGTGGAGACGGCTATGTCGGGGAACTTCTTGATTTGCACCAAGGGTGTGAAGGACCCTTTCGAAGTTCCAGAGGTGAGGTGTGATCAGCCTCGAGACGCCTCAGCGGAAATGGGCCTCATCTCGCCTGGAGGGCAGAACCTCCCGGATTTTCTCGAGTTGCGGCAGGTCTTCTCGAGTTACGACGGGGACCACAGGGACCCGCTCTGGTGGCCTCAGGAAAGGCCAGTCCCCATGCGAGTTGCTAGGGTACCTCTCGGGATTCCTCTCCCGTCCATGTCGGGGCCTCAGTCCTTGTGTGGAGTCGGGGCCAGAACCTGAGGATTCCTCTCCAGTGTTGCCATGGATCTTGGGGTGCTTCTGAGTCTCCCCAGGGGAGTCAGGCCTCGTCTCGAGTGGGGGCATGCACGTGCGCTTTCCTCCCGAGCTGCAGCAGTAGTGTCACGCTTCCTGTCACGTGGATCAAGGGATCTGTGGCTTTCCCTCGAGGCTGTCCCTCGAGGCTTTCCCACGAGGCTTTCCCACAGGGATGTGCCACGTGCCACCTTGGTGTGGGTCGATCCTCGGCGTGAAAGACGAGCCGGTGAAGGGAAAAGAGGTTCCTCTGGAATGGACTGAGATATCTGGGGGACTCTTGGAATGGTGGCACCTCCCTGGAGTTCCTCTCGCCGTTCCTGTTGAGAGGGCCTCCTCTTGAGGTGCGACGGGAACGCCGGGAACTCTTTCCCGACGAAGCAGGGAAAGGATCCCTCATCTCGAGCTACGAGGCGGAAACGGGGCTCCTCTGGATGTGGGCGGGAACCTCGTGATTCCTCTCGAGTGGAGACGGGTATGTCGGGGAACTTCTTGATTTGCACCAAGGGTGTGAAGGACCCTTTCGAAGTTCCAGAGGGGAGGTGTGATCAGCCTCGAGACGCCTCAGCGGAAGTGGGCCTCATCTCGCCTGGAGGGGAGAACCTCCTGGATTTTCTCGAGTTCCGGCAGGTCTTCTCGAGTTACGACGGGGACCTCAGGGACCCGCTCTGGTGGCCTCAGGAAACGCCAGTCCCAATGCGAGTTGCTAGGGGACCTCTCGGGATTCCTCTCCCGTCCATGCCGGGGCCTCAGTCCTTGTGTGGAGTCGGGGCCGGAACCTGAGGATTCCTCTCCAGTGTTGCCATGGATCTTGGGGTGCTTCTGAGTCTCCCCAGGGGAGTCAGGCCTCGTCTCGAGTGGGGGCATGCACGTGGGCTTTCCTCCCGAGCTGCAGCAGTAGTGTTACGCTTCCTGTCACGTGGATCAAGGGATCTGTGGCTTTCTCTCGAGGGTGTCCCTCGAGGCTTTCCCACGAGGCTTTCCCACAGGGCTGTGCCACGTGCCACCTTGGTATGAGTCGATCCTCGGCGTGAGATCCGAGCCGGTGAAGGGAAAAGAGGTTCCTCTGGAATGGACTGAGACATCTGGGGGACTCTTGGAATGGTGGCACGACCCTGGAGTTCCTCTCGCCGTTCCTGTTGAGAGGGCCTCCTCTTGAGATGCGACGGGAACGCCGGGAACTCTTTCCCGACGAAGCAGGGAAAGGATCCCTCATCTCGAGCTACGAGGCAGAAACGGGGCTCCTCTGGATGTGGGCGGGACCCTCGTGATTCCTCTCGAGTGGAGACGGCTATGTCGGGGAACTTCTTGATTGCACCAAGGGTGTGAAGGACCCTTTCGAAGTTCCAGAGGTGAGGTGTGATCAGCCTCGAGACGCCTCAGCGGAAATGGGCCTCATCTCGCCTGGAGGGGAGAACCTCCTGGATTTTCTCGAGTTGCGGCAGGTCTTCTTGAGTTACGACGGGGAACTCAGGGACCCGCTCTGGTGGCCTCAGGAAAGGCCAGTCCCCATGCGAGTTGCTAGGGGACCTCTCGGGATTCCTCTCCCGTCCATGCCGGGGCCTGTGTCCTTGTGTGGAGTCGGGGCCGGAACCTGAGGATTCCTCTCCAGTGTTGCCATGGATCTTGGGGTGCTTCTGAGTCTCCCCAGGGGAGTCAGCCCTCGTCTCGTGTGGGGGCATGCACGTGCGCTTTCCTCCCGAGCTGCAGCAGTAGTGTCATGCTTCCTGTCACGTGGATCAAGGGATCTGTGGCTATCCCTCGAGGCTGTCCCTCGAGGCTTTCCCACGAGGCTTTCCCACAGGGCTGTGCCACTTGCCACCTTGTTGTGAGTCGATCCTCGGCGTGAAAGACGAGCCGGAAAAGAGGTTCCTCTGGAATGGACTGAGACATCTGGGGGACTCTTGGAATGGTGGCACGACCCTGGAGTTCCTCTCTCCGTTCCTGTTGAGAGGGCCTCCTCTTGAGATGCGACGGGAACGCCCGGAACTCTTTCCCGACGAAGCAGGGAAAGGATTCCTCATCTCGAGCTACGAGGCGGAAACGGGGCTCCTCTGGATGTGGGCGGGACCCTCGTGATTCCTCTCGAGTGGAGACGGGTATGTCGGGGAACTTCTTGATTTACACCAAGGGTGTGAAGGACCCTTTCGAAGTTCCAGAGGTGAGGTGTGATCAGCCTCGAGACGCCTCAGCGGAAATGGGCCTCATCTCGCCTGGAGGGGAGAACCTCCTTGATTTTCTCGAGTTGCGGCACGTCTTCTCGAGTTACGACGGGGACCTCAGGGACCCGCTCTGGTGGCCTCAGGAAAGGCCAGTCCCCATGCGAGTTGATAGGGGACCTCTCGGGATTCCCCTCCCGTCCATGCCGGGGCCTCAGTCCTTGTGTGGAGTCGGGGCCGGAACCTGAGGATTCCTCTCCAGTGTTGCCATGGATCTTGGGGTGTTTCTGAGACTCCCCAGGGGAGTCAGGCCTCGTCTCGAGTGGGGGCATGCACGTGCGCTTTCCTCCCGAGCTGCAGCAGTAGTGTCACGCTTCCTGTCACGTGGATCAAGGGATTTGTGGCTTTCCCTCGAGGCTGTCCCTCGAGGCTTTCCCACGAGGCTTTCCCACAGGCCTGTGCCACGTGCCACCTTGGGGTGAGTCGATCCTCGGCGTGAAAGACGAGCCGGTGAAGGGAAAAGAGGTTCCTCTGGAATGGACTGAGACATCTGGGGGACTCTTGAAATGGTGGCACGACCCTGGAGTTCCTCTCGCCGTTCCTGTTGAGAGGGCCTCCTCTTGAGATGCGACGGGAACGCCGGGAACTCTTTCCCGACGAAGCAGGGAAAGGATCCCTCATCTCGAGCTACGAGGCGGAAACGGGGCTCCTCTGGATGTGGGCGGGACCCTTGTGATTCCTCTCGAGTGGAGACGGGTATGTCGGGGAACTTCTTGATTTGCACCAAGGGTGTGAGGGACCCTTTCGTAGTTCCAGAGGTGAGGTGTGATCAGCCTCGAGACGCCTCAGCGGAAATGGGCCTCATCTCGCCTGGAGGGGAGAACCTCCTGGATTTTCTGGAGTTGCGGCAGGTCTTCTCGAGTTACGACGGGGACCTCAGGACCCGCTCTGGTGGCCTCAGGAAAGGCCAATCCCCATGCGAGTTGCTAGGGGACCTCTCGGGATTCCTCTCCCGTCCATGCCGGGGCCTCAGTCCTTGTGTGGAGTCGGGGCCGGAACCTGAGGATTCCTCTCCAGTGTTGCCATGGATCTTGGGGTGCTTCTGAGTCTCCCCAGGGGAGTCAGGCCTCGTCTCGAGTGGGGGCATGCACGTGCGCTTTCCTCCCGAGCTGCAGCAGTAGTGTCACGCTTCCTGTCACGTGGATCAAAGGATCTGTGGCTTTCCCTCGAGGCTGTCCCTCGAGGCTTTCCCACGAGGCTTTCCCACAGGGCTGTGCCACATGCCACCTTGGTGTGAGTCGATCCTCGGCGTGAAAGACGAGCCGGTGAAGGGAAAAGAGGTTCCTCTGGAATGGACTGAGACATCTGGGGGACTCTTGGAATGGTGGCACGACCCTGGAGTTCCTCTCGCCGTTCCTGTTGAGAGGGCCTCCTCTTGAGATGCGACGGGAAGGCCGGGAACTCTTTCCCGACGAAGCAGGGAAAGGATCCCTCATCTCGAGCTACGAGGCGGAAACGGGGCTCCTCTGGATGTGGGCGGGACACTCGTGATTCCTCTCGAGTGGAGACGGGTATGTCGGGGAACTTCTTGATTTGCAGCAAAGGTGTGAAGGACCCTTTCAAAGTTCAAGAGGTGAGGTGTGATCAGGCTCGAGACGCCTCAGCGAAAATGGGCCTCATCTCGCCTGGAGGGGAGAACCTCCTGGATTTTCTCCAGTTGCGGCAGGTCTTCTCGAATTACGACGGGGACCTCAGGGACCCGCTCTGGTGGCCTCAGGAAAGGCCAGTCCCCATGCGAGTTGCTAGGGGACCTCTCGGGATTCCTCTCCCGTCCATGCCGGGGCCTCAGTCCTTGTGTGGAGTCAGGGACGGAACCTGAGGATTCCTCTCCAGTGTTGCCATGGATCTTGGGGTGCTTCTGAGTCTCCCCAGGGAAGTCAGGCCTCGTCTCGAGTGGGGGCATGCACGTGTGCTTTCCTCCCGAGCTGCAGCAGTAGTGTCACGCTTCCTGTCACGTGGATCAAGGGATCTGTGGCTTTCCCTCGAGGCTATCCCTCGAGGCTTTCCAACGAGGCTTTCCCACAGGGCTGTGCCACGTGCCACCTTGGTGTGAGTCAATCCTCGGCGTGAAAGACGAGCCGGTGAAGGGAAAAGAGGTTCCTCTGGAATGGACTGAGACATCTGGGGGACTCTTGAAATGGTGGCACGACCCTGGAGTTCCTCTCGCCGTTCCTGTTGAGAGGGCGTCCTCTTGAGATGCGACGGGAACGCCGGGAACTCTTTCCCGACGAAGCAGGGAAAGGATCCCTCATCTCGAGCTACGAGGCGGAAACGGGGCTCCGATGGATGTGGGCGGGACCCACGTGATTCCTCTCGAGTGGAGACGGGTATGTCAGGGAACTTCTTGATTTGCACCAAGGGTGTGAAGGACCCTTTCGAAGTTCCAGAGGTGAGGTGTGATCAGCCTCGAGACGCCTCAGCGGAAATGAGCCTCATCTCGCCTGGAGGGGAGAACCTCCTGGATTTTCTCGAGTTGCGGCAGGTCTTCTCGAGTTACGACGGGGACCTCAGGGACCCGCTCTGGTGGCCTCAGGAAAGGCCAGTCCCCATGCGAGTTGCTAGGGGACTTCTCGGGATTCCTCTCCCGTCCATGCCGGGGCCTCAGTCCTTGTGTGGAGTCGGGGCCGGAACCTGAGGATTCCTCTCCAGTGTTGCCATGGATCTTGGGGTGCTTCTGAGTCTCCCCAGGGGAGTCAGGCCTCGTCTCGAGTGGGGGCATGCACGTGCGCTTTCCTCCCGAGCTGCAGCAGTAGTGTCACGCTTCCTGTCACGTGGTTCAAGGGATCTATGGCTTTCCCTCCAGGCTGTCCCTCGAGGCTTTCCCACGAGGCTTTCCCACAGGGCTGTGCCACGTGCCACCTTGGTGTGAGTCGATCCTCGGCGTGAAAGACGAGCCGGTGAAGGGAAAAGAGGTTCCTCTGGAATGGACTGAGACATCTGGGGGACTCTTGAAATGGTGGCACGACCCTGGAGTTCCTCTCGCCGTTCCTGTTGACAGGGCCTCCTCTTGAGATGTGACGGGAACGCCGGGAACTCTTTCCCGACGAAGCAGGGAAAGGATCCCTCATCTCGAGCTACGAGGCGGAAACGGGGCTCCTCTGGATGTGGGTGGGACCCACGTAATTCCTCTCGAGTGGAGACGGCTAGGTCGGGGAACTTCTTGATTTGCACCAAGGGTGTGAAGGACCCTTTCGAAGTTCCAGAGGTGAGGTGTGATCAGCCTCGAGACGCCTCAGTGGAAATGGGCCTCATCTCGCCTGGAGGGGAGAACCTCCTGGATTTTCTGGAGTTGCGGCAGGTCTTCTCGAGTTACGACGGGGACCTCAGGGACCCGCTCTGGTGGCCTCAGGAAAGGCCAATCCCCATGCGAGTTGCTAGGGGACCTCTCGGGATTCCTCTCCCGTCCATGCCGGGGCCTCAGTCCTTGTGTGGAGTCGGGGCCGGAACCTGAGGATTCCTCTCCAGTGTTGCCATGGATCTTGGGGTGCTTCTGAGTCTCCCCAGGGGAGTCAGGCCTCGTCTCGAGTGGGGGCATGCACGTGCGCTTTCCTCCCGAGCTGCAGCAGTAGTGTCACGCTTCCTGTCACGTAGATCAAAGGATCTGTGGCTTTCCCTCGAGGCTGTCCCTCGAGGCTTTCCCACGAGGCTTTCCCACAGGGCTGTGCCACATGCCACCTTGGTGTGAGTCGATCCTCGGCGTGAAAGACGAGCCGGTGAAGGGAAAAGAGGTTCCTCTGGAATGGACTGAGACATCTGGGGGACTCTTGGAATGGTGGCACGACCCTGGAGTTCCTCTCGCCGTTCCTGTTGAGAGGGCCTCCTCTTGAGATGCGACGGGAAGGCCGGGAACTCTTTCCCGACGAAGCAGGGAAAGGATCCCTCATCTCGAGCTACGAGGCGGAAACGGGGCTCCTCTGGATGTGGGCGGGACACTCGTGATTCCTCTCGAGTGGAGACGGGTATGTCGGGGAACTTCTTGATTTGCAGCAAAGGTGTGAAGGACCCTTTCAAAGTTCCAGAGGTGAGGTGTGATCAGCCTCGAGACGCCTCAGCGAAAATGGGCCTCATCTCGCCTGGAGGGGAGAACCTCCTGGATTTTCTCCCGTTGCGGCAGGTCTTCTCGAATTACGACGGGGACCTCAGGGACCCGCTCTGGTGGCCTCAGGAAAGGCCAGTCCCCATGCGAGTTGCTAGGGGACCTCTCGGGATTCCTCTCCCGTCCATGCCGGGGCCTCAGTCCTTGTGTGGAGTCGGGGCCGGAACCTGAGGATTCCTCTCCAGTGTTGCCATGGATCTTGGGGTGCTTCTGAGTCTCCCCAGGGAAGTCAGGCCTCGTCTCGAGTGGGGGCATGCACGTGTGCTTTCCTCCCGAGCTGCAGCAGTAGTGTCACGCTTCCTGTCACGTGGATCAAGGGATCTGTGGCTTTCCCTCGAGGCTATCCCTCGAGGCTTTCCAACGAGGCTTTCCCACAGGGCTGTGCCACGTGCCACCTTGGTGTGAGTCAATCCTCGGCGTGAAAGACGAGCCGGTGAAGGGAAAAGAGGTTCCTCTGGAATGGACTGAGACATCTGGGGGACTCTTGAAATGGTGGCACGACCCTGGAGTTCCTCTCGCCGTTCCTGTTGAGAGGGCGTCCTTTTGAGATGCGACGGGAACGCCGGGAACTCTTTCCCGACGAAGCAGGGAAAGGATCCCTCATCTCGAGCTACGAGGCGGAAACGGGGCTCCTATGGATGTGGGCGGGACCCACGTGATTCCTCTCGAGTGGAGACGGGTATGTCGGGGAACTTCTTGATTTGCACCAAGGGTGTGAAGGACCCTTTCGAAGTTCCAGAGGTGAGGTGTGATCAGCCTCGAGACGCCTCAGCGGAAATGGGCCTCATCTCGCCTGGAGGGGAGAACCTCCTGGATTTTCTTGAGTTGCGGCAGGTCTTCTCGAGTTACGACGGGGACCACAGGGACCCGCTCTGTTGGCCTCAGGAAAGACCAGTCCCCATGCGAGTTGCTAGGGGACCTCTCGGGATTCCTCTCCCGTCCATGCCGGGGCCTCAGTCCTTGTGTGGAGTCGGGGCCGGAACCTGAGGATTCCTCTCCAGTGTTGCCATGGATCTTGGGGTGCTTCTGAGTCTCCCCAGGGGAGTCAGGCCTCGTCTCGAGTGGGGGCATGCACGTGCGCTTTCCTCCCGAGCTGCAGCAGTAGTGTCACGCTTCCTGTCACGTGGATCAAGGGATCTGTGGCTTTCCCTCGAGGCTGTCCCTCGAGGCTTTCCCACGAGGCTTTCCCACAGGGTTGTGCCACGTGCCACCTTAGGGTGAGTCGATCCTCGGCTTGAAAGACGAGCCGGTGAAGGGAAAAGAGGTTCCTCTGCAATGGACTGAGACATCTGGGGGACTCTTGGAATGGTGGCACGACCCTGGAGTTCCTCTCGCAGTTCCTGTTGAGAGGGCCTCCTCTTGAGATGCGACAGGCACGCCGGGAACTCTTTCCCGACGAAGCAGGGAAAGGATCCCTCATCTCGAGCTACGAGGCGGAAACGGGGCTCCTCTGGATGTGGGCGGGACCCTCGTGATTCCTCTCGAGTGGAGACGGGTATGTCGGGGAACTTCTTGATTTGCACCAAGGGTGTGAAGGACCCTTTCGAAGTTCCAGAGGTGAGGTGTGATCAGCCTCGAGACGCCTCAGCGGAAATGGGCCTCATCTCGCCTGGAGGGGAGAACCTCCTGGATTTTCTCGAGTTGTGGCAGGTCTTCTCGAGTTACGACGGGGACCTCAGGGACCCGCTCTGGTGGCCTCAGGAAAGGCCAGTCCCCATGCGAGTTGCTAGGGGACTTCTCGGGATTCCTCTCCCGTCCATGCCGGGGCCTCAGTCCTTGTGTGGAGTCGGGGCCGGAACCTGAGGATTCCTCTCCAGTGTTGCCATGGATCTTGGGGTGCTTCTGAGTCTCCCCAGGGGAGTCAGGCCTCGTCTCGAGTGGGGGCATGCACGTGCGCTTTCCTCCCGAGCTGCAGCAGTAGTGTCACGCTTCCTGTCACGTGGTTCAAGGGATCTATGGCTTTCCCTCCAGGCTGTCCCTCGAGGCTTTCCCACGAGGCTTTCCCACAGGGCTGTGCCACGTGCCACCTTGGTGTGAGTCGATCCTCGGCGTGAAAGACGAGCCGGTGAAGGGAAAAGAGGTTCCTCTGGAATGGACTGAGACATCTGGGGGACTCTTGAAATGGTGGCACGACCCTGGAGTTCCTCTCGCCGTTCCTGTTGACAGGGCCTCCTCTTGAGATGCGACGGGAACGCCGGGAACTCTTTCCCGACGAAGCAGGGAAAGGATCCCTCATCTCGAGCTACCAGGCAGAAACGGGGCTCCTCTGGATGTGGGCGGGACCCACGTGATTCCTCTCGAGTGGAGACGGCTAGGTCGGGGAACTTCTTGATGTGCACCAAGGGTGTGAAGGACCCTTTCGAAGTTCCAGAGGTGAGGTGTGATCAGCCTCGAGACGCCTCAGCGGAAATGGGCCTCATCTCGCCTGGAGGGGAGAACCTCCTGGATTTTCTCGAGTTGCGGCACGTCTTCTCAAGTTACGACGGGGACCTCAGGGACCCGCTCTGGTGGCCTCAGGAAAGGCCAGTCCCCATGCGAGTTGATAGGGGACCTCTCGGGATTCCCCTCCCGTCCATGCCGCGGCCTCAGTCCTTGTGTGGAGTCGGGGCCGGAACCTGAGTATTCCTCTCCAGTGTTTCCATGGATCTTGGGGTGTTTCTGAGTCTCCCCAGGGGAGTCAGGCCTCGTCTCGAGTGGGGGCATGCACGTGGGCTTTCCTCCCGAGCTGCAGCAGTAGTGTTACGCTTCCTGTCACGTGGATCAAGGGATCTGTGGCTTTCTCTCGAGGGTGTCCCTCGAGGCTTTCCCACGAGGCTTTCCCACAGGGCTGTGCCACGTGCCACCTTGGTATGAGTCGATCCTCGGCGTGAGATCCGAGCCGGTGAAGGGAAAAGAGGTTCCTCTGGAATGGACTGAGACATCTGGGGGACTCTTGGAATGGTGGCACGACCCTGGAGTTCCTCTCGCCGTTCCTGTTGAGAGGGCCTCCTCTTGAGATGCGACGGGAACGCCGGGAACTCTTTCCCGACGAAGCAGGGAAAGGATCCCTCATCTCGAGCTACGAGGCAGAAACGGGGCTCCTCTGGATGTGGGCGGGACCCTCGTGATTCCTCTCGAGTGGAGACGGCTATGTCGGGGAACTTCTTGATTGCACCAAGGGTGTGAAGGACCCTTTCGAAGTTCCAGAGGTGAGGTGTGATCAGCCTCGAGACGCCTCAGCGGAAATGGGCCTCATCTCGCCTGGAGGGGAGAACCTCCTGGATTTTCTCGAGTTGCGGCAGGTCTTCTTGAGTTACGACGGGGAACTCAGGGACCCGCTCTGGTGGCCTCAGGAAAGGCCAGTCCCCATGCGAGTTGATAGGGGACCTCTCGGGATTCCTCTCCCGTCCATGCCGGGGCCTCAGTCCTTTTGTGGAGTCGGGGCCGGAACCTGAGGATTCCTCTCCAGTGTTGCCATGGATCTTGGGGTGCTTCTGAGTCTCCCCAGGGGAGTCAGCCCTCGTCTCGTGTGGGGGCATGCACGTGCGCTTTCCTCCCGAGCTGCAGCAGTAGTGTCATGCTTCCTGTCACGTGGATCAAGGGATCTGTGGCTATCCCTCGAGGCTGTCCCTCGAGGCTTTCCCACGAGGCTTTCCCACAGGGCTGTGCCACTTGCCACCTTGGTGTGAGTCGATCCTCGGCGTGAAAGACGAGCCGGTGAAGGGAAAAGAGGTTCCTCTGGAATGGACTGAGACATCTGGGGGACTCTTGGAATGGTGGCACGACCCTGGAGTTCCTCTCTCCGTTCCTGTTGAGAGGGCCTCCTCTTGAGATGCGACGGGAACGCCCGGAACTCTTTCCCGACGAAGCAGGGAAAGGATTCCTCATCTCGAGCTACGAGGCGGAAACGGGGCTCCTCTGGATGTGGGCGGGACCCTCGTGATTCCTCTCGAGTGGAGACGGGTATGTCGGGGAACTTCTTGATTTACACCAAGGGTGTGAAGGACCCTTTCGAAGTTCCAGAGGTGAGGTGTGATCAGCCTCGAGACGCCTCAGCGGAAATGGGCCTCATCTCGCCTGGAGGGGAGAACCTCCTTGATTTTCTCGAGTTGCGGCACGTCTTCTCGAGTTACGACGGGGACCTCAGGGACCCGCTCTGGTGGCCTCAGGAAAGGCCAGTCCCCATGCGAGTTGATAGGGGACCTCTCGGGATTCCCCTCCCGTCCATGCCGGGGCCTCAGTCCTTGTGTGGAGTCGGGGCCGGAACCTGAGGATTCCTCTCCAGTGTTGCCATGGATCTTGGGGTGTTTCTGAGACTCCCCAGGGGAGTCAGGCCTCGTCTCGAGTGGGGGCATGCACGTGCGCTTTCCTCCCGAGCTGCAGCAGTAGTGTCACGCTTCCTGTCACGTGGATCAAGGGATTTGTGGCTTTCCCTCGAGGCTGTCCCTCGAGGCTTTCCCACGAGGCTTTCCCACAGGCCTGTGCCACGTGCCACCTTGGGGTGAGTCGATCCTCGGCGTGAAAGACGAGCCGGTGAAGGGAAAAGAGGTTCCTCTGGAATGGACTGAGACATCTGGGGGACTCTTGAAATGGTGGCACGACCCTGGAGTTCCTCTCGCCGTTCCTGTTGAGAGGGCCTCCTCTTGAGATGCGACGGGAACGCCGGGAACTCTTTCCCGACGAAGCAGGGAAAGGATCCCTCATCTCGAGCTACGAGGCGGAAACGGGGCTCCTCTGGATGTGGGCGGGACCCTTGTGATTCCTCTCGAGTGGAGACGGGTATGTCGGGGAACTTCTTGATTTGCACCAAGGGTGTGAGGGACCCTTTCGTAGTTCCAGAGGTGAGGTGTGATCAGCCTCGAGACGCCTCAGCGGAAATGGGCCTCATCTCGCCTGGAGGGGAGAACCTCCTGGATTTTCTGGAGTTGCGGCAGGTCTTCTCGAGTTACGACGGGGACCTCAGGACCCGCTCTGGTGGCCTCAGGAAAGGCCAATCCCCATGCGAGTTGCTAGGGGACCTCTCGGGATTCCTCTCCCGTCCATGCCGGGGCCTCAGTCCTTGTGTGGAGTCGGGGCCGGAACCTGAGGATTCCTCTCCAGTGTTGCCATGGATCTTGGGGTGCTTCTGAGTCTCCCCAGGGGAGTCAGGCCTCGTCTCGAGTGGGGGCATGCACGTGCGCTTTCCTCCCGAGCTGCAGCAGTAGTGTCACGCTTCCTGTCACGTGGATCAAAGGATCTGTGGCTTTCCCTCGAGGCTGTCCCTCGAGGCTTTCCCACGAGGCTTTCCCACAGGGCTGTGCCACATGCCACCTTGGTGTGAGTCGATCCTCGGCGTGAAAGACGAGCCGGTGAAGGGAAAAGAGGTTCCTCTGGAATGGACTGAGACATCTGGGGGACTCTTGGAATGGTGGCACGACCCTGGAGTTCCTCTCGCCGTTCCTGTTGAGAGGGCCTCCTCTTGAGATGCGACGGGAAGGCCGGGAACTCTTTCCCGACGAAGCAGGGAAAGGATCCCTCATCTCGAGCTACGAGGCGGAAACGGGGCTCCTCTGGATGTGGGCGGGACACTCGTGATTCCTCTCGAGTGGAGACGGGTATGTCGGGGAACTTCTTGATTTGCAGCAAAGGTGTGAAGGACCCTTTCAAAGTTCAAGAGGTGAGGTGTGATCAGGCTCGAGACGCCTCAGCGAAAATGGGCCTCATCTCGCCTGGAGGGGAGAACCTCCTGGATTTTCTCCAGTTGCGGCAGGTCTTCTCGAATTACGACGGGGACCTCAGGGACCCGCTCTGGTGGCCTCAGGAAAGGCCAGTCCCCATGCGAGTTGCTAGGGGACCTCTCGGGATTCCTCTCCCGTCCATGCCGGGGCCTCAGTCCTTGTGTGGAGTCAGGGACGGAACCTGAGGATTCCTCTCCAGTGTTGCCATGGATCTTGGGGTGCTTCTGAGTCTCCCCAGGGAAGTCAGGCCTCGTCTCGAGTGGGGGCATGCACGTGTGCTTTCCTCCCGAGCTGCAGCAGTAGTGTCACGCTTCCTGTCACGTGGATCAAGGGATCTGTGGCTTTCCCTCGAGGCTATCCCTCGAGGCTTTCCAACGAGGCTTTCCCACAGGGCTGTGCCACGTGCCACCTTGGTGTGAGTCAATCCTCGGCGTGAAAGACGAGCCGGTGAAGGGAAAAGAGGTTCCTCTGGAATGGACTGAGACATCTGGGGGACTCTTGAAATGGTGGCACGACCCTGGAGTTCCTCTCGCCGTTCCTGTTGAGAGGGCGTCCTCTTGAGATGCGACGGGAACGCCGGGAACTCTTTCCCGACGAAGCAGGGAAAGGATCCCTCATCTCGAGCTACGAGGCGGAAACGGGGCTCCGATGGATGTGGGCGGGACCCACGTGATTCCTCTCGAGTGGAGACGGGTATGTCAGGGAACTTCTTGATTTGCACCAAGGGTGTGAAGGACCCTTTCGAAGTTCCAGAGGTGAGGTGTGATCAGCCTCGAGACGCCTCAGCGGAAATGAGCCTCATCTCGCCTGGAGGGGAGAACCTCCTGGATTTTCTCGAGTTGCGGCAGGTCTTCTCGAGTTACGACGGGGACCTCAGGGACCCGCTCTGGTGGCCTCAGGAAAGGCCAGTCCCCATGCGAGTTGCTAGGGGACTTCTCGGGATTCCTCTCCCGTCCATGCCGGGGCCTCAGTCCTTGTGTGGAGTCGGGGCCGGAACCTGAGGATTCCTCTCCAGTGTTGCCATGGATCTTGGGGTGCTTCTGAGTCTCCCCAGGGGAGTCAGGCCTCGTCTCGAGTGGGGGCATGCACGTGCGCTTTCCTCCCGAGCTGCAGCAGTAGTGTCACGCTTCCTGTCACGTGGTTCAAGGGATCTATGGCTTTCCCTCCAGGCTGTCCCTCGAGGCTTTCCCACGAGGCTTTCCCACAGGGCTGTGCCACGTGCCACCTTGGTGTGAGTCGATCCTCGGCGTGAAAGACGAGCCGGTGAAGGGAAAAGAGGTTCCTCTGGAATGGACTGAGACATCTGGGGGACTCTTGAAATGGTGGCACGACCCTGGAGTTCCTCTCGCCGTTCCTGTTGACAGGGCCTCCTCTTGAGATGTGACGGGAACGCCGGGAACTCTTTCCCGACGAAGCAGGGAAAGGATCCCTCATCTCGAGCTACGAGGCGGAAACGGGGCTCCTCTGGATGTGGGTGGGACCCACGTAATTCCTCTCGAGTGGAGACGGCTAGGTCGGGGAACTTCTTGATTTGCACCAAGGGTGTGAAGGACCCTTTCGAAGTTCCAGAGGTGAGGTGTGATCAGCCTCGAGACGCCTCAGTGGAAATGGGCCTCATCTCGCCTGGAGGGGAGAACCTCCTGGATTTTCTGGAGTTGCGGCAGGTCTTCTCGAGTTACGACGGGGACCTCAGGGACCCGCTCTGGTGGCCTCAGGAAAGGCCAATCCCCATGCGAGTTGCTAGGGGACCTCTCGGGATTCCTCTCCCGTCCATGCCGGGGCCTCAGTCCTTGTGTGGAGTCGGGGCCGGAACCTGAGGATTCCTCTCCAGTGTTGCCATGGATCTTGGGGTGCTTCTGAGTCTCCCCAGGGGAGTCAGGCCTCGTCTCGAGTGGGGGCATGCACGTGCGCTTTCCTCCCGAGCTGCAGCAGTAGTGTCACGCTTCCTGTCACGTAGATCAAAGGATCTGTGGCTTTCCCTCGAGGCTGTCCCTCGAGGCTTTCCCACGAGGCTTTCCCACAGGGCTGTGCCACATGCCACCTTGGTGTGAGTCGATCCTCGGCGTGAAAGACGAGCCGGTGAAGGGAAAAGAGGTTCCTCTGGAATGGACTGAGACATCTGGGGGACTCTTGGAATGGTGGCACGACCCTGGAGTTCCTCTCGCCGTTCCTGTTGAGAGGGCCTCCTCTTGAGATGCGACGGGAAGGCCGGGAACTCTTTCCCGACGAAGCAGGGAAAGGATCCCTCATCTCGAGCTACGAGGCGGAAACGGGGCTCCTCTGGATGTGGGCGGGACACTCGTGATTCCTCTCGAGTGGAGACGGGTATGTCGGGGAACTTCTTGATTTGCAGCAAAGGTGTGAAGGACCCTTTCAAAGTTCCAGAGGTGAGGTGTGATCAGCCTCGAGACGCCTCAGCGAAAATGGGCCTCATCTCGCCTGGAGGGGAGAACCTCCTGGATTTTCTCCCGTTGCGGCAGGTCTTCTCGAATTACGACGGGGACCTCAGGGACCCGCTCTGGTGGCCTCAGGAAAGGCCAGTCCCCATGCGAGTTGCTAGGGGACCTCTCGGGATTCCTCTCCCGTCCATGCCGGGGCCTCAGTCCTTGTGTGGAGTCGGGGCCGGAACCTGAGGATTCCTCTCCAGTGTTGCCATGGATCTTGGGGTGCTTCTGAGTCTCCCCAGGGGAGTCAGGCCTCGTCTCGAGTGGGGGCATGCACGTGCGCTTTCCTCCCGAGATGCAGCAGTAGTGTCACGCTTCCTGTCACGTGGATCAAGGGATCTGTGGCTTTCCCTCGAGGCTGTCCCTCGAGGCTTTCCCACGAGGCTTTCCCAGAGGGCTGTGCCAGGGGCCACCTTGGTGAGAGTCGATCCTCGGCGTCAAAGACGAGCCGGTGAAGGGAAAAGAGGTTCCTCTGGAATGGACTGAGACATCTGGGGGACTCTTGGAATGGTGGCACGACACTGGAGTTCCTCTCGCCGTTCCTGTTGAGAGGGCCTCCTCTTGAGATGCGACGGGAACGCCGGCAACTCTTTCCCGACGAAGCAGGGAAAGGATCCCTCATCTCGAACTACGAGGCGGAAACGGGGTCCTCTGTATGTGGGCGGGACCCTCGTGATTCCTCTCGAGTGGAGACCGGTATGTCGGGGAACTTCTTGATTTGCACCAAGGGTGTGAAGGACCCTTTCGAAGTTCCAGAGGTGAGGTGTGATCAGCCTCGGGACGCCTCAGCGGAAATGGGCCTCATCTCGCCTGGAGGGGAGAACCTCCTGGATTTTCTCGAGTTGCGGCAGGTCTTCTCGAGTTACGACGGGGACCTCAGGGACCCGCTCTGGTAGCCTCAGGAAAGGCCAGTCCCCATGCGAGTTGCTAGGGGACCTCTCGGGATTCCTCTCCCGTCCATGCCGGGGCCTCAGTCCTTGTGTGGAGTCGGGGCCGGAACCTGAGGATTCCTCTCCAGTGTTGCCATGGATCTTGGGGTGCTTCTGAGTCTCCCCAGGGGAGTCAGGCCTCGTCTCGAGTGGGGGCATGCACGTGCGCTTTCCTCCCGAGCTGCAGCAGTAGTGTCACGCTTCCTGTCACGTGGATCAAGGGATATGTGGCTTTCCCTCGAGGCTGTCCCTCGAGGCTTTCACACGAGGCTTTCCCACAGGGCTGTGCCACGTGCCACCTTGGTGTGAGTCGATCCTCGGCGTGAAAGACGAGGCGGTGAAGGGAAAAGAGGTTCCTCTGGAATGGACTGAGACATCTGGGGGACTCTTGGAATGGTGGCACGACCCTGGAGTTCCTCTCGCCGTTCCTGTTGAGAGGGCCTCCTCTTGAGATGCGACGGGAACGCCGGCAACTCTTTCCCGACGAAGCAGGGAAAGCATCCCTCATCTCGAGCTACGAGGCGGAAATGGGGCTCCTCTGGATGTGGGCGGGACACTCGTGATTCCTCGCGGGTGGAGACGGGTATGTCGGGGAACTTCTTGATTTGCACCAAGGGTGTGAAGGACCCTTTCGAAGTTCCAGAGGTGAGGTGTGATCAGCCTCGAGACGCCTCAGCGGAAATGGGCCTCATCTCGCCTGGAGGGGAGAACCTCCTGGATTTTCTCGAGGTGCGGCACGTCTTCTCGAGTTACGACGGGGACCTCAGGGACCCGCTCTGGTGGCCTCAGGAAAGGCCAGTCCCCATGCGAGATGCTAGGGGACCTCTCGGGATTCCTCTCCGTCAATGCCGGGGCCTGTGTCCTTGTGTGGAGTCGGGGCCGGAACCTGAGGATTCCTCTCCAGTGTTGCCATGGATCTTGGGGTGCTTCTGAGTCTCCCCATGGGAGTCAGGCCTCGTCTCGAGTGGGGGCATGCACGTGCGCTTTCCTCCCGAGCTGCAGCAGTAGTGTCACGCTTCCTGTCACGTGGATCAAGGGATCTGTGGCTTTCCCTTGAGGCTGTCCCTCGAGGCTTTCCCACGAGGCTTTCCCACAGGGCTGTGCCAGGGGCCACCTTGGTGAGAGTCGATCCTCGGCGTGAAAGACGAGCCGGTGAAGGGAAAAGAGGTTCCTCTGGAATGGACTGAGACATCTGGGGGCTCTTGGAATGGTGGCACGACCCTGGAGTTCCTCTCGCCGTTCCTGTTGAGAGGGCCTCCTCTTGAGATGCGACGGGAACGCCGGGAACTCTTTCCCGACGAAGCAGGGAAAGGATCCCTCATCTCGAGCTACGAGGCGGAAACGGGGCTCCTCTGGATGTGGGCGGGACCCTCGTGATTCCTCTCGAGTGGAGACGGGTATGTCGGGGAACTTCTTGATTTGCAGCAAAGGTGTGAAGGACCCTTTCGAAGTTCCAGAGGTGAGGTGTGATCAGCCTCGAGACGCCTCAGCGGAAATGGGCCTCATCTCGCCTGGAGGGGAGAACCTCCTGGATTTTCTCGAGTTGCGGCAGGTCTTCTCGAGTTACGACGGGGACCACAGGGACCCGCTCTGGTGGCCTCAGGAAAGGACAGTCCCCATGCGAGTTTCTAGGGGACCTCTCGGGATTCCTCTCCCGTCCATGCCGGGGCCTGTGTCCTTGTGTGGAGTCGGGGGCGGAACCTGAGGATTCCTCTCCAGTGTTGCCATGGATCTTGGGGTGCTTCTGAGTCTCCCCAGGGGAGTCAGGCCTCGTCTCGAGTGGGGGCATGCACGTGCGCTTTCCTCCCGAGCTGCAGCAGTAGTGTCACGCTTCCTGTCACGTGGATCAAGGGATCTGTGGCTTTCCCTCGAGGCTGTCCCTCGAGGCTTTCCCACGAGGCTTTCCCACAGGGCTGTGCCACGTGCCACCTTGGTGTGAGTCGATCCTCGGCGTGAAAGACGAGCCGGTGAAGGGAAAAGAGGTTCCTCTGGAATGGACTGAGACATCTGGGGGACTCTTGGAATGGTGGCACGACCCTGGAGTTCCTCTCGCCGTTCCTGTTGAGAGGGCCTCCTCTTGAGATGCGACGGGAACGCTGGGAACTCTTTCCCGACGAAGCAGGGAAAGGATCCCTCATCTCGAGCTACGAGGCGGAAACGGGGCTCCTCTGGATGTGGGCGGGACCCTCGTGATTCCTCGCGGGTGGAGACGGGTATGTCGGGGAACTTCTTGATTTGCACCAAGGGTGTGAAGGACCCTTTCGAAGTTCCAGAGGTGAGGTGTGATCAGCCTCGAGACGCCTCAGCGGAAATGGGCCTCATCTCGCCTGGAGGGGAGAACCTCCTGGATTTTCTCGAGGTGCGGCAGGTCTTCTCGAGTTACGACGGGGACCTCAGGGACCCGTTCTGGTGGCCTCAGGAAAGGACAGTCCCCATGCGAGATGCTAGGGGACCTCTCGGGATTCCTCTCCCGTCAATGCCGGGGCCGCAGTCCTTGTGTGGAGTCGGGGCCGGAACCTGAGGATTCCTCTCCAGTGTTGCCATGGATCTTGGGGTGCTTCTGAGTCTCCCCAGGGGAGTCAGGCCTCGTCTCGAGTGGGGGCATGCACGTGCGCTTTCCTCCCGAGCTGCAGCAGTAGTGTCACGCTTCCTGTCACGTGGATCAAGGGATCTGTGGCTTTCCCTCGAGGCTGTCCCTCGAGGCTTTCCCACGAGGCTTTCCCAGAGGGCTGTGCCAGGGGCCACCTTGGTGAGAGTCGATCCTCGGCGTGAAAGACGAGCCGGTGAAGGGAAAAGAGGTTCCTCTGGAATGGACTGAGACATCTGGGGGACTCTTGGAATGGTGGCACGACCCTGGAGTTCCTCTCGCCGTTCCTGTTGAGAGGGCCTCCTCTTGAGATGCGACGGGAACGCCGGGAACTCTTTCCCGACGAAGCAGGGAAAGGATCCCTCATCTCGAGCTATGAGGCGGAAACGGGGCTCCTCTGGATGTGGGCGGGACCCTCGTGATTCCTCTCGAGTGGAGACGGGTATGTCGGGGAACTTCTTGATTTGCACCAAGGGTGTGAAGGACCCTTTCGAAGTTCCAGAGGTGAGGTGTGATCAGCCTCGAGACGCCTCAGCGGAAATGGGCCTCATCTCGCCTGGAGGGGAGAACCTCCTGGATTTTCTCCAGTTGCGGCAGGTCTTCTCGAATTACGATGGGGACCTCAGGGACCCGCTCTGGTGGCCTCAGGAAAGGCCAGTCCCCATGCGAGTTGCTAGGGGACCACTCGGGATTCCTCTCCCGTCCATGCCGGGGCCTCAGTCCTTGTGTGGAGTCGGGGCCGGAACCTGAGGATTCCTCTCCAGTGTTGCCATGGATCTTGGGGTGCTTCTGAGTCTCCCCAGGGGAGTCAGGCCTCGTCTCGAGTGGGGGCATGCACGTGCGCTTTCCTCCCGAGCTGCAGCAGTAGTGTCACGCTTCCTGTCACGTGAATCAAGGGATCTGTGGCTTTCCCTCGAGGCTGTCCCTCGAGGCTTTCCAACGAGGCTTTCCCACAGGGCTGTGCCACGTGCCACCTTGGTGTGAGTCAATCCTCGGCGTGAAAGACGAGCCGGTGAAGGGAAAAGAGGTTCCTCTGGAATGGACTGAGACATCTGGGGGACTCTTGGAATGGTGGCACGACCCTGGAGTTCCTCTCGCCGTTCCTGTTGAGAGGGCCTCCTCTTGAGTTGCGACGGGAACGACGGGAACTCTTTCCCGATGAAGCAGGGAAAGGATCCCTCATCTCGAGCTACGAGGCGGAAACGGGGCTCCTCTGGATGTGGGCGGGACCCACGTGATTCCTCTCGAGTGGAGACGGCTAGGTCGGGGAACTTCTTGATTTGCACCAAGGGTGTGAAGGAGCCTCTCGAAGTTCCAGAGGTGAGGTGTGATCAGCCTCGAGACGCCTCAGCGGAAATGGGCCTCATCTCGCCTGGAGGGGAGAACCTCCTGGATTTTCTCGAGTTGCGGCAGGTCTTCTCGAGTTACGACGGGGACCACAGGGACCCGCTCTGGTGGCCTCAGGAAAGGACAGTCCCCATGCGAGTTTCTAGGGGACCTCTCGGGATTCCTCTCCCGTCCATGCCGGGGCCTGTGTCCTTGTGTGGAGTCGGGGCCGGAACCTGAGGATTCCTCTCCAGTGTTGCCATGGATCTTGGGGTGCTTCTGAGTCTCCCCAGGGGAGTCAGGCCTCGTCTCGAGTGGGGGCATGCACGTGCGCTTTCCTCCCGAGCTGCAGCAGTAGTGTCACGCTTCCTGTCACGTGGATCAAGGGATCTGTGGCTTTCCCTCGAGGCTGTCCCTCGAGGATTTCCCACGAGGCTTTCCCACAGGGCTGTGCCACGTGCCACCTTGGTGTGAGTCGATCCTCGGCGTGAAAGACGAGCCGGTGAAGGGAAAAGAGGTTCCTCTGGAATGGACTGAGACATCTGGGGGACTCTTGGAATGGTGGCACGACCCTGGAGTTCCTCTCGCCGTTCCTGTTGAGAGGGCCTCCTCTTGAGATGCGACGGGAACGCCGGGAACTCTTTCCCTACGAAGCAGGGAAAGGATCCCTCATCTCGAGCTACGAGGCGGAAACGGGGCTCCTCTGGATGTGGGCGGGACCCTCGTGATTCCTCGCGGGTGGAGACGGGTATGTCGGGGAACTTCTTGATTTGCACCAAGGGTGTGAAGGACCCTTTCGAAGTTCCAGAGGTGAGGTGTGATCAGCCTCAAGACGCCTCAGCGGAAATGGGCCTCATCTCGCCTGGAGGGGAGAACCTCCTGGATTTTCTCGAGTTGCGGCAGGTCTTCTCGAGTTACGACGGGGACCACAGGGACCCGCTCTGGTGGCCTCAGGAAAGGCCAGTCCCCATGCGAGATGCTAGGGGACCTCTCGGGATTCCTCTCCGTCAATGCCGGGGCCTGTGTCCTTGTGTGGAGTCGGGGCCGGAACCTGAGGATTCCTCTCCAGTGTTGCCATGGATCTTGGGGTGCTTCTGAGTCTCCCCATGGGAGTCAGGCCTCGTCTCGAGTGGGGGCATGCACGTGCGCTTTCCTCCCGAGCTGCAGCAGTAGTGTCACGCTTCCTGTCACGTGGATCAAGGGATCTGTGGCTTTCCCTTGAGGCTGTCCCTCGAGGCTTTCCCACGAGGCTTTCCCACAGGGCTGTGCCAGGGGCCACCTTGGTGAGAGTCGATCCTCGGCGTGAAAGACGAGCCGGTGAAGGGAAAAGAGGTTCCTCTGGAATGGACTGAGACATCTGGGGGACTCTTGGAATGGTGGCACGACCCTGGAGTTCCTCTCGCCGTTCCTGTTGAGAGGGCCTCCTCTTGAGATGCGACGGGAACGCCGGGAACTCTTTCCCGACGAAGCAGGGAAAGGATCCCTCATCTCGAGCTACGAGGCGGAAACGGGGCTCCTCTGGATGTGGGCGGGACCCTCGTGATTCCTCTCGAGTGGAGACGGGTATGTCGGGGAACTTCTTGATTTGCAGCAAAGGTCTGAAGGACCCTTTCGAAGTTCCAGAGGTGAGGTGTGATCAGCCTCGAGACGCCTCAGCGGAAATGGGCCTCATCTCGCCTGGAGGGGAGAACCTCCTGGATTTTCTCGAGTTGCGGCAGGTCTTCTCGAGTTACGACGGGGACCACAGGGACCCGCTCTGGTGGCCTCAGGAAAGGACAGTCCCCATGCGAGTTTCTAGGGGACCTCTCGGGATTCCTCTCCCGTCCATGCCGGGGCCTGTGTCCTTGTGTGGAGTCGGGGGCGGAACCTGAGGATTCCTCTCCAGTGTTGCCATGGATCTTGGGGTGCTTCTGAGTCTCCCCAGGGGAGTCAGGCCTCGTCTCGAGTGGGGGCATGCACGTGCGCTTTCCTCCCGAGCTGCAGCAGTAGTGTCACGCTTCCTGTCACGTGGATCAAGGGATCTGTGGCTTTCCCTCGAGGCTGTCCCTCGAGGCTTTCCCACGAGGCTTTCCCACAGGGCTGTGCCACGTGCCACCTTGGTGTGAGTCGATCCTCGGCGTGAAAGACGAGCCGGTGAAGGGAAAAGAGGTTCCTCTGGAATGGACTGAGACATCTGGGGGACTCTTGGAATGGTGGCACGACCCTGGAGTTCCTCTCGCCGTTCCTGTTGAGAGGGCCTCCTCTTGAGATGCGACGGGAACGCTGGGAACTCTTTCCCGACGAAGCAGGGAAAGGATCCCTCATCTCGAGCTACGAGGCGGAAACGGGGCTCCTCTGGATGTGGGCGGGACCCTCGTGATTCCTCGCGGGTGGAGACGGGTATGTCGGGGAACTTCTTGATTTGCACCAAGGGTGTGAAGGACCCTTTCGAAGTTCCAGAGGTGAGGTGTGATCAGCCTCGAGACGCCTCAGCGGAAATGGGCCTCATCTCGCCTGGAGGGGAGAACCTCCTGGATTTTCTCGAGGTGCGGCAGGTCTTCTCGAGTTACGACGGGGACCTCAGGGACCCGTTCTGGTGGCCTCAGGAAAGGACAGTCCCCATGCGAGATACTAGGGGACCTCTCGGGATTCCTCTCCCGTCAATGCCGGGGCCGCAGTCCTTGTGTGGAGTCGGGGCCGGAACCTGAGGATTCCTCTCCAGTGTTGCCATGGATCTTGGGGTGCTTCTGAGTCTCCCCAGGGGAGTCAGGCCTCGTCTCGAGTGGGGGCATGCACGTGCGCTTTCCTCCCGAGATGCAGCAGTAGTGTCACGCTTCCTGTCACGTGGATCAAGGGATCTGTGGCTTTCCCTCGAGGCTGTCCCTCGAGGCTTTCCCACGAGGCTTTCCCAGAGGGCTGTGCCAGAGGCCACCTTGGTGAGAGTCGATCCTCGGCGTCAAAGACGAGCCAGTGAAGGGAAAAGAGGTTCCTCTGGAATGGACTGAGACATCTGGGGGACTCTTGGAATGGTGGCACGACCCTGGAGTTCCTCTCGCCGTTCCTGTTGAGAGGGCCTCCTCTTGAGATGCGACGGGAACGCCGGCAACTCTTTCCCGACGAAGCAGGGAAAGGATCCCTCATCTCGAACTACGAGGCGGAAACGGGGTCCTCTGTATGTGGGCGGGACCCTCGTGATTCCTCTCGAGTGGAGACCGGTATGTCGGGGAACTTCTTGATTTGCACCAAGGGTGTGAAGGACCCTTTCGAAGTTCCAGAGGTGAGGTGTGATCAGCCTCGGGACGCCACAGCGGAAATGGGCCTCATCTCGCCTGGAGGGGAGAACCTCCTGGATTTTCTCGAGTTGCGGCAGGTCTTCTCGAGTTACGACGGGGACCTCAGGACCCGCTCTGGTGGCCTCAGGAAAGGCCAGTCCCCATGCGAGTTGCTAGGGGACCTCTCGGGATTCCTCTCCCGTCCATGCCGGGGCCTCAGTCCTTGTGTGGAGTCGGGGCCGGAACCTGGAGGATTCCTCTCCAGTGTTGCCATGGATCTTGGGGTGCTTCTGAGTCTCCCCAGGGGAGTCAGGCCTCGTCTCGAGTGGGGGCATGCACGTGCGCTTTCCTCCCGAGCTGCAGCAGTAGTGTCACGCTTCCTGTCACGTGGATCAAGGGATCTGTGGCTTTCCCTCGAGGCTGTCCCTCGAGTCTTTCCCACGAGGCTTTCCCACAGGTCTGTGCCACGTGCCACCTTGGTGTGAGTCGATCCTCGGCGTGAAAGACGAGGCGGTGAAGGGAAAAGAGGTTCCTCTGGAATGGACTGAGACATCTGGGGGACTCTTGGAATGGTGGCACGACCCTGGAGTTCCTCTCGCCGTTCCTGTTGAGAGGGCCTCCTCTTGAGATGCGACGGGAACGCCGGCAACTCTTTCCCGACGAAGCAGGGAAAGGATCCCTCATCTCGAGCTACGAGGCGGGGAAACGGGGCACCTCTGGATGTGGGCGGGACACTCGTGATTCCTCGCGGGTGGAGACGGGTATGTCGGGGAACTTCTTGATTTGCACCAAGGGTGTGAAGGACCCTTTCGAAGTTCCAGAGGTGAGGTGTGATCAGCCTCGAGACGCCTCAGCGGAAATGGGCCTCATCTCGCCTGGAGGGGAGAACCTCCTGGATTTTCTCGAGGTGCGGCACGTCTTCTCGAGTTACGACGGGGACCTCAGGGACCCGCTCTGGTGGCCTCAGGAAAGGCCAGTCCCCATGCGAGATGCTAGGGGACCTCTCGGGATTCCTCTCCCGTCAATGCCGGGGACGCAGTCCTTGTGGAGTCGGGGCCGGAACCTGAGGATTCCTCTCCAGTGTTGCCATGGATCTTGGGGTGCTTCTGAGTCTCCCCAGGGGAGTCAGGCCTCGTCTCGAGTGGGGGCATGCACGTGCGCTTTCCTCCCGAGCTGCAGCAGTAGTGTCACGCTTCCTGTCACGTGGATCAAGGGATCTGTGGCTTTCCCTCGAGGCTGTCCTCGAGGCTTTCCCACGAGGCTTTCCCAGAGGGCTGTGCCAGGGGCCACCTTGGTGAGAGTCGATCCTCGGCGTGAAAGACGAGCCGGTGAAGGGAAAAGAGGTTCCTCTGGAATGGACTGAGACATCTGGGGGACTCTTGGAATGGTGGCACGACCCTGGAGTTCCTCTCGCCGTTCCTGTTGAGAGGGCCTCCTCTTGAGATGCGACGGGAACGCCGGGAACTCTTTCCCGACGAAGCAGGGAAAGGATCCCTCATCTCGAGCTACGAGGCGGAAACGGGGCTCCTCTGGATGTGGGCGGGACCCTCGTGATTCCTCTCGAGTGGAGACGGGTATGTCGGGGAACTTCTTGATTTGCACCAAGGGTGTGAAGGACCCTTTCGAAGTTCCAGAGGTGAGGTGTGATCAGCCTCGAGACGCCTCAGCGGAAATGGGCCTCATCTCGCCTGGAGGGGAGAACCTCCTGGATTTTCTCCAGTTGCGGCAGGTCTTCTCGAATTACGATGGGGACCTCAGGGACCCGCTCTGGTGGCCTCAGGAAAGGCCAGTCCCCATGCGAGTTGCTAGGGGACCACTCGGGATTCCTCTCCCGTCCATGCCGGGGCCTCAGTCCTTGTGTGGAGTCGGGGCCGGAACCTGAGGATTCCTCTCCAGTGTTGCCATGGATCTTGGGGTGCTTCTGAGTCTCCCCAGGGAAGTCAGGCCTCGTCTCGAGTGGGGGCATGCACGTGCGCTTTCTTTCCTCCCGAGCTGCAGCAGTAGTGTCACGCTTCCTGTCACGTGAATCAAGGGATCTGTGGCTTTCCCTCGAGGCTGTCCCTCGAGGCTTTCCAACGAGGCTTTCCCACAGGGCTGTGCCACGTGCCACCTTGGTGTGAGTCAATCCTCGGCGTGAAAGACGAGCCGGTGAAGGGAAAAGAGGTTCCTCTGGAATGGACTGAGACATCTGGGGGACTCTTGGAATGGTGGCACGACCCTGGAGTTCCTCTCGCCGTTCCTGTTGAGAGGGCCTCCTCTTGAGTTGCGACGGGAACGACGGGAACTCTTTCCCGACGAAGCAGGGAAAGGATCCCTCATCTCGAGCTACGAGGCGGAAACGGGGCTCCTCTGGATGTGGGCGGGACCCACGTGATTCCTCTCGAGTGGAGACGGCTAGGTCGGGGAACTTCTTGATTTGCACCAAGGGTGTGAAGGAGCCTCTCGAAGTTCCAGAGGTGAGGTGTGATCAGCCTCGAGACGCCTCAGCGGAAATGGGCCTCATCTCGCCTGGAGGGGAGAACCTCCTGGATTTTCTCGAGTTGCGGCAGGTCTTCTCGAGTTACGACGGGGACCACAGGGACCCGCTCTGGTGGCCTCAGGAAAGGACAGTCCCCATGCGAGTTTCTAGGGGACCTCTCGGGATTCCTCTCCCGTCCATGCCGGGGCCTGTGTCCTTGTGTGGAGTCGGGGGCGGAACCTGAGGATTCCTCTCCAGTGTTGCCATGGATCTTGGGGTGCTTCTGAGTCTCCCCAGGGGAGTCAGGCCTCGTCTCGAGTGGGGGCATGCACGTGCGCTTTCCTCCCGAGCTGCAGCAGTAGTGTCACGCTTCCTGTCACGTGGATCAAGGGATCTGTGGCTTTCCCTCGAGGCTGTCCCTCGAGGATTTCCCACGAGGCTTTCCCACAGGGCTGTGCCACGTGCCACCTTGGTGTGAGTCGATCCTCGGCGTGAAAGACGAGCCGGTGAAGGGAAAAGAGGTTCCTCTGGAATGGACTGAGACATCTGGGGGACTCTTGGAATGGTGGCACGACCCTGGAGTTCCTCTCGCCGTTCCTGTTGAGAGGGCCTCCTCTTGAGATGCGACGGGAACGCCGGGAACTCTTTCCCTACGAAGCAGGGAAAGGATCCCTCATCTCGAGCTACGAGGCGGAAACGGGGCTCCTCTGGATGTGGGCGGGACCCTCGTGATTCCTCGCGGGTGGAGACGGGTATGTCGGGGAACTTCTTGATTTGCACCAAGGGTGTGAAGGACCCTTTCAAAGTTCCAGAGGTGAGGTGTGATCAGCCTCAAGACGCCTCAGCGGAAATGGGCCTCATCTCGCCTGGAGGGGAGAACCTCCTGGATTTTCTCGAGTTGCGGCAGGTCTTCTCGAGTTACGACGGGGACCACAGGGACCCGCTCTGGTGGCCTCAGGAAAGGACAGTCCCCATGCGAGATGCTAGGGGACCTCTCGGGATTCCTCTCCCGTCAATGCCGGGGCCGCAGTCCTTGTGTGGAGTCGGGGCCGGAACCTGAGGATTCCTCTCAGTGTTGCCATGGATCTTGGGGTGCTTCTGAGTCTCCCCAGGGGAGTCAGGCCTCGTCTCGAGTGGGGGCATGCACGTGCGCTTTCCTCCCGAGATGCAGCAGTAGTGTCACGCTTCCTGTCACGTGGATCAAGGGATCTGTGGCTTTCCCTCGAGGCTGTCCCTCGAGGCTTTCCCACGAGGCTTTCCCAGAGGGCTGTGCCAGAGGCCACCTTGGTGAGAGTCGATCCTCGGCGTCAAAGACGAGCCGGTGAAGGGAAAAGAGGTTCCTCTGGAATGGACTGAGACATCTGGGGGACTCTTGGAATGGTGGCACGACCCTGGAGTTCCTCTCGCCGTTCCTGTTGAGAGGGCCTCCTCTTGAGATGCGACGGGAACGCCGGCAACTCTTTCCCGACGAAGCAGGGAAAGGATCCCTCATCTCGAACTACGAGGCGGAAACGGGGTCCTCTGTATGTGGGCGGGACCCTCGTGATTCCTCTCGAGTGGAGACCGGTATGTCGGGGAACTTCTTGATTTGCACCAAGGGTGTGAAGGACCCTTTCGAAGTTCCAGAGGTGAGGTGTGATCAGCCTCGGGACGCCTCAGCGGAAATGGGCCTCATCTCGCCTGGAGGGGAGAACCTCCTGGATTATCTCGAGTTGCGGCAGGTCTTCTCGAGTTACGACGGGGACCTCAGGGACCCGCTCTGGTGGCCTCAGGAAAGGCCAGTCCCCATGCGAGTTGCTAGGGGACCTCTCGGGATTCCTCTCCCGTCCATGCCGGGGCCTCAGTCCTTGTGTGGAGTCGGGGCCGGAACCTGAGGATTCCTCTCCAGTGTTGCCATGGATCTTGGGGTGCTTCTGAGTCTCCCCAGGGGAGTCAGGCCTCGTCTCGAGTGGGGGCATGCACGTGCGCTTTCCTCCCGAGCTGCAGCAGTAGTGTCACGCTTCCTGTCACGTGGATCAAGGGATCTGTGGCTTTCCCTCGAGGCTGTCCCTCGAGGCTTTCCCACGAGGCTTTCCCACAGGTCTGTGCCACGTGCCACCTTGGTGTGAGTCGATCCTCGGCGTGAAAGACGAGGCGGTGAAGGGAAAAGAGGTTCCTCTGGAATGGACTGAGACATCTGGGGGACTCTTGGAATGGTGGCACGACCCTGGAGTTCCTCTCGCCGTTCCTGTTGAGAGGGCCTCCTCTTGAGATGCGACGGGAACGCCGGCAACTCTTTCCCGACGAAGCAGGGAAAGGATCCCTCATCTCGAGCTACGAGGCGGAAACGGGGCTCCTCTGGATGTGGGCGGGACACTCGTGATTCCTCGCGGGTGGAGACGGGTATGTCGGGGAACTTCTTGATTTGCACCAAGGGTGTGAAGGACCCTTTCGAAGTTCCAGAGGTGAGGTGTGATCAGCCTCGAGACGCCTCAGCGGAAATGGGCCTCATCTCGCCTGGAGGGGAGAACCTCCTGGATTTTCTCGAGGTGCGGCACGTCTTCTCGAGTTACGACGGGGACCTCAGGGACCCGCTCTGGTGGCCTCAGGAAAGGCCAGTCCCCATGCGAGATGCTAGGGGACCTCTCGGGATTCCTCTCCCGTCAATGCCGGGGACGCAGTCCTTGTGTGGAGTCGGGGCCGGAACCTGAGGATTCCTCTCCAGTGTTGCCATGGATCTTGGGGTGCTTCTGAGTCTCCCCAGGGGAGTCAGGCCTCGTCTCGAGTGGGGGCATGCACGTGCGCTTTCCTCCCGAGCTGCAGCAGTAGTGTCACGCTTCCTGTCACGTGGATCAAGGGATCTGTGGCTTTCCCTCGAGGCTGTCCCTCGAGGCTTTCCCACGAGGCTTTCCCAGAGGGCTGTGCCAGGGGCCACCTTGGTGAGAGTCGATCCTCGGCGTGAAAGACGAGCCGGTGAAGGGAAAAGAGGTTCCTCTGGAATGGACTGAGACATCTGGGGGACTCTTGGAATGGTGGCACGACCCTGGAGTTCCTCTCGCCGTTCCTGTTGAGAGGGCCTCCTCTTGAGATGCGACGGGAACGCCGGGAACTCTTTCCCGACGAAGCAGGGAAAGGATCCCTCATCTCGAGCTACGAGGCGGAAACGGGGCTCCTCTGGATGTGGGCGGGACCCTCGTGATTCCTCTCGAGTGGAGACGGGTATGTCGGGGAACTTCTTGATTTGCACCAAGGGTGTGAAGGACCCTTTCGAAGTTCCAGAGGTGAGGTGTGATCAGCCTCGAGACGCCTCAGCGGAAATGGGCCTCATCTCGCCTGGAGGGGAGAACCTCCTGGATTTTCTCCAGTTGCGGCAGGTCTTCTCGAATTACGATGGGGACCTCAGGGACCCGCTCTGGTGGCCTCAGGAAAGGCCAGTCCCCATGCGAGTTGCTAGGGGACCTCTCGGGATTCCTCTCCCGTCCATGCCGGGGCCTCAGTCCTTGTGTGGAGTCGGGGCCGGAACCTGAGGATTCCTCTCCAGTGTTGCCATGGATCTTGGGGTGCTTCTGAGTCTCCCCAGGGGAGTCAGGCCTCGTCTCGAGTGGGGGCATGCACGTGCGCTTTCCTCCCGAGCTGCAGCAGTAGTGTCACGCTTCCTGTCACGTGGATCAAGGGATCTGTGGCTTTCCCTCGAGGCTGTCCCTCGAGGCTTTCCCACGAGGCTTTCCCACAGGTCTGTGCCACGTGCCACCTTGGTGTGAGTCGATCCTCGGCGTGAAAGACGAGGCGGTGAAGGGAAAAGAGGTTCCTCTGGAATGGACTGAGACATCTGGGGGACTCTTGGAATGGTGGCACGACCCTGGAGTTCCTCTCGCCGTTCCTGTTGAGAGGGCCTCCTCTTGAGATGCGACGGGAACGCCGGCAACTCTTTCCCGACGAAGCAGGGAAAGGATCCCTCATCTCGAGCTACGAGGCGGAAACGGGGCTCCTCTGGATGTGGGCGGGACACTCGTGATTCCTCGCGGGTGGAGACGGGTATGTCGGGGAACTTCTTGATTTGCACCAAGGGTGTGAAGGACCCTTTCGAAGTTCCAGAGGTGAGGTGTGATCAGCCTCGAGACGCCTCAGCGGAAATGGGCCTCATCTCGCCTGGAGGGGAGAACCTCCTGGATTTTCTCGAGGTGCGGCACGTCTTCTCGAGTTACGACGGGGACCTCAGGGACCCGCTCTGGTGGCCTCAGGAAAGGCCAGTCCCCATGCGAGATGCTAGGGGACCTCTCGGGATTCCTCTCCCGTCAATGCCGGGGGACGCAGTCCTTGTGTGGAGTCGGGGCCGGAACCTGAGGATTCCTCTCCAGTGTTGCCATGGATCTTGGGGTGCTTCTGAGTCTCCCCAGGGGAGTCAGGCCTCGTCTCGAGTGGGGGCATGCACGTGCGCTTTCCTCCCGAGCTGCAGCAGTAGTGTCACGCTTCCTGTCACGTGGATCAAGGGATCTGTGGCTTTCCCTCGAGGCTGTCCCTCGAGGCTTTCCCACGAGGCTTTCCCAGAGGGCTGTGCCAGGGGCCACCTTGGTGAGAGTCGATCCTCGGCGTGAAAGACGAGCCGGTGAAGGGAAAAGAGGTTCCTCTGGAATGGACTGAGACATCTGGGGGACTCTTGGAATGGTGGCACGACCCTGGAGTTCCTCTCGCCGTTCCTGTTGAGAGGGCCTCCTCTTGAGATGCGACGGGAACGCCGGGAACTCTTTCCCGACGAAGCAGGGAAAGGATCCCTCATCTCGAGCTACGAGGCGGAAACGGGGCTCCTCTGGATGTGGGCGGGACCCTCGTGATTCCTCTCGAGTGGAGACGGGTATGTCGGGGAACTTCTTGATTTGCACCAAGGGTGTGAAGGACCCTTTCGAAGTTCCAGAGGTGAGGTGTGATCAGCCTCGAGACGCCTCAGCGGAAATGGGCCTCATCTCGCCTGGAGGGGAGAACCTCCTGGATTTTCTCCAGTTGCGGCAGGTCTTCTCGAATTACGATGGGGACCTCAGGGACCCGCTCTGGTGGCCTCAGGAAAGGCCAGTCCCCATGCGAGTTGCTAGGGGACCACTCGGGATTCCTCTCCCGTCCATGCCGGGGCCTCAGTCCTTGTGTGGAGTCGGGGCCGGAACCTGAGGATTCCTCTCCAGTGTTGCCATGGATCTTGGGGTGCTTCTGAGTCTCCCCAGGGAAGTCAGGCCTCGTCTCGAGTGGGGGCATGCACGTGCGCTTTCCTCCCGAGCTGCAGCAGTAGTGTCACGCTTCCTGTCACGTGGATCAAGGGATCTGTGGCTTTCCCTCGAGGCTGTCCCTCGAGGCTTTCCAACGAGGCTTTCCCACAGGGCTGGGCCACGTGCCACCTTGGTGTGAGTCAATCCTCGGCGTGAAAGACGAGCCGGTGAAGGGAAAAGAGGTTCCTCTGGAATGGACTGAGACATCTGGGGGACTCTTGGAATGGTGGCACGACCCTGGAGTTCCTCTCGCCGTTCCTGTTGAGAGGGCCTCCTCTTGAGTTGCGACGGGAACGACGGGAACTCTTTCCCGACGAAGCAGGGAAAGGATCCCTCATCTCGAGCTACGAGGCGGAAACGGGGCTCCTCTGGATGTGGGCGGGACCCACGTGATTCCTCTCGAGTGGAGACGGCTTGGTCGGGGAACTTCTTGATTTGCACCAAGGGTGTGAAGGAGCCTCTCGAAGTTCCAGAGGTGAGGTGTGATCAGCCTCGAGACGCCTCAGCGGAAATGGGCCTCATCTCGCCTGGAGGGGAGAACCTCCTGGATTTTCTCGAGTTGCGGCAGGTCTTCTCGAGTTACGACGGGGACCACAGGGACCCGCTCTGGTGGCCTCAGGAAAGGACAGTCCCCATGCGAGTTTCTAGGGGACCTCTCGGGATTCCTCTCCCGTCCATGCCGGGGCCTGTGTCCTTGTGTGGAGTCGGGGGCGGAACCTGAGGATTCCTCTCCAGTGTTGCCATGGATCTTGGGGTGCTTCTGAGTCTCCCCAGGGGAGTCAGGCCTCGTCTCGAGTGGGGGCATGCACGTGCGCTTTCCTCCCGAGCTGCAGCAGTAGTGTCACGCTTCCTGTCACGTGGATCAAGGGATCTGTGGCTTTCCCTCGAGGCTGTCCCTCGAGGATTTCCCACGAGGCTTTCCCACAGGGCTGTGCCACGTGCCACCTTGGTGTGAGTCGATCCTCGGCGTGAAAGACGAGCCGGTGAAGGGAAAAGAGGTTCCTCTGGAATGGACTGAGACATCTGGGGGACTCTTGGAATGGTGGCACGACCCTGGAGTTCCTCTCGCCGTTCCTGTTGAGAGGGCCTCCTCTTGAGATGCGACGGGAACGCCGGGAACTCTTTCCCTACGAAGCAGGGAAAGGATCCCTCATCTCGAGCTACGAGGCGGAAACGGGGCTCCTCTGGATGTGGGCGGGACCCTCGTGATTCCTCGCGGGTGGAGACGGGTATGTCGGGGAACTTCTTGATTTGCACCAAGGGTGTGAAGGACCCTTTCGAAGTTCCAGAGGTGAGGTGTGATCAGCCTCAAGACGCCTCAGCGGAAATGGGCCTCATCTCGCCTGGAGGGGAGAACCTCCTGGATTTTCTCGAGTTGCGGCAGGTCTTCTCGAGTTACGACGGGGACCACAGGGACCCGCTCTGGTGGCCTCAGGAAAGGCCATTCCCCATGCGAGATGCTAGGGGACCTCTCGGGATTCCTCTCCGTCAATGCCGGGGCCTGTGTCCTTGTGTGGAGTCGGGGCCGGAACCTGAGGATTCCTCTCCAGTGTTGCCATGGATCTTGGGGTGCTTCTGAGTCTCCCCATGGGAGTCAGGCCTCGTCTCGAGTGGGGGCATGCACGTGCGCTTTCCTCCCGAGCTGCAGCAGTAGTGTCACGCTTCCTGTCACGTGGATCAAGGGATCTGTGGCTTTCCCTTGAGGCTGTCCCTCGAGGCTTTCCCACGAGGCTTTCCCACAGGGCTGTGCCAGGGGCCACCTTGGTGAGAGTCGATCCTCGGCGTGAAAGACGAGCCGGTGAAGGGAAAAGAGGTTCCTCTGGAATGGACTGAGACATCTGGGGGACTCTTGGAATGGTGGCACGACCCTGGAGTTCCTCTCGCCGTTCCTGTTGAGAGGGCCTCCTCTTGAGATGCGACGGGAACGCCGGGAACTCTTTCCCGACGAAGCAGGGAAAGGATCCCTCATCTCGAGCTACGAGGCGGAAACGGGGCTCCTCTGGATGTGGGCGGGACCCTCGTGATTCCTCTCGAGTGGAGACGGGTATGTCGGGGAACTTCTTGATTTGCAGCAAAGGTGTGAAGGACCCTTTCGAAGTTCCAGAGGTGAGGTGTGATCAGCCTCGAGACGCCTCAGCGGAAATGGGCCTCATCTCGCCTGGAGGGGAGAACCTCCTGGATTTTCTCGAGTTGCGGCAGGTCTTCTCGAGTTACGACGGGGACCACAGGGACCCGCTCTGGTGGCCTCAGGAAAGGACAGTCCCCATGCGAGTTTCTAGGGGACCTCTCGGGATTCCTCTCCCGTCCATGCCGGGGCCTGTGTCCTTGTGTGGAGTCGGGGGCGGAACCTGAGGATTCCTCTCCAGTGTTGCCATGGATCTTGGGGTGCTTCTGAGTCTCCCCAGGGGAGTCAGGCCTCGTCTCGAGTGGGGGCATGCACGTGCGCTTTCCTCCCGAGCTGCAGCAGTAGTGTCACGCTTCCTGTCACGTGGATCAAGGGATCTGTGGCTTTCCCTCGAGGCTGTCCCTCGAGGCTTTCCCACGAGGCTTTCCCACAGGGCTGTGCCACGTGCCACCTTGGTGTGAGTCGATCCTCGGCGTGAAAGACGAGCCGGTGAAGGGAAAAGAGGTTCCTCTGGAATGGACTGAGACATCTGGGGGACTCTTGGAATGGTGGCACGACCCTGGAGTTCCTCTCGCCGTTCCTGTTGAGAGGGCCTCCTCTTGAGATGCGACGGGAACGCCGGCAACTCTTTCCCGACGAAGCAGGGAAAGGATCCCTCATCTCGAGCTACGAGGCGGAAACGGGGCTCCTCTGGATGTGGGCGGGACACTCGTGATTCCTCGCGGGTGGAGACGGGTATGTCGGGGAACTTCTTGATTTGCACCAAGGGTGTGAAGGACCCTTTCGAAGTTCCAGAGGTGAGGTGTGATCAGCCTCGAGACGCCTCAGCGGAAATGGGCCTCATCTCGCCTGGAGGGGAGAACCTCCTGGATTTTCTCGAGGTGCGGCACGTCTTCTCGAGTTACGACGGGGACCTCAGGGACCCGCTCTGGTGGCCTCAGGAAAGGCCAGTCCCCATGCGAGATGCTAGGGGACCTCTCGGGATTCCTCTCCCGTCAATGCCGGGGACGCAGTCCTTGTGTGGAGTCGGGGCCGGAACCTGAGGATTCCTCTCCAGTGTTGCCATGGATCTTGGGGTGCTTCTGAGTCTCCCCAGGGGAGTCAGGCCTCGTCTCGAGTGGGGGCATGCACGTGCGCTTTCCTCCCGAGCTGCAGCAGTAGTGTCACGCTTCCTGTCACGTGGATCAAGGGATCTGTGGCTTTCCCTCGAGGCTGTCCCTCGAGGCTTTCCCACGAGGCTTTCCCAGAGGGCTGTGCCAGGGGCCACCTTGGTGAGAGTCGATCCTCGGCGTGAAAGACGAGCCGGTGAAGGGAAAAGAGGTTCCTCTGGAATGGACTGAGACATCTGGGGGACTCTTGGAATGGTGGCACGACCCTGGAGTTCCTCTCGCCGTTCCTGTTGAGAGGGCCTCCTCTTGAGATGCGACGGGAACGCCGGGAACTCTTTCCCGACGAAGCAGGGAAAGGATCCCTCATCTCGAGCTACGAGGCGGAAACGGGGCTCCTCTGGATGTGGGCGGGACCCTCGTGATTCCTCTCGAGTGGAGACGGGTATGTCGGGGAACTTCTTGATTTGCACCAAGGGTGTGAAGGACCCTTTCGAAGTTCCAGAGGTGAGGTGTGATCAGCCTCGAGACGCCTCAGCGGAAATGGGCCTCATCTCGCCTGGAGGGGAGAACCTCCTGGATTTTCTCGAGTTGCGGCAGGTCTTCTCGAGTTACGACGGGGACCACAGGGACCCGCTCTGGTGGCCTCAGGAAAGGACAGTCCCCATGCGAGTTTCTAGGGGACCTCTCGGGATTCCTCTCCCGTCCATGCCGGGGCCTGTGTCCTTGTGTGGAGTCGGGGGCGGAACCTGAGGATTCCTCTCCAGTGTTGCCATGGATCTTGGGGTGCTTCTGAGTCTCCCCAGGGGAGTCAGGCCTCGTCTCGAGTGGGGGCATGCACGTGCGCTTTCCTCCCGAGCTGCAGCAGTAGTGTCACGCTTCCTGTCACGTGGATCAAGGGATCTGTGGCTTTCCCTCGAGGCTGTCCCTCGAGGCTTTCCCACGAGGCTTTCCCACAGGGCTGTGCCACGTGCCACCTTGGTGTGAGTCGATCCTCGGCGTGAAAGACGAGCCGGTGAAGGGAAAAGAGGTTCCTCTGGAATGGACTGAGACATCTGGGGGACTCTTGGAATGGTGGCACGACCCTGGAGTTCCTCTCGCCGTTCCTGTTGAGAGGGCCTCCTCTTGAGATGCGACGGGAACGCTGGGAACTCTTTCCCGACGAAGCAGGGAAAGGATCCCTCATCTCGAGCTACGAGGCGGAAACGGGGCTCCTCTGGATGTGGGCGGGACCCTCGTGATTCCTCGCGGGTGGAGACGGGTATGTCGGGGAACTTCTTGATTTGCACCAAGGGTGTGAAGGACCCTTTCGAAGTTCCAGAGGTGAGGTGTGATCAGCCTCGAGACGCCTCAGCGGAAATGGGCCTCATCTCGCCTGGAGGGGAGAACCTCCTGGATTTTCTCGAGGTGCGGCAGGTCTTCTCGAGTTACGACGGGGACCTCAGGGACCCGTTCTGGTGGCCTCAGGAAAGGACAGTCCCCATGCGAGATGCTAGGGGACCTCTCGGGATTCCTCTCCCGTCAATGCCGGGGCCGCAGTCCTTGTGTGGAGTCGGGGCCGGAACCTGAGGATTCCTCTCCAGTGTTGCCATGGATCTTGGGGTGCTTCTGAGTCTCCCCAGGGGAGTCAGGCCTCGTCTCGAGTGGGGGCATGCACGTGCGCTTTCCTCCCGAGATGCAGCAGTAGTGTCACGCTTCCTGTCACGTGGATCAAGGGATCTGTGGCTTTCCCTCGAGGCTGTCCCTCGAGGCTTTCCCACGAGGCTTTCCCAGAGGGCTGTGCCAGAGGCCACCTTGGTGAGAGTCGATCCTCGGCGTCAAAGACGAGCCGGTGAAGGGAAAAGAGGTTCCTCTGGAATGGACTGAGACATCTGGGGGACTCTTGGAATGGTGGCACGACCCTGGAGTTCCTCTCGCCGTTCCTGTTGAGAGGGCCTCCTCTTGAGATGCGACGGGAACGCCGGCAACTCTTTCCCGACGAAGCAGGGAAAGGATCCCTCATCTCGAACTACGAGGCGGAAACGGGGTCCTCTGTATGTGGGCGGGACCCTCGTGATTCCTCTCGAGTGGAGACCGGTATGTCGGGGAACTTCTTGATTTGCACCAAGGGTGTGAAGGACCCTTTCGAAGTTCCAGAGGTGAGGTGTGATCAGCCTCGGGACGCCTCAGCGGAAATGGGCCTCATCTCGCCTGGAGGGGAGAACCTCCTGGATTATCTCGAGTTGCGGCAGGTCTTCTCGAGTTACGACGGGGACCTCAGGGACCCGCTCTGGTGGCCTCAGGAAAGGCCAGTCCCCATGCGAGTTGCTAGGGGACCTCTCGGGATTCCTCTCCCGTCCATGCCGGGGCCTCAGTCCTTGTGTGGAGTCGGGGCCGGAACCTGAGGATTCCTCTCCAGTGTTGCCATGGATCTTGGGGTGCTTCTGAGTCTCCCCAGGGGAGTCAGGCCTCGTCTCGAGTGGGGGCATGCACGTGCGCTTTCCTCCCGAGCTGCAGCAGTAGTGTCACGCTTCCTGTCACGTGGATCAAGGGATCTGTGGCTTTCCCTCGAGGCTGTCCCTCGAGGCTTTCCCACGAGGCTTTCCCACAGGTCTGTGCCACGTGCCACCTTGGTGTGAGTCGATCCTCGGCGTGAAAGACGAGGCGGTGAAGGGAAAAGAGGTTCCTCTGGAATGGACTGAGACATCTGGGGGACTCTTGGAATGGTGGCACGACCCTGGAGTTCCTCTCGCCGTTCCTGTTGAGAGGGCCTCCTCTTGAGATGCGACGGGAACGCCGGCAACTCTTTCCCGACGAAGCAGGGAAAGGATCCCTCATCTCGAGCTACGAGGCGGAAACGGGGCTCCTCTGGATGTGGGCGGGACACTCGTGATTCCTCGCGGGTGGAGACGGGTATGTCGGGGAACTTCTTGATTTGCACCAAGGGTGTGAAGGACCCTTTCGAAGTTCCAGAGGTGAGGTGTGATCAGCCTCGAGACGCCTCAGTGGAAATGGGCCTCATCTCGCCTGGAGGGGAGAACCTCCTGGATTTTCTCGAGGTGCGGCACGTCTTCTCGAGTTACGACGGGGACCTCAGGGACCCGCTCTGGTGGCCTCAGGAAAGGCCAGTCCCCATGCGAGATGCTAGGGGACCTCTCGGGATTCCTCTCCCGTCAATGCCGGGGACGCAGTCCTTGTGTGGAGTCGGGGCCGGAACCTGAGGATTCCTCTCCAGTGTTGCCATGGATCTTGGGGTGCTTCTGAGTCTCCCCAGGGGAGTCAGGCCTCGTCTCGAGTGGGGGCATGCACGTGCGCTTTCCTCCCGAGCTGCAGCAGTAGTGTCACGCTTCCTGTCACGTGGATCAAGGGATCTGTGGCTTTCCCTCGAGGCTGTCCCTCGAGGCTTTCCCACGAGGCTTTCCCAGAGGGCTGTGCCAGGGGCCACCTTGGTGAGAGTCGATCCTCGGCGTGAAAGACGAGCCGGTGAAGGGAAAAGAGGTTCCTCTGGAATGGACTGAGACATCTGGGGGACTCTTGGAATGGTGGCACGACCCTGGAGTTCCTCTCGCCGTTCCTGTTGAGAGGGCCTCCTCTTGAGATGCGACGGGAACGCCGGGAACTCTTTCCCGACGAAGCAGGGAAAGGATCCCTCATCTCGAGCTACGAGGCGGAAACGGGGCTCCTCTGGATGTGGGCGGGACCCTCGTGATTCCTCTCGAGTGGAGACGGGTATGTCGGGGAACTTCTTGATTTGCACCAAGGGTGTGAAGGACCCTTTCGAAGTTCCAGAGGTGAGGTGTGATCAGCCTCGAGACGCCTCAGCGGAAATGGGCCTCATCTCGCCTGGAGGGGAGAACCTCCTGGATTTTCTCCAGTTGCGGCAGGTCTTCTCGAATTACGATGGGGACCTCAGGGACCCGCTCTGGTGGCCTCAGGAAAGGCCAGTCCCCATGCGAGTTGCTAGGGGACCACTCGGGATTCCTCTCCCGTCCATGCCGGGGCCTCAGTCCTTGTGTGGAGTCGGGGCCGGAACCTGAGGATTCCTCTCCAGTGTTGCCATGGATCTTGGGGTGCTTCTGAGTCTCCCCAGGGAAGTCAGGCCTCGTCTCGAGTGGGGGCATGCACGTGCGCTTTCCTCCCGAGCTGCAGCAGTAGTGTCACGCTTCCTGTCACGTGAATCAAGGGATCTGTGGCTTTCCCTCGAGGCTGTCCCTCGAGGCTTTCCAACGAGGCTTTCCCACAGGGCTGTGCCACGTGCCACCTTGGTGTGAGTCAATCCTCGGCGTGAAAGACGAGCCGGTGAAGGGAAAAGAGGTTCCTCTGGAATGGACTGAGACATCTGGGGGACTCTTGGAATGGTGGCACGACCCTGGAGTTCCTCTCGCCGTTCCTGTTGAGAGGGCCTCCTCTTGAGTTGCGACGGGAACGACGGGAACTCTTTCCCGACGAAGCAGGGAAAGGATCCCTCATCTCGAGCTACGAGGCGGAAACGGGGCTCCTCTGGATGTGGGCGGGACCCACGTGATTCCTCTCGAGTGGAGACGGCTAGGTCGGGGAACTTCTTGATTTGCACCAAGGGTGTGAAGGAGCCTCTCGAAGTTCCAGAGGTGAGGTGTGATCAGCCTCGAGACGCCTCAGCGGAAATGGGCCTCATCTCGCCTGGAGGGGAGAACCTCCTGGATTTTCTCGAGTTGCGGCAGGTCTTCTCGAGTTACGACGGGGACCACAGGGACCCGCTCTGGTGGCCTCAGGAAAGGACAGTCCCCATGCGAGTTTCTAGGGGACCTCTCGGGATTCCTCTCCCGTCCATGCCGGGGCCTGTGTCCTTGTGTGGAGTCGGGGGCGGAACCTGAGGATTCCTCTCCAGTGTTGCCATGGATCTTGGGGTGCTTCTGAGTCTCCCCAGGGGAGTCAGGCCTCGTCTCGAGTGGGGGCATGCACGTGCGCTTTCCTCCGAGCTGCAGCAGTAGTGTCACGCTTCCTGTCACGTGGATCAAGGGATCTGTGGCTTTCCCTCGAGGCTGTCCCTCGAGGATTTCCCACGAGGCTTTCCCACAGGGCTGTGCCACGTGCCACCTTGGTGTGAGTCGATCCTCGGCGTGAAAGACGAGCCGGTGAAGGGAAAAGAGGTTCCTCTGGAATGGACTGAGACATCTGGGGGACTCTTGGAATGGTGGCACGACCCTGGAGTTCCTCTCGCCGTTCCTGTTGAGAGGGCCTCCTCTTGAGATGCGACGGGAACGCCGGGAACTCTTTCCCTACGAAGCAGGGAAAGGATCCCTCATCTCGAGCTACGAGGCGGAAACGGGGCTCCTCTGGATGTGGGCGGGACCCTCGTGATTCCTCGCGGGTGGAGACGGGTATGTCGGGGAACTTCTTGATTTGCACCAAGGGTGTGAAGGACCCTTTCGAAGTTCCAGAGGTGAGGTGTGATCAGCCTCAAGACGCCTCAGCGGAAATGGGCCTCATCTCGCCTGGAGGGGAGAACCTCCTGGATTTTCTCGAGTTGCGGCAGGTCTTCTCGAGTTACGACGGGGACCACAGGGACCCGCTCTGGTGGCCTCAGGAAAGGCCATTCCCCATGCGAGATGCTAGGGGACCTCTCGGGATTCCTCTCCGTCAATGCCGGGGCCTGTGTCCTTGTGTGGAGTCGGGGCCGGAACCTGAGGATTCCTCTCCAGTGTTGCCATGGATCTTGGGGTGCTTCTGAGTCTCCCCATGGGAGTCAGGCCTCGTCTCGAGTGGGGGCATGCACGTGCGCTTTCCTCCCGAGCTGCAGCAGTAGTGTCACGCTTCCTGTCACGTGGATCAAGGGATCTGTGGCTTTCCCTTGAGGCTGTCCCTCGAGGCTTTCCCACGAGGCTTTCCCACAGGGCTGTGCCAGGGGCCACCTTGGTGAGAGTCGATCCTCGGCGTGAAAGACGAGCCGGTGAAGGGAAAAGAGGTTCCTCTGGAATGGACTGAGACATCTGGGGGACTCTTGGAATGGTGGCACGACCCTGGAGTTCCTCTCGCCGTTCCTGTTGAGAGGGCCTCCTCTTGAGATGCGACGGGAACGCCGGGAACTCTTTCCCGACGAAGCAGGGAAAGGATCCCTCATCTCGAGCTACGAGGCGGAAACGGGGCTCCTCTGGATGTGGGCGGGACCCTCGTGATTCCTCTCGAGTGGAGACGGGTATGTCGGGGAACTTCTTGATTTGCAGCAAAGGTGTGAAGGACCCTTTCGAAGTTCCAGAGGTGAGGTGTGATCAGCCTCGAGACGCCTCAGCGGAAATGGGCCTCATCTCGCCTGGAGGGGAGAACCTCCTGGATTTTCTCGAGTTGCGGCAGGTCTTCTCGAGTTACGACGGGGACCACAGGGACCCGCTCTGGTGGCCTCAGGAAAGGACAGTCCCCATGCGAGTTTCTAGGGGACCTCTCGGGATTCCTCTCCCGTCCATGCCGGGGCCTGTGTCCTTGTGTGGAGTCGGGGGCGGAACCTGAGGATTCCTCTCCAGTGTTGCCATGGATCTTGGGGTGCTTCTGAGTCTCCCCAGGGGAGTCAGGCCTCGTCTCGAGTGGGGGCATGCACGTGCGCTTTCCTCCCGAGCTGCAGCAGTAGTGTCACGCTTCCTGTCACGTGGATCAAGGGATCTGTGGCTTTCCCTCGAGGCTGTCCCTCGAGGCTTTCCCACGAGGCTTTCCCACAGGGCTGTGCCACGTGCCACCTTGGTGTGAGTCGATCCTCGCGTGAAAGACGAGCAGGTGAAGGGAAAAGAGGTTCCTCTGGAATGGACTGAGACATCTGGGGGACTCTTGGAATGGTGGCACGACCCTGGAGTTCCTCTCGCCGTTCCTGTTGAGAGGGCCTCCTCTTGAGATGCGACGGGAACGCCGGGAACTCTTTCCCGACGAAGCAGGGAAAGGATCCCTCATCTCGAGCTACGAGGCGGAAACGGGGCTCCTCTGGATGTGGGCGGGACCCTCGTGATTCCTCTCGAGTGGAGACGGGTATGTCGGGGAACTTCTTGATTTGCAGCAAAGGTGTGAAGGACCCTTTCCAAGTTCCAGAGGTGAGGTGTGATCAGCCTCGAGACGCCTCAGCGAAAATGGGCCTCATCTCGCCTGGAGGGGAGAACCTCCTGGATTTTCTCCAGTTGCGGCAGGTCTTCTCGAATTACGATGGGGACCTCAGGGACCCGCTCTGGTGGCCTCAGGAAAGGTCAGTCCCCATGCGAGTTGCTAGGGGACCTCTCGGGATTCCTCTCCCGTCCATGCCGGGGCCTCAGTCCTTGTGTGGAGTCGGGGCCGGAACCTGAGGATTCCTCTCCAGTGTTGCCATGGATCTTGGGGTGCTTCTGAGTCTCCCCAGGGAAGTCAGGCCTCGTCTCGAGTGGGGGCATGCACGTGCGCTTTCCTCCCGAGCTGCAGCAGTAGTGTCACGCTTCCTGTCACGTGAATCAAGGGATCTGTGGCTTTCCCTCGAGGCTGTCCCTCGAGGCTTTCCAACGAGGCTTTCCCACAGGGCTGTGCCACGTGCCACCTTGGTGTGAGTCAATCCTCGGCGTGAAAGACGAGCCGGTGAAGGGAAAAGAGGTTCCTCTGGAATGGACTGAGACATCTGGGGGACTCTTGGAATGGTGGCACGACCCTGGAGTTCCTCTCGCCGTTCCTGTTGAGAGGGCCTCCTCTTGAGTTGCGACGGGAACGCCGGGAACTCTTTCCCGACGAAGCAGGGAAAAGATCCCTCATCTCGAGATACGAGGCGGAAACGGGGCTCCTCTGGATGTGGGCGGGACCCTCGTGATTCCTCTCGAGTGGAGACGGGTATGTCGGGGAACTTCTTGATTTGCAGCAAGGGTGTCAAGGACCCTTTCGAAGTTCCAGAGGTGAGGTGTGATCAGCCTCGAGACGCCTCAGCGGAAATGGGCCTCATCTCGCCTGGAGGGGAGAACCTCCTGGATTTTCTCGAGTTGCGGCAGGTCTTCTCGAGGTACGACGGGGACCTCAGGGACCCGCTCTGGTGGCCTCAGGAAAGGCCAGTCCCCATGCGAGTTGCTAGGGGACCTCTCGGGATTCCTCTCCCGTCCATGCCGGGGCCTCAGTCCTTGTGTGGAGTCGGGGCCGGAACCTGAGGATTCCTCTCCAGTGTTGCCATGGATCTTGGGGTGCTTCTGAGTCTCCCCAGGGGAGTCAGGCCTCGTCTCGAGTGGGGGCATGCACGTGCGCTTTCCTCCCGAGCTGCAGCAATAGTGTCACGCTTCCTGTCACGTGGATCAAGGGATCTGTGGCTTTCCCTCGAGGCTGTCCCTCGAGGCTTTCCCACGAGGCTTTCCCACAGGGCTGTGCCAGGGGCCACCTTGGTGAGAGTCTATCCTCGGCGTGAAAGACGAGCCGGTGAAGGGAAAAGAGGTTCCTCTGGAATGGACTGAGACATCTGGGGGACTCTTGGAATGGTGGCACGACCCTGGAGTTCCTCTCGCCGTTCCTGTTGAGAGGGCCTCCTCTTGAGATGCGACGGGAACGCCGGCAACTCTTTCCCGACGAAGCAGGGAAAGGATCCCTCATCTCGAACTACGAGGCGGAAACGGGGTCCTCTGGATGTGGGCGGGACCCTCATGATTCCTCTCGAGTGGAGACGGGTATGTCGGGGAACTTCTTGATTTGCACCAAGGGTGTGAAGGACCCTTTCGAAGTTCCAGAGGTGAGGTGTGATCAGCCTCGAGACGCCTCATCGGAAATGGGCCTCATCTCGCCTGGAGGGGAGAACCTCCTGGATTTTCTGGAGTTGCTGCAGGTCTTCTCGAGTTACGACGGGGACCTCAGGGACCCGCTCTGGTGGCCTCAGGAAAGGCCAGTCCCCATGCGAGTTGCTAGGGGACCTCTCGGGATTCCTCTCCCGTCCATGCCGGGGCCTCAGTCCTTGTGTGGAGTCGGGGCCGGAACCTGAGGATTCCTCTCCAGTGTTGCCATGGATCTTGGGGTGCTTCTGAGTCTCCCCAGGGGAGTCAGGCCTCGTCTCGAGTGGGGGCATGCACGTGCCCTTTCCTCCCGAGCTGCAGCAGTAGTGTCACGCTTCCTGTCACGTGGATCAAAGGATCTGTGGCTTTCCCTCGAGGCTGTCCCTCGAGGCTTTCCCACGAGGCTTTCCCACAGGGCTGTGCCATATGCCACCTTGGTGTGAGTCGATCCTCGGCGTGAAAGACGAGCAGGTGAAGGGAAAAGAGGTTCCTCTGGAATGGACTGAGACATCTGGGGGACTCTTGGAATGGTGGCACGACCCTGGAGTTCCTCTCGCCGTTCCTGTTGAGAGGGCCTCCTCTTGAGATGCGACGGGAACGCCGGGAACTCTTTCCCGACGAAGCAGGGAAAGGATCCCTCATCTCGAGCTACGAGGCGGAAACGGGGCTCCTCTGGATGTGGGCGGGACCCTCGTGATTCCTCTCGAGTGGAGACGGGTATGTCGGGGAACTTCTTGATTTGCAGCAAAGGTTTGAAGGACCCTTTCCAAGTTCCAGAGGTGAGGTGTGATCAGCCTCGAGACGCCTCAGCGAAAATGGGCCTCATCTCGCCTGGAGGGGAGAACCTCCTGGATTTTCTCCAGTTGCGGCAGGTCTTCTCGAATTACGATGGGGACCTCAGGGACCCGCTCTGGTGGCCTCAGGAAAGGTCAGTCCCCATGCGAGTTGCTAGGGGACCTCTCGGGATTCCTCTCCCGTCCATGCCGGGGCCTCAGTCCTTGTGTGGAGTCGGGGCCGGAACCTGAGGATTCCTCTCCAGTGTTGCCATGGATCTTGGGGTGCTTCTGAGTCTCCCCAGGGAAGTCAGGCCTCGTCTCGAGTGGGGGCATGCACGTGCGCTTTCCTCCCGAGCTGCAGCAGTAGTGTCACGCTTCCTGTCACGTGAATCAAGGGATCTGTGGCTTTCCCTCGAGGCTGTCCCTCGAGGCTTTCCAACGAGGCTTTCCCACAGGGCTGTGCCACGTGCCACCTTGGTGTGAGTCAATCCTCGGCGTGAAAGACGAGCCGGTGAAGGGAAAAGAGGTTCCTCTGGAATGGACTGAGACATCTGGGGGACTCTTGGAATGGTGGCACGACCCTGGAGTTCCTCTCGCCGTTCCTGTTGAGAGGGCCTCCTCTTGAGTTGCGACGGGAACGCCGGGAACTCTTTCCCGACGAAGCAGGGAAAGGATCCCTCATCTCGAGCTACGAGGCGGAAACGGGGCTCCTCTGGATGTGGGCGGGACCCACGTGATTCCTCTCGAGTGGAGACGGCTAGGTCGGGGAACTTCTTGATTTGCACCAAGGGTGTGAAGGAGCCTCTCGAAGTTCCAGAGGTGAGGTGTGATCAGCCTCGAGACGCCTCAGCGGAAATGGGCCTCATCTCGTCTGGAGGGGAGAACCTCCTGGATTTTCTCGAGTTGCGGCAGGTCTTCTCGAGTTACGACGGGGACCACAGGGACCCGCTCTGGTGGCCTCAGGAAAGGACAGTCCCCATGCGAGTTGCTAGGGGACCTCTCGGGATTCCTCTCCCGTCCATGCCGGGGCCTGTGTCCTTGTGTGGAGTCGGGGGCGGAACCTGAGGATTCCTCTCCAGTGTTGCCATGGATCTTGGGGTGCTTCTGAGTCTCCCCAGGGGAGTCAGTCCTCGTCTCGAGTGGGGGCATGCACGTGCGCTTTCCTCCCGAGCTGCAGCAGTAGTGTCACGCTTCCTGTCACGTGGATCAAGGGATCTGTGGCTTTCCCTCGAGGCTGTCCCTCGAGGCTTTCCCACGAGGCTTTCCCACAGGGCTGTGCCACGTGCCACCTTGGTGTGAGTCGATCCTCGGCGTGAAAGACGAGCCGGTGAAGGGAAAAGAGGTTCCTCTGGAATGGACTGAGACATCTGGGGGACTCTTGGAATGGTGGCACGACCCTGGAGTTCCTCTCGCCGTTCCTGTTGAGAGGGCCTCCTCTTGAGATGCGACGGGAACGACGGGAACTCTTTCCCGGCGAAGCAGGGAAAGGATCCCTCATCTCGAGATACGAGGCGGAAACGGGGCTCCTCTGGATGTGGGCGGGACCCTCGTGATTCCTCTCGAGTGGAGACGGGTATGTCGGGGAACTTCTTGATTTGCAGCAAGGGTGTGAAGGACCCTTTCGAAGTTCCAGAGGTGAGGTGTGATCAGCCTCGAGACGCCTCAGCGGAAATGGGCCTCATCTCGCCTGGAGGGGAGAACCTCCTGGATTTTCTCCAGTTGCGGCAGGTCTTCTCGAGTTACGACGGGGACCTCAGGGACCCGCTCTGGTGGCCTCAGGAAAGGCCAGTCCCCATGCGAGTTGCTAGGGGACCTCTCGGGATTCCTCTCCCGTCCATGCCGGGGCCTCAGTCCTTGTGTGGAGTCGGGGCCGGAACCTGAGGATTCCTCTCCAGTGTTGCCATGGATCTTGGGGTGCTTCTGAGTCTCCCCAGGGGAGTCAGGCCTCGTCTCGAGTGGGGGCATGCACGTGCGCTTTCCTCCCGAGCTGCAGCAGTAGTGTCACGCTTCCTGTCACGTGGATCAAAGGATCTGTGGCTTTCCCTCGAGGCTGTCCCCCGAGGCTTTCCCACGAGGCTTTCCCACAGGGCTGTGCCACATGCCACCTTGGTGTGAGTCGATCCTCGGCGTGAAAGACGAGCAGGTGAAGGGAAAAGAGGTTCCTCTGGAATGGACTTAGACATCTGGGGGACTCTTGGAATGGTGGCACGACCCTGGAGTTCCTCTCGCCGTTCCTGTTGAGAGGGCCTCCTCTTGAGATGCGACGGGAACGCCGGGAACTCTTTCCCGACGAAGCAGGGAAAGGATCCCTCATCTCGAGCTACGAGGCGGAAACGGGGCTCCTCTGGATGTGGGCGGGACCCTCGTGATTCCTCTCGAGTGGAGACGGGTATGTCGGGGAACTTCTTGATTTGCAGCAAAGGTGTGAAGGACCCTTTCGAAGTTCCAGAGGTGAGGTGTGATCAGCCTCGAAACGCCTCAGCGAAAATGGGCCTCATCTCGCCTGGAGGGGAGAACCTCCTGGATTTTCTCCAGTTGCGGCAGGTCCTCTCGAATTACGATGGGGACCTCAGGGACCCGCTCTGGTGGCCTCAGGAAAGGCCAGTACCCATGCGAGTTGCTAGGGGACCTCTCGGGATTCCTCTCCCGTCCATGCCGGGGCCTCAGTCCTTGTGTGGAGTCGGGGCCGGAACCTGAGGATTCCTCTCCAGTATTGCCATGGATCTTCGGGTGCTTCTGAGTCTCCCCAGGGGAGTCAGGCCTCGTCTCGAGTGGGGGCATGCACGTGCGCTTTCCTCCCGAGCTGCAGCAGTAGTGTCACGCTTCCTGTCACGTGAATCAAGGGATCTGTGGCTTTCCCTCGAGGCTGTCCCTCGAGGCTTTCCAACGAGGCTTTCCCACAGGGCTGTGCCACGTGCCACCTTGGTGTGAGTCAATCCTCGGCGTGAAAGACGAGCCGGTGAAGGGAAAAGAGGTTCCTCTGGAATGGACTGAGACATCTGGGGGACTGTTTCAATGGTGGCACGACCCTGGAGTTCCTCTCGCCGTTCCTGTTGAGAGGGCCTCCTCTTGAGTTGCGACGGGAACGACGGGAACTCTTTCCCGACGAAGCAGGGAAAGGATCCCTCATCTCGAGCTACGAGGCGGAAACGGGGCTCCTCTGGATGTGGGCGGGACCCACGTGATTCCTCTCGAGTGGAGACGGCTAGGTCGGGGAACTTCTTGATTTGCACCAAGGGTGTGAAGGAGCCTCTCGAAGTTCCAGAGGTGAGGTGTGATCAGCCTCGAGACGCCTCAGCGGAAATGGGCCTCATCTCGCCTGGAGGGGAGAACCTCCTGGATTTTCTCTAGTTGCGGCAGGTCTTCTCGAGTTACGACGGGGACCACAGGGACCCGCTCTGGTGGCCTCAGGAAAGGACAGTCCCCATGCGAGTTGCTAGGGGACCTCTCGGGATTCCTCTCCCGTCCATGCCGGGGCCTCAGTCCTTGTGTGGAGTCGGGGGCGGAACCTGAGGATTCCTCTCCAGTGTTGCCATGGATCTTGGGGTGCTTCTGAGTCTCCCCAGGGGAGTCAGGCCTCGTCTCGAGTGGGGGCATGCACGTGCGCTTTCCTCCCGAGCTGCAGCAGTAGTGTCACGCTTCCTGTCACGTGGATCAAGGGATCTGTGGCTTTCCCTCGAGGCTGTCCCTCGAGGCTTTCCCACGAGGCTTTCCCACAGGGCTGTGCCAGGGGCCACCTTGGTGAGAGTCGATCCTCGGCGTCAAAGACAAGCCGGTGAAGGGAAAAGAGGTTCCTCTGGAATTGACTGAGTCATCTGGGGGACTCTTGGAATGGTGGCACGACCCTGGAGTTCCTCTCGCCGTTCCTGTTGAGAGGGCCTCCTCTTGAGATGCGACGGGAACGCCGGGAACTCTTTCCCGGCGAAGCAGGGAAAGGATCCCTCATCTCGAGATACGAGGCGGAAACGGGGCTCCTCTGGATGTGGGCGGGACCCTCGTGATTCCTCTCGAGTGGAGACGGGTATGTCGGGGAACTTCTTGATTTGCAGCAAGGGTGTGAAGGACCCTTTCGAAGTTCCAGAGGTGAGGTGTGATCAGCCTCGAGACGCCTCAGCGGAAATGGGCCTCATCTCGCCTGGAGGGGAGAACCTCCTGGATTTTCTCGAGTTGCGGCAGGTCTTCTCGAGTTACGACGGGGACCTCAGGGACCCGCTCTGGTGGCCTCAGGAAAGGCCAGTCCCCATGCGAGTTGCTAGGGGACCTCTCGGGATTCCTCTCCCGTCCATGCCGGGGCCTCAGTCCTTGTGTGGAGTCGGGGCCGGAACCTGAGGATTCCTCTCCAGTGTTGCCATGGATCTTGGGGTGCTTCTGAGTCTCCCCAGGGGAGTCAGGCCTCGTCTCGAGTGGGGGCATGCACGTGCGCTTTCCTCCCGAGCTGCAGCAGTAGTGTCACGCTTCCTGTCACGTGGATCAAAGGATCTGTGGCTTTCCCTCGAGGCTGTCCCTCGAGGCTTTCCCACGAGGCTTTCCCACAGGGCTGTGCCACATGCCACCTTGGTGTGAGTCGATCCTCGGCGTGAAAGACGAGCCGGTGAAGGGAAAAGAGGTTCCTCTGGAATGGACTGAGATATCTGGGGGACTCTTGGAATGGTGGCACGACCCTGGAGTTCCTCTCGCCGTTCCTGTTGAGAGGGCCTCCTCTTGAGATGCGACGGGAACGCCGGGTACTCTTTCCCGACGAAGCAGGGAAAGGATCCCTCATCTCGAGCTACGAGGCGGAAACGGGGCTCCTCTGGATGTGGGCGGGACCCACGTGATTCCTCTCGAGTGGAGACGGCTAGGTCGGGGAACTTCTTGATTTGCACCAAGGGTGTGAAGGAGCCTCTCGAAGTTCCAGAGGTGAGGTGTGATCAGCCTCGAGACGCCTCAGCGGAAATGGGCCTCATCTCGTCTGGAGGGGAGAACCTCCTGGATTTTCTCGAGTTGCGGCAGGTCTTCTCGAGTTACGACGGGGACCACAGGGACCCGCTCTGGTGGCCTCAGGAAAGGACAGTCCCCATGCGAGTTGCTAGGGGACCTCTCGGGATTCCTCTCCCGTCCATGCCGGGGCCTGTGTCCTTGTGTGGAGTCGGGGGCGGAACCTGAGGATTCCTCTCCAGTGTTGCCATGGATCTTGGGGTGCTTCTGAGTCTCCCCAGGGGAGTCAGTCCTCGTCTCGAGTGGGGGCATGCACGTGCGCTTTCCTCCCGAGCTGCAGCAGTAGTGTCACGCTTCCTGTCACGTGGATCAAGGGATCTGTGGCTTTCCCTCGAGGCTGTCCCTCGAGGCTTTCCCACGAGGCTTTCCCACAGGGCTGTGCCACGTGCCACCTTGGTGTGAGTCGATCCTCGGCGTGAAAGACGAGCCGGTGAAGGGAAAAGAGGTTCCTCTGGAATGGACTGAGACATCTGGGGGACTCTTGGAATGGTGGCACGACCCTGGAGTTCCTCTCGCCGTTCCTGTTGAGAGGGCCTCCTCTTGAGATGCGACGGGAACGCCGGGTACTCTTTCCCGACGAAGCAGGGAAAGGATCCCTCATCTCGAGCTACGAGGCGGAAACGGGGCTCCTCTGGATGTGGGCGGGACCCTCGTGATTCCTCTCGAGTGGAGACGGGTATGTCGGGGAACTTCTTGATTTGCAGCAAAGGTGTGAAGGACCCTTTCCAAGTTCCAGAGGTGAGGTGTGATCAGCCTCGAGACGCCTCAGCGAAAATGGGCCTCATCTCGCCTGGAGGTGAGAACCTCCTGGATTTTCTCCAGTTGCGGCAGGTCTTCTCGAATTACGATGGGGACCTCAGGGACCCGCTCTGGTGGCCTCAGGAAAGGCCAGTCCCCATGCGAGTTGCTAGGGGACCTCTCGGGATTCCTCTCCCGTCCATGCCGGGGCCTCAGTCCTTGTGTGGAGTCGGGGCCGGAACCTGAGGATTCCTCTCCAGTGTTGCCATGGATCTTGGGGTGCTTCTGAGTCTCCCCAGGGAAGTCAGGCCTCGTCTCGAGTGGGGGCATGCACGTGCGCTTTCCTCCCGAGCTGCAGCAGTAGTGTCACGCTTCCTGTCACGTGAATCAAGGGATCTGTGGCTTTCCCTCGAGGCTGTCCCTCAAGGCTTTCCAACGAGGCTTTCCCACAGGGCTGTGCCACGTGCCACCTTGGTGTGAGTCAATCCTCGGCGTGAAAGACGAGCCGGTGAAGGGAAAAGAGGTTCCTCTGGAATGGACTGAGACATCTGGGGGACTCTTGGAATGGTGGCACGACCCTGGAGTTCCTCTCGCCGTTCCTGTTGAGAGGGCCTCCTCTTGAGTTGCGACGGGAACGACGGGAACTCTTTCCCGACGAAGCAGGGAAAGGATCCCTCATCTCGAGCTACGAGGCGGAAACGGGGCTCCTCTGGATGTGGGCGGGACCCACGTGATTCCTCTCGAGTGGAGACGGCTAGGTCGGGGAACTTCTTGATTTGCACCAAGGGTGTGAAGGAGCCTCTCGAAGTTCCAGAGGTGAGGTGTGATCAGCCTCGAGACGCCTCAGCGGAAATGGGCCTCATCTCGCCTGGAGGGGAGAACCTCCTGGATTTTCTCGAGTTGCGGCAGGTCTTCTCGAGTTACGACGGGGACCACAGGGACCCGCTCTGGTGGCCTCAGGAAAGGACAGTCCCCATGCGAGTTTCTAGGGGACCTCTCGGGATTCCTCTCCCGTCCATGCCGGGGCCTGTGTCCTTGTGTGGAGTCGGGAGCGGAACCTGAGGATTCCTCTCCAGTGTTGCCATGGATCTTGGGGTGCTTCTGAGTCTCCCCAGGGGAGTCAGGCCTCGTCTCGAGTGGGGGCATGCACGTGCGCTTTCCTCCCGAGCTGCAGCAGTAGTGTCACGCTTCCTGTCACGTGGATCAAGGGATCTGTGGCTTTCCCTCGAGGCTGTCCCTCGAGGCTTTCCCACGAGGCTTTCCCACAGGGCTGTGCCACGTGCCACCTTGGTGTGTGTCGATACTCGGCGTGAAAGACGAGCCGGTGAAGGGAAAAGAGGTTCCTCTGGAATGGACTGAGACATCTGGGGGACTCTTGGAATGGTGGCACGACCCTGGAGTTCCTCTCGCCGTTCCTGTTGAGAGGGCCTCCTCTTGAGATGCGACGGGAACGCCGGGAACTCTTTCCCGGCGAAGCAGGGAAAGGATCCCTCATCTCAAGATACGAGGCGGAAACGGGGCTCCTCTGGATGTGGGCGGGACCCTCGTGATTCCTCTCGAGTGGAGACGGGTATGTCGGGGAACTTCTTGATTTGCAGCAAGGGTGTGAAGGACCCTTTCGAAGTTCCAGAGGTGAGGTGTGATCAGCCTCGAGACACCTCAGCGGAAATGGGCCTCATCTCGCCTGGAGGGGAGAACCTCCTGGATTTTCTGGAGTTGCGGCAGGTCTTCTCGAGTTACGACGGGGACCTCAGGGACCCGCTCTGGTGGCCTCAGGAAAGGCCAGTCCCCATGCGAGTTGCTAGGGGACCTCTCGGGATTCCTCTCCCGTCCATGCCGGGGCCTCAGTCCTTCTGTGGAGTCGGGGCCGGAACCTGAGGATTCCTCTCCAGTGTTGCCATGGATCTTGGGGTGCTTCTGAGTCTCCCCATGGGAGTCAGGCCTCGTCTCGAGTGGGGGCATGCACGTGCGCTTTCCTCCCGAGCTGCAGCAGTAGTGTCACGCTTCCTGTCACGTGAATCAAGGGATCTGTGGCTTTCCCTCGAGGCTGTCCCTCGAGGCTTTCCCACGAGGCTTTCCCCACAGGGCTGTGCCACGTGCCACCTTGGTGTGAGTCAATCCTCGGCGTGAAAGACGAGCCGGTGAAGGGAAAAGAGGTTCCTCTGGAATGGACTGAGACATCTGGGGGACTCTTGGAATGGTGGCACGACCCTGGAGTTCCTCTCGCCGTTCCTGTTGAGAGGGCCTCCTCTTGAGTTGCGACGGGAACGACGGGAACTCTTTCCCGACGAAGCAGGGAAAGGATCCCTCATCTCGAGCTACGAGGCGGAAACGGGGCTCCTCTGGATGTGGGCGGGACCCACGTGATTCCTCTCGAGTGGAGACGGCTAGGTCGGGGAACTTCTTGATTTGCACCAAGGGTGTGAAGGAGCCTCTCGAAGTTCCAGAGGTGAGGTGTGATCAGCCTCGAGACGCCTCAGCGGAAATGGGCCTCATCTCGCCTGGAGGGGAGAACCTCCTGGATTTTCTCGAGTTGCGGCAGGTCTTCTCGAGTTACGACGGGGACCACAGGGACCCGCTCTGGTGGCCTCAGGAAAGGACAGTCCCCATGCGAGTTTCTAGGGGACCTCTCGGGATTCCTCTCCCGTCCATGCCGGGGCCTGTGTCCTTGTGTGGAGTCGGGGGCGGAACCTGAGGATTCCTCTCCAGTGTTGCCATGGATCTTGGGGTGCTTCTGAGTCTCCCCAGGGGAGTCAGGCCTCGTCTCGAGTGGGGGCATGCACGTGCGCTTTCCTCCCGAGCTGCAGGAGTAGTGTCACGCTTCCTGTCACGTGGATCAAGGGATCTGTGGCTTTCCCTCGAGGATGTCCCTCGAGGCTTTCCCACGAGGCTTTCCCACAGGGCTGTGCCACGTGCCACCTTGGTGTGAGTCGATCCTCGGCGTGAAAGACGAGCCGGTGAAGGGAAAAGAGGTTCCTCTGGAATGGACTGAGACATCTGGGGGACTCTTGGAATGGTGGCACGACCCTGGAGTTCCTCTCGCCGTTCCTGTTGAGAGGGCCTCCTCTTGAGATGCGACGGGAACGCCGGGAACTCTTTCCCGACGAAGCAGGGAAAGGATCCCTCATCTCGAGCTACGAGGCGGAAACGGGGCTCCTCTGGATGTGGGCGGGACCCTCGTGATTCCTCTCGAGTGGAGACGGGTATGTCGGGGAACTTCTTGATTTGCAGCAAAGGTGTGAAGGACCCTTTCCAAGTTCCAGAGGTGAGGTGTGATCAGCCTCGAGATGCCTCAGCGAAAATGGGCCTCATCTCGCCTGGAGGTGAGAACCTCCTGGATTTTCTCCAGTTGCGGCAGGTCTTCTCGAATTACGATGGGGACCTCAGGGACCCGCTCTGGTGGCCTCAGGAAAGGCCAGTCCCCATGCGAGTTGCTAGGGGACCTCTCGGGATTCCTCTCCCGTCCATGCCGGGGCCTCAGTCCTTGTGTGGAGTCGGGGCCGGAACCTGAGGATTCCTCTCCAGTGTTGCCATGGATCTTGGGGTGCTTCTGAGTCTCCCCAGGGAACTCGAGTGGGGGCATGCACGTGCGCTTTCCTCCCGAGCTGCAGCAGTAGTGTCACGCTTCCTGTCACGTGAATCAAGGGATCTGTGGCTTTCCCTCGAGGCTGTCCCTCAAGGCTTTCCAACGAGGCTTTCCCACAGGGCTGTGCCACGTGCCACCTTGGTGTGAGTCAATCCTCGGCGTGAAAGACGAGCCGGTGAAGGGAAAAGAGGTTCCTCTGGAATGGACTGAGACATCTGGGGGACTCTTGGAATGGTGGCACGACCCTGGAGTTCCTCTCGCCGTTCCTGTTGAGAGGGCCTCCTCTTGAGTTGCGACGGGAACGACGGGAACTCTTTCCCGACGAAGCAGGGAAAGGATCCCTCATCTCGAGCTACGAGGCGGAAACGGGGCTCCTCTGGATGTGGGCGGGACCCACGTGATTCCTCTCGAGTGGAGACGGCTAGGTCGGGGAACTTCTTGATTTGCACCAAGGGTGTGAAGGAGCCTCTCGAAGTTCCAGAGGTGAGGTGTGATCAGCCTCGAGACGCCTCAGCGGAAATGGGCCTCATCTCGCCTGGAGGGGAGAACCTCCTGGATTTTCTCGAGTTGCGGCAGGTCTTCTCGAGTTACGACGGGGACCACAGGGACCCGCTCTGGTGGCCTCAGGAAAGGACAGTCCCCATGCGAGTTTCTAGGGGACCTCTCGGGATTCCTCTCCCGTCCATGCCGGGGCCTGTGTCCTTGTGTGGAGTCGGGAGCGGAACCTGAGGATTCCTCTCCAGTGTTGCCATGGATCTTGGGGTGCTTCTGAGTCTCCCCAGGGGAGTCAGGCCTCGTCTCGAGTGGGGGCATGCACGTGCGCTTTCCTCCCGAGCTGCAGCAGTAGTGTCACGCTTCCTGTCACGTGGATCAAGGGATCTGTGGCTTTCCCTCGAGGCTGTCCCTCGAGGCTTTCCCACGAGGCTTTCCCACAGGGCTGTGCCACGTGCCACCTTGGTGTGAGTCGATACTCGGCGTGAAAGACGAGCCGGTGAAGGGAAAAGAGGTTCCTCTGGAATGGACTGAGACATCTGGGGGACTCTTGGAATGGTGGCACGACACTGGAGTTCCTCTCGCCGTTCCTGTTGAGAGGGCCTCCTCTTGAGATGCGACGGGAACGCCGGGAAATCTTTCCCGACGAAGCAGGGAAAGGATCCCTCATCTCAAGATACGAGGCGGAAACGGGGCTCCTCTGGATGTGGGCGGGACCCTCGTGATTCCTCTCGAGTGGAGACGGGTATGTCGGGGAACTTCTTGATTTGCAGCAAGGGTGTGAAGGACCCTTTCGAAGTTCCAGAGGTGAGGTGTGATCAGCCTCGAGACACCTCAGCGGAAATGGGCCTCATCTCGCCTGGAGGGGAGAACCTCCTGGATTTTCTCCAGTTGCGGCAGGTCTTCTCGAGTTACGACGGGGACCTCAGGGACCCGCTCTGGTGGCCTCAGGAAAGGCCAGTCCCCATGCGAGTTGCTAGGGGACCTCTCGGGATTCCTCTCCCGTCCATGCCGGGGCCTCAGTCCTTCTGTGGAGTCGGGGCCGGAACCTGAGGATTCCTCTCCAGTGTTGCCATGGATCTTGGGGTGCTTCTGAGTCTCCCCATGGGAGTCAGGCCTCGTCTCGAGTGGGGGCATGCACGTGCGCTTTCCTCCCGAGCTGCAGCAGTAGTGTCACGCTTCCTGTCACGTGGATCAAGGGATCTGTGGCTTTCCCTCGAGGCTGTCCCTCGAGGCTTTCCCACGAGGCTTTCCCACAGGGCTGTGCCACGTGCCACCTTGGTGTGAGTCGATACTCGGCGTGAAAGACGAGCCGGTGAAGGGAAAAGAGGTTCCTCTGGAATGGACTGAGACATCTGGGGGACTCTTGGAATGGTGGCACGACACTGGAGTTCCTCTCGCCGTTCCTGTTGAGAGGGCCTCCTCTTGAGATGCGACGGGAACGCCGGGAAATCTTTCCCGACGAAGCAGGGAAAGGATCCCTCATCTCAAGATACGAGGCGGAAACGGGGCTCCTCTGGATGTGGGCGGGACCCTCGTGATTCCTCTCGAGTGGAGACGGGTATGTCGGGGAACTTCTTGATTTGCAGCAAGGGTGTGAAGGACCCTTTCGAAGTTCCAGAGGTGAGGTGTGATCAGCCTCGAGACACCTCAGCGGAAATGGGCCTCATCTCGCCTGGAGGGGAGAACCTCCTGGATTTTCTGGAGTTGCGGCAGGTCTTCTCGAGTTACGACGGGGACCTCAGGGACCCGCTCTGGTGGCCTCAGGAAAGGCCAGTCCCCATGCGAGTTGCTAGCGGACCTCTCGGGATTCCTCTCCCGTCCATGTCGGGGCCTCAGTCCTTGTGTGGAGTCGGGGCCGGAACCTGAGGATTCCTCTCCAGTGTTGCCATGGATCTTGGGGTGCTTCTGAGTCTCCCCAGGGGAGTCAGGCCTCGTCTCGAGTGGGGGCATGCACGTGCACTTTCCTCCCGAGCTGCAGCAGTAGTGTCACGCTTCCTGTCACGTGGATCAAGGGATCTGTGGCTATCCCTCGAGGCTGTCCCTCGAGGCTTTCACACGAGGCTTTCCCACAGGGCTGTGCCACGTGCCACCTTGGTGTGAGTCGATCCTCGGCGTGAAAGACGAGCCGGTGAAGGGAAAAGAGGTTCCTCTGGAATGGACTGAGACATCTGGGGGACTCTTGGAAAGGTGGCACGACCCTGGAGTTCCTCTCGCCGTTCCTGTTGAGAGGGCCTCCTCTTGAGATGCGACGGGAACGCCGGGAACTCTTTCCCGACGAAGCAGGGAAAGGATCCCTCATCTCGAGCTACGAGGCGGAAACGGGGCTCCTCTGGATGTGGGCGGGACCCTCGTGATTCCTCTCGAGTGGAGACGGGTATGTCGGGGAACTTCTTGATTTGCAGCAAGGGTGTGAAGGACCCTTTCGAAGTTCCAGAGGTGAGGTGTGATCAGCCTCGAGACGCCTCAGCGGAAATGGGCCTCATCTCGCCTGGAGGGGAGAACCTCCTGGATTTTCTCGAGTTGCGGCAGGTCTTCTCGAGTTACGACGGGGACCTCAGGGACCCGCTCTGGTGGCCTCAGGAAAGGCCAGACCCCATGCGAGTTGCTAGGGGACCTCTCAGGATTCCTCTCCCGTCCATGCCGGGGCCTCAGTCCTTGTGTGGAGTCGGGGCCGGAACCTGAGGATTCCTCTCCAGTGTTGCCATGGATCTTGGGGTGCTTCTGAGTCTCCCCAGGGGAGTCAGGCCTCGTCTCGAGTGGGGGCATGCACGTGCGCTTTCCTCCCGAGCTGCAGCAGTAGTGTCACGCTTCCTGTCACGTGGTTCAAGGGATCTGTGGCTTTCCATCCAGGCTGTCCCTCGAGGCTTTCCCACGAGGCTTTCCCACAGGGCTGTGCCACGTGCCACCATGGTGTGAGTCCATCCTCGGCGTGAAAGACGAGCCGGTGAAGGGAAAAGAGGTTCCTCTGGAATGGACTGAGACATCTGGGGGACTCTTGAAATGGTGGCACGACCCTGGAGTTCCTCTCGCCGTTCCTGTTGAGAGGGCCTCCTCTTGAGATGCGACGGGAACGCCGGGAACTCTTTCCCGACGAAGCAGGGAAAGGATCCCTCATCTCGAGCTACGAGGCGGAAACGGGGCTCCTCTGGATGTGGGCGGGACCCTCGTGATTCCTCTCGAGTGGAGACGGCTAGGTCGGGGAACTTCTTGATTTGCACCAAGGGTGTGAAGGACCCTTTCGAAGTTCCAGAGGTGAGGTGTGATCAGCCTCGAGACGCCTCAGCGGAAATGGGCCTCATCTCGCCTGGAGGGGAGAACCTCCTGGATTTTCTCGAGTTGCGGCAGGTCTTCTCGAGTTACGACGGGGAACACAGGGACCCGCTCTGGTGGCCTCAGGAAAGGCCAGTCCCCATGTGAGTTGCTAGGGGACCTCTCGGGATTCCTCTCCCGTCCATGCCGGGGCCTCAGTCCTTGTGTGGAGTCGGGGCCGGAACCTGAGGATTCCTCTCCAGTGTTGCCATGGATCTTGGGGTGCTTCTGAGTCTCCCCAGGGGAGTCAGGCCTCGTCTCGAGTGGGGGCATGCACGTGCGCTTTCCTCCCGAGCTGCAGCAGTAGTGTCACGCTTCCTGTCACGTGGATCAAGGGATCTGTGGCTTTCCCTCGAGGCTGTCCCTCGAGGCTTTCCCACGAGGCTTTCCCACAGGGCTGTGCCACGTGCCACCTTGGTGTGAGTCGATCCTCGGCGTGAAAGACGAGCCGGTGAAGGGAAAAGAGGTTCCTCTGGAATGGACTGAGACATCTGGGGGACTCTTGGAATGGTGGCACGACCCTGGAGTTCCTCTCGCCGTTCCTGTTGAGAGGGCCTCCTCTTGAGATGCGACGGGAACGCCGGGAACTCTTTCCCGACGAAGCAGGGAAAGGATCCCTCATCTCGAGCTTCGAGGCGGAAACGGGGCTCCTCTGGATCTGGGCGGGACCCTCGTGATTCCTCTCGAGTGGAGACGGGTATGTCGGGGAAGTTCTTGATTTGCACCAAGGGTGTGAGGGACCCTTTCGTAGTTCCAGAGGTGAGGTGTGATCAGCCACGAGACGCCTCAGCGGAAATGGGCCTCATCTCGCCTGGAGGGGAGAACCTCCTGGATTTTCTGGAGTTGCGGCAGGTCTTCTCGCGTTACGACGGGGACCTCAGGGACCCGCTCTGGTGGCCTCAGGAAAGGCCAGTCCCCATGCGAGTTGCTAGGGGACCTCTCGGGATTCCTCTCCCGTCCATGCCGGGGCCTCAGTCCTTGTGTGGAGTCGGGGCCGGAACCTGAGGATTCCTCTCCACTGTTGCCATGGATCTTGGGGTGCTTCTGAGTCTCCCCAGGGGAGTCAGGCCTCGTCTCGAGTGGGGGCATGCACGTGCGCTTTCCTCCCGAGCTGCAGCAGTAGTGTCACGCTTCCTGTCACGTGGATCCAGGGATCTGTGGCTTTCCCTCGAGGCTGTCCCTCGAGGCTTTCCCACGAGGCTTTCCCACAGGGCTGTGCCACGTGCCACCTTGGTGTGAGTCGATCCTCGGCGTGAAAGACGAGCCGGTGAAGGGAAAAGAGGTTCCTCTGGAATGGACTGAGACATCTGGGGGACTCTTGGAATGGTGGCACGACCCTGGAGTTCCTCTCGCCGTTCCTGTTGAGAGGGCCTCGTCTTGAGATGCGACGGGAACGCCGGGAACTCTTTCCCGACGAAGCAGGGAAAGGATCCCTCATCTCGAGCTACGAGGCGGAAACGGGGCTCCTCTGGATGTGGGCGGGACCCTCGTGATAACTCTCGAGTGGACACGGCTGGGTCGGGGAACTTCTTGATTTGCACCAAGGGTGTGAAGGACCCTTTCGAAGTTCCAGAGGTGAGGTGTGATCAGCCTCGAGACGCCTCAGCGGAAATGGGCCTCATCTCGCCTGGAGGGGAGAACCTCTTGGATTTTCTCGAGTTGCGGCAGGTCTTCTCGAGTTACGACGGAGACCACAGGGACCCGCTCTGGTGGCCTCAGGAAAGGCCAGTCCCCATGCGAGTTGCTAGGGGACCTCTTGGGATTCCTCTCCCGTCCATGCCGGGGCCTCAGTCCTTGTGTGGAGTCGGGGCCGGAACCTGAGGATTCCTCTCCAGTGTTGCCATGGATCTTGGGGTGCTTCTGAGTCTCCCCAGGGGAGTCAGGCGGCGTCTCGAGTGGGGGCATGCACGTGCGCTTTCCTCCCGAGCTGCAGCAGTAGTGTCACGCTTCCTGTCACGTGGATCAAGGGATCTGTGGCTTTCCCTCGAGGCTGTCCCTCGGGGCTTTCCCACGAGGCTTTCCCACAGGGCTGTGCCACGTGCCACCTTGGTGTGAGTCGATCCTCGGTGTGAAAGACGAGCCGGTGAAGGGAAAAGAGGTTCCTCTGAAATGGACTGAGACATCTGGGGGACTCTTGGAATGGTGGCACGACCCTGGAGTTCCTCTCGCCGTTCCTGTTGAGAGGGCCTCCTCTTGAGATGCGACGGGAACGCCGGGAACTCTTTCCCGACGAAGCAGGGAAAGGATCCCTCATCTCGAGCTACGAGGCGGAAACGGGGCTCCTCTGGATGTGGGCGGGACCCTCGTGATTCCTCTCGAGTGGAGACGGGTATGTCGGGGAACTTCTTGATTTGCACCAAGGGTGTGAAGGACCCTTTCGAAGTTCCAGAGGTGAGGTGTGATCAGCCTCGAGACGCCTCAGCGGAAATGGGCCTCATCTCGCCTGGAGGGGAGAACCTCCTGGATTTTCTCGAGTTGCGGCAGGTCTTCTCGAGTTACGACGGGGAACACAGGGACCCGCTCTGGTGGCCTCAGGAAAGGCCAGTCCCCATGTGAGTTGCTAGGGGACCTCTCGGGATTCCTCTCCCGTCCATGCCGGGGCCTCAGTCCTTGTGTGGAGTCGGGGCCGGAACCTGAGGATTCCTCTCCAGTGTTGCCATGGATCTTGGGGTGCTTCTGAGTCTCCCCAGGGGAGTCAGGCCTCGTCTCGAGTGGGGGCATGCACGTGCGCTTTCCTCCCGAGCTGCAGCAGTAGTGTCACGCTTCCTGTCACGTGGATCAAGGGATCTGTGGCTTTCCCTCGAGGCTGTCCCTCGAGGCTTTCCCACGAGGCTTTCCCACAGGGCTGTGCCACGTGCCACCTTGGTGTGAGTCGATCCTCGGCGTGAAAGACGAGCCGGTGAAGGGAAAAGAGGTTCCTCTGGAATGGACTGAGACATCTGGGGGACTCTTGGAATGGTGGCACGACCCTGGAGTTCCTCTCGCCGTTCCTGTTGAGAGGGCCTCCTCTTGAGATGCGACGGGAACGCCGGGAACTCTTTCCCGACGAAGCAGGGAAAGGATCCCTCATCTCGAGCTTCGAGGCGGAAACGGGGCTCCTCTGGATCTGGGCGGGACCCTCGTGATTCCTCTCGAGTGGAGACGGGTATGTCGGGGAAGTTCTTGATTTGCACCAAGGGTGTGAGGGACCCTTTCGTAGTTCCAGAGGTGAGGTGTGATCAGCCACGAGACGCCTCAGCGGAAATGGGCCTCATCTCGCCTGGAGGGGAGAACCTCCTGGATTTTCTGGAGTTGCGGCAGGTCTTCTCGAGTTACGACGGGGACCTCAGGGACCCGCTCTGGTGGCCTCAGGAAAGGCCAGTCCCCATGCGAGTTGCTAGGGGACCTCTCGGGATTCCTCTCCCGTCCATGCCGGGGCCTCAGTCCTTGTGTGGAGTCGGGGCCGGAACCTGAGGATTCCTCTCCACTGTTGCCATGGATCTTGGGGTGCTTCTGAGTCTCCCCAGGGGAGTCAGGCCTCGTCTCGAGTGGGGCATGCACGTGCGCTTTCCTCCCGAGCTGCAGCAGTAGTGTCACGCTTCCTGTCACGTGGATCCAGGGATCTGTGGCTTTCCCTCGAGGCTGTCCCTCGAGGCTTTCCCACGAGGCTTTCCCACAGGGCTGTGCCACGTGCCACCTTGGTGTGAGTCGATCCTCGGCGTGAAAGACGAGCCGGTGAAGGGAAAAGAGGTTCCTCTGGAATGGACTGAGACATCTGGGGGACTCTTGGAATGGTGGCACGACCCTGGAGTTCCTCTCGCCGTTCCTGCTGAGAGGGCCTCGTCTTGAGATGCGACGGGAACGCCGGGAACTCTTTCCCGACGAAGCAGGGAAAGGATCCCTCATCTCGAGCTACGAGGCGGAAACGGGGCTCCTCTGGATGTGGGCGGGACCCTCGTGATAACTCTCGAGTGGACACGGCTGGGTCGGGGAACTTCTTGATTTGCACCAAGGGTGTGAAGGACCCTTTCGAAGTTCCAGAGGTGAGGTGTGATCAGCCTCGAGACGCCTCAGCGGAAATGGGCCTCATCTCGCCTGGAGGGGAGAACCTCTTGGATTTTCTCGAGTTGCGGCAGGTCTTCTCGAGTTACGACGGAGACCACAGGGACCCGCTCTGGTGGCCTCAGGAAAGGCCAGTCCCCATGCGAGTTGCTAGGGGACCTCTTGGGATTCCTCTCCCGTCCATGCCGGGGCCTCAGTCCTTGTGTGGAGTCGGGGCCGGAACCTGAGGATTCCTCTCCAGTGTTGCCATGGATCTTGGGGTGCTTCTGAGTCTCCCCAGGGGAGTCAGGCGGCGTCTCGAGTGGGGGCATGCACGTGCGCTTTCCTCCCGAGCTGCAGCAGTAGTGTCACGCTTCCTGTCACGTGGATCAAGGGATCTGTGGCTTTCCCTCGAGGCTGTCCCTCGGGGCTTTCCCACGAGGCTTTCCCACAGGGCTGTGCCACGTGCCACCTTGGTGTGAGTCGATCCTCGGTGTGAAAGACGAGCCGGTGAAGGGAAAAGAGGTTCCTCTGAAATGGACTGAGACATCTGGGGGACTCTTGGAATGGTGGCACGACCCTGGAGTTCCTCTCGCCGTTCCTGTTGAGAGGGCCTCCTCTTGAGATGCGACGGGAACGCCGGGAACTCTTTCCCGACGAAGCAGGGAAAGGATCCCTCATCTCGAGCTACGAGGCGGAAACGGGGCTCCTCTGGATGTGGGCGGGACCCTCGTGATTCCTCTCGAGTGGAGACGGGTATGTCGGGGAACTTCTTGATTTGCACCAAGGGTGTGAAGGACCCTTTCGTAGTTCCAGAGGTGAGGTGTGATCAGCCTCGAGACGCCTCAGCGGAAATGGGCCTCATCTCGCCTGCAGGGGAGAACCTCTTGGATTTTCTCCAGTTGCGGCAGGTCTTCTCGAGTTACGACGGGGACCTCAGGGACCCGCTCTGGTGGCCTCAGGAAGGCCAGTCCCCATGCAAGTTGCTAGGGGACCTCTGGTGATTCCTCTCCCGTCCATACCGGGGCCTCAGTCCTTGTGTGGAGTCGGGGCCGGAACCTGAGGATTCCTCTCCAGTGTTGCCATGGATCTTGGGGTGCTTCTGAGTCTCCCCAGGGGAGTCAGGCCTCGTCTCGAGTGGGGGCATGCACGTGCGCTTTCCTCCCGAGCTGAAGCAGTAGTGTCACGCTTCCTGTCACGTGGATCCAGGGTTCTGTGGCTTTCCCTCGAGGCTGTCCCTCGAGGCTTTCCCACGAGGCTTTCCCACAGGGCTGTGCCACGTGCCACCTTGGTGTGAGTCGATCCTCGGCGTGAAAGACGAGCCGGTGAAGGGAAAAGAGGTTCCTCTGGAATGGACTGAGACATCTGGGGGACTCTTGGAATGGTGGCACGACCCTGGAGTTCCTCTCGCCGATCCTGTTGAGAGGGCCTCCTCTTGAGATGCGACGGGAATGCCGGGAACTCTTTCCCGAAGAAGCAGGGAAAGGATCCCTCATCTCGAGCTACGAGGCGGAAACGGGGCTCCTCTGGATGTGGGCGGGACCCTCGTGATTCCTCTCGAGTGGAGACGGGTATGTCGGGGAACTTCTTGATTTGCACCAAGGGTGTGAAGGAGCCTTTCGAAGTTCCAGAGGTGAGGTGTGTTCAGCCTCGAGACGCCTCAGCGGAAATGGGCCTCATCTCGCCTGGAGGGGAGAACCTCTTGGATTTTCTCGAGTTGCGGCAGGTCTTCTCGAGTTACGACGGAGACCACAGGGACCCGCTCTGGTGGCCTCAGGAAAGGCCAGTCCCCATGCGAGTTTCTAGGGGACCTCTCGGGATTCCTCTCCCGTCCATGCCGGGGCCTCAGTCCTTGTGTGGAGTCGGGGCCGGAACCTGAGGATTCCTCTCCAGTGTTGCCATGGATCTTGGGGTGCTTCTGAGTCTCCCCAGGGGAGTCAGGCGGCGTCTCGAGTGGGGGCATGCACGTGCGCTTTCCTCCCGAGCTGCAGCAGTAGTGTCACGCTTCCTGTCACGTGGATCCAGGGATCTGTGGCTTTCCCTCGAGGCTGTCCCTCGAGGCTTTCCCACGAGGCTTTCCCACAGGGCTGTGCCACGTGCCACCTTGGTGTGAGTCGATCCTCGGCGTGAAAGACGAGCCGGTGAAGGGAAAAGAGGTTCCTCTGGAATGGACTGAGACATCTAGGGGACTCTTGGAATGGTGGCACGACCCTGGAGTTCCTCTCGCCGTTCCTGTTGAGAGGGCCTCCTCTTGAGATGCGACGGGAACGCCGGGAACTCTTTCCCGACGAAGCTGGGAAAGGATCCCTCATCTCGAGCTTCGAGGCGGAAACGGGGCTCCTCTGGATCTGGGCGGGACCCTCGTGATTCCTCTCGAGTGGAGACGGGTATGTCGGGGAAGTTCTTGATTTGCACCAAGGGTGTGAAGGACCCTTTCGTAGTTCCAGAGGTGAGGTGTGATCAGCCACGAGACGCCTCAGCGGAAATGGGCCTCATCTCGCCTGGAGGGGAGAACCTCCTGGATTTTCTGGAGTTGCGGCAGGTCTTCTCGAGTTACGACGGGGACCTCAGGGACCCGCTCTGGTGGCCTCAGGAAAGGCCAGTCCCCATGCGAGTTGCTAGGGGACCTCTCGGGATTCCTCTCCCGTCCATGCCGGGGCCTCAGTCCTTGTGTGGAGTCGGGGCCGGAACCTGAGGATTCCTCTCCACTGTTGCCATGGATCTTGGGGTGCTTCTGAGTCTCCCCAGGGGAGTCAGGCCTCGTCTCGAGTGGGGCATGCACGTGCGCTTTCCTCCCGAGCTGCAGCAGTAGTGTCACGCTTCCTGTCACGTGGATCCAGGGATCTGTGGCTTTCCCTCGAGGCTGTCCCTCGAGGCTTTCCCACGAGGCTTTCCCACAGGGCTGTGCCACGTGCCACCTTGGTGTGAGTCGATCCTCGGCGTGAAAGACGAGCCGGTGAAGGGAAAAGAGGTTCCTCTGGAATGGACTGAGACATCTGGGGGACTCTTGGAATGGTGGCACGACCCTGGAGTTCCTCTCGCCGTTCCTGCTGAGAGGGCCTCGTCTTGAGATGCGACGGGAACGCCGGGAACTCTTTCCCGACGAAGCAGGGAAAGGATCCCTCATCTCGAGCTACGAGGCGGAAACGGGGCTCCTCTGGATGTGGGCGGGACCCTCGTGATAACTCTCGAGTGGACACGGCTGGGTCGGGGAACTTCTTGATTTGCACCAAGGGTGTGAAGGACCCTTTCGAAGTTCCAGAGGTGAGGTGTGATCAGCCTCGAGACGCCTCAGCGGAAATGGGCCTCATCTCGCCTGGAGGGGAGAACCTCTTGGATTTTCTCGAGTTGCGGCAGGTCTTCTCGAGTTACGACGGAGACCACAGGGACCCGCTCTGGTGGCCTCAGGAAAGGCCAGTCCCCATGCGAGTTGCTAGGGGACCTCTTGGGATTCCTCTCCCGTCCATGCCGGGGCCTCAGTCCTTGTGTGGAGTCGGGGCCGGAACCTGAGGATTCCTCTCCAGTGTTGCCATGGATCTTGGGGTGCTTCTGAGTCTCCCCAGGGGAGTCAGGCGGCGTCTCGAGTGGGGGCATGCACGTGCGCTTTCCTCCCGAGCTGCAGCAGTAGTGTCACGCTTCCTGTCACGTGGATCAAGGGATCTGTGGCTTTCCCTCGAGGCTGTCCCTCGGGGCTTTCCCACGAGGCTTTCCCACAGGGCTGTGCCACGTGCCACCTTGGTGTGAGTCGATCCTCGGTGTGAAAGACGAGCCGGTGAAGGGAAAAGAGGTTCCTCTGAAATGGACTGAGACATCTGGGGGACTCTTGGAATGGTGGCACGACCCTGGAGTTCCTCTCGCCGTTCCTGTTGAGAGGGCCTCCTCTTGAGATGCGACGGGAACGCCGGGAACTCTTTCCCGACGAAGCAGGGAAAGGATCCCTCATCTCGAGCTACGAGGCGGAAACGGGGCTCCTCTGGATGTGGGCGGGACCCTCGTGATTCCTCTCGAGTGGAGACGGGTATGTCGGGGAACTTCTTGATTTGCACCAAGGGTGTGAAGGACCCTTTCGAAGTTCCAGAGGTGAGGTGTGATCAGCCTCGAGACGCCTCAGCGGAAATGGGCCTCATCTCGCCTGCAGGGGAGAACCTCTTGGATTTTCTCCAGTTGCGGCAGGTCTTCTCGAGTTACGACGGGGACCTCAGGGACCCGCTCTGGTGGCCTCAGGAAGGCCAGTCCCCATGCAAGTTGCTAGGGGACCTCTGGTGATTCCTCTCCCGTCCATACCGGGGCCTCAGTCCTTGTGTGGAGTCGGGGCCGGAACCTGAGGATTCCTCTCCAGTGTTGCCATGGATCTTGGGGTGCTTCTGAGTCTCCCCAGGGGAGTCAGGCCTCGTCTCGAGTGGGGGCATGCACGTGCGCTTTCCTCCCGAGCTGAAGCAGTAGTGTCACGCTTCCTGTCACGTGGATCCAGGGTTCTGTGGCTTTCCCTCGAGGCTGTCCCTCGAGGCTTTCCCACGAGGCTTTCCCACAGGGCTGTGCCACGTGCCACCTTGGTGTGAGTCGATCCTCGGCGTGAAAGACGAGCCGGTGAAGGGAAAAGAGGTTCCTCTGGAATGGACTGAGACATCTGGGGGACTCTTGGAATGGTGGCACGACCCTGGAGTTCCTCTCGCCGTTCCTGTTGAGAGGGCCTCCTCTTGAGATGCGACGGGAATGCCGGGAACTCTTTCCCGAAGAAGCAGGGAAAGGATCCCTCATCTCGAGCTACGAGGCGGAAACGGGGCTCCTCTGGATGTGGGCGGGACCCTCGTGATTCCTCTCGAGTGGAGACGGGTATGTCGGGGAACTTCTTGATTTGCACCAAGGGTGTGAAGGAGCCTTTCGAAGTTCCAGAGGTGAGGTGTGTTCAGCCTCGAGACGCCTCAGCGGAAATGGGCCTCATCTCGCCTGGAGGGGAGAACCTCTTGGATTTTCTCGAGTTGCGGCAGGTCTTCTCGAGTTACGACGGAGACCACAGGGACCCGCTCTGGTGGCCTCAGGAAAGGCCAGTCCCCATGCGAGTTGCTAGGGGACCTCTCGGGATTCCTCTCCCGTCCATGCCGGGGCCTCAGTCCTTGTGTGGAGTCGGGGCCGGAACCTGAGGATTCCTCTCCAGTGTTGCCATGGATCTTGGGGTGCTTCTGAGTCTCCCCAGGGGAGTCAGGCGGCGTCTCGAGTGGGGGCATGCACGTGCGCTTTCCTCCCGAGCTGCAGCAGTAGTGTCACGCTTCCTGTCACGTGGATCCAGGGATCTGTGGCTTTCCCTCGAGGCTGTCCCTCGGGGCTTTCCCACGAGGCTTTCCCACAGGGCTGTGCCACGTGCCACCTTGGTGTGAGTCGATCCTCGGTGTGAAAGACGAGCCGGTGAAGGGAAAAGAGGTTCCTCTGAAATGGACTGAGACATCTGGGGGACCCTTGGAATGGTGGCACGACCCTGGAGTTCCTCTCGCCGTTCCTGTTGAGAGGGCCTCCTCTTGAGATGCGACGGGAACGCCGGGAACTCTTTCCCGACGAAGCAGGGAAAGGATCCCTCATCTCGAGCTACGAGGCGGAAACGGGGCTCCTCTGGATGTGGGCGGGACCCTCGTGATTCCTCTCGAGTGGAGACGGGTATGTCGGGGAACTTCTTGATTTGCACCAAGGGTGTGAAGGACCCTTTCGAAGTTCCAGAGGTGAGGTGTGATCAGCCTCGAGACGCCTCAGCGGAAATGGGCCTCATCTCGCCTGCAGAGGAGAACCTCTTGGATTTTCTCCAGTTGCGGCAGGTCTTCTCGAGTTACGACGGGGACCTCAGGGACCCGCTCTGGTGGCCTCAGGAAGGCCAGTCCCCATGCAAGTTGCTAGGGGACCTCTGGGGATTCCTCTCCCGTCCATACCGGGGCCTCAGTCCTTGTGTGGAGTCGGGGCCGGAACCTGAGGATTCCTCTCCAGTGTTGCCATGGATCTTGGGGTGCTTCTGAGTCTCCCCAGGGGAGTCAGGCCTCGTCTCGAGTGGGGGCATGCACGTGCGCTTTCCTCCCGAGCTGCAGCAGTAGTGTCACGCTTCCTGTCACGTGGATCCAGGGTTCTGTGGCTTTCCCTCGAGGCTGTCCCTCGAGGCTTTCCCACGAGGCTTTCCCACAGGGCTGTGCCACGTGCCACCTTGGTGTGAGTCGATCCTCGGCGTGAAAGACGAGCCGGTGAAGGGAAAAGAGGTTCCTCTGGAATGGACTGAGACATCTGGGGGACTCTTGGAATGGTGGCACGACCCTGGAGTTCCTCTCGCCGTTCCTGTAGAGAGGGCCTCCTCTTGAGATGCGACGGGAATGCCGGGAACTCTTTCCCGACGAAGCAGGGAAAGGATCCCTCATCTCGAGCTACGAGGCGGAAACGGGGCTCCTCTGGATGTGGGCGGGACCCTCGTGATTCCTCTCGAGTGGAGACGGGTATGTCGGGGAACTTCTTGATTTGCACCAAGGGTGTGAAGGAGCCTTTCGAAGTTCCAGAGGTGAGGTGTGATCAGCCTCGAGACGCCTCAGCGGAAATGGGCCTCATCTCGCCTGGAGTGGAGAACCTCCTGGATTTTCTCGAGTTGCGGCAGGTCTTCTCGAGTTACGACGGGGACCTCAGGGACCCGCTCTGGTGGCCTCAGGAAAGGCCAGTCCCCATGCGAGTTGCTAGTGGACCTCTCGGGATTCCTCTCCCGTCCATGCCGGGGCCTCAGTCCTTGTGTGGAGTCGGGGCCGGAACCTGAGGATTCCTCTCCAGTGTTGCCATGGATCTTGGGGTGCTTCTGAGTCTTCCCAGGGGAGTCAGGCCTCGTCTCGAGTGGGGGCATGCACGTGCGCTTTCCTCCCGAGCTGCAGCAGTAGTGTCACGCTTCCTGTCACGTGGATCCAGGGATCTGTGGCTTTCCCTCGAGGCTGTCCCTCGAGGCTTTCCCACGAGGCTTTCCCACAGGGCTGTGCCACGTGCCACCTTGGTGTGAGTCGATCCTCGGCGTGAAAGACGAGCCGGTGAAGGGAAAAGAGGTTCCTCTGGAATGGACTGAGACATCTGGGGGACTCTTGGAATGGTGGCACGACCCTGGAGTTCCTCTCGCCGTTCCTGTAGAGAGGGCCTCCTCTTGAGATGCGACGGGAACGCCGGGAACTCTTTCCCGACGAAGCAGGGAAAGGATCCCTCATCTCGAGCTACGAGGCGGAAACGGGGCTCCTCTGAATGTGGGCGGTACCCTCGTGATTCCTTTCGAGTGGAGACGGGTATGTCGGGGAACTTCTTGATTTGCACCAAGGGTGTGAAGGACCCTTTCGAAGTTCCAGAGGTGAGGTGTGATCAGCCTCGAGACGCCTCAGCGGAAATGGGCCTCATCTCGCCTGGAGGGGAGAACCTCCTGGATTTTCTCGAGTTGCGGCAGGTCTTCTCGAGTTACGACGGGGACCTCAGGGACCCGCTCTGGTGGCCTCAGGAAAGGCCAGTCCCCATGCGAGTTGCTAGGGGACCTCTCGGGATTCCTCTCCCGTCCATGCCGGGGCCTCAGTCCTTGTGTGGAGGCGGGGTCGGAACCTGAGGATTCCTCTCCACTGTTGCCATGGATCTTGGGGTGCTTCTGAGTCTCCCCAGGGGAGTCAGGCCTCGTCTCGAGTGGTGGCATGCACGTGCGCTTTCCTCCCGAGCTGCAGCAGTAGTGTCACGCTTCCTGTCATGTGGATCAAGGGATCTGTGGCTTTCCCTCGAGGCTGTCCCTCGAGGCTTTCCCACAGGGCTGTGCCACGTGCCACCTTGGTGTGAGTCGATCCTCGGCGTGAAAGACGAGCCGGTGAAGGGAAAAGAGGTTCCTCTGGAATGGACTGAGACATCTGGGGGACTCTTGGAATGGTGGCACGACCCTGGAGTTCCTCTCGCCGTTCCTGTTGAGAGGGCCTCCTCTTGAGATGCGACGGGAACGCCGGGAACTCATTCCCGACGAAGCAGGGAAAGGATCCCTCATCTCGAGCTACGAGGCGGAAACGGGGCTCCTCTGGATGTGGGCGAGACCCTCGTGATAACTCTCGAGTGGACACGGCTAGGTCGGGGAACTTCTTGATTTGCACCAAGGGTGTGAAGGACCCTTTCGAAGTTCCAGAGGTGAGGTGTGATCAGCCTCGAGACGCCTCAGCGGAAATGGGCCTCATCTCGCCTGGAGGGGAGAACCTCTTGGATTTTCTCGAGTTGCGGCAAGTCTTCTCCAGTTACGACGGAGACCACAGGGACCCGCTCTGGTGGCCTCAGGAAAGGCCAGTCCCCATACGAGTTGCTAGGGGACCTCTTGGGATTCCTCTCCCGTCCATACCGGGGCCTCAGTCCTTGTGTGGAGTCGGGGCCGGAACCTGAGGATTCCTCTCCAGTGTTGCCATGGATCTTGGGGTGCTTCTGAGTCTCCCCAGGGGAGTCAGGCGGCGTCTCGAGTGGGGGCATGCACGTGCGCTTTCCTCCCGAGCTGCAGCAGTAGTGTCACGCTTCCTGTCACGTGGATCAAGGGATCTGTGGCTTTCCCTCGAGGCTGTCCCTCGAGGATTTCCCACGAGGCTTTCCCACAGGGCTGTGCCACGTGCCACCTTGGTGTGAGTCGATCCTCGGCGTGAAAGACGAGCCGGTGAAGGGAAAAGAGCTTCCTCTGGAATGGACTGAGACATCTGGGGGACTCTTGGAATGGTGGCACGACCCTGGAGTTCCTCTCGCCGTTCCTGTTGAGAGGGCCTCCTCTTGAGATGCGACGGGAACGCCGGGAACTCATTCCCGACGAAGCAGGGAAAGGATCCCTCATCTCGAGCTACGAGGCGGAAACGGGGCTCCTCTAGATGTGGGCGGGACCCTCGTGATTCCTCTCGAGTGGACACGGCTAGGTCGGGGAACTTCTTGATTTGCACCAAGGGTGTGAAGGACCCTTTCGAAGTTCCAGAGGTGAGGTGTGATCAGCCTCGAGAGGCCTCAACGGAAATGGGCCTCTTCTCGCCTGGAGGGGAGAACGTCTTGGATTTTCTCCAGTTGTGGCAGGTCTTCTCGAGTTACGACGGGGACCTCAGGGACCCGCTCTGGTGGCCTCAGGAAGGCCAGTCCCCATGCAAGTTGCTAGGGGACCTCTGGGGATTCCTCTCCCGTCCATACCGGGGCCTCAGTCCTTGTGTGGAGTCGGGGCCGGAACCTGAGGATTCCTCTCCACTGTTGCCATGGATCTTGGGGTGCTTCTGAGTCTCCCCAGGGGAGTCAGGCCTCGTCTCGAGTGGGGGCATGCACGTGCGCTTTCCTCCCGAGCTGCAGCAGTAGTGTCACGCTTCCTGTCACGTGGATCCGGGGATCTGTGGCTTTCCCTCGAGGCTGTCCCTCGAGGCTTTCCCACGAGGCTTTCCCACAGGGCTGTGCCACGTGCCACCTTGGTGTGAGTCGATCCTCGGCGTGAAAGACGAGCCGGTGAAGGGAAAAGAGCTTCCTCTGGAATGGACTGAGACATCTGGGGGACTCTTGGAATGGTGGCACGACCCTGGAGTTCCTCTCGCCGTTCCTGTTGAGAGGGCCTCCTCTTGAGATGCGACGGGAACGCCGGGAACTCTTTCCCGACGAAGCAGGGAAAGGATCCCTCATCTCGAGCTACGAGGCGGAAACGGGGCTCCTCTGGATGTGGGCGGGACCCTCGTGATAACTCTCGAGTGGACACGGCTGGGTCGGGGAACTTCTTGATTTGCACCAAGGGTGTGAAGGACCCTTTCGAAGTTCCAGAGGTGAGGTGTGATCAGCCTCGAGACGCCTCAGCGGAAATGGGCCTCATCTCGCCTGGAGGGGAGAACCTCTTGGATTTTCTCGAGTTGCGGCAGGTCTTCTCGAGTTACGACGGAGACCACAGGGACCCGCTCTGGTGGCCTCAGGAAAGGCCAGTCCCCATGCGAGTTGCTAGGGGACCTCTTGGGATTCCTCTCCCGTCCATGCCGGGGCCTCAGTCCTTGTGTGGAGTCGGGGCCGGAACCTGAGGATTCCTCTCCAGTGTTGCCATGGATCTTGGGGTGCTTCTGAGTCTCCCCAGGGGAGTCAGGCGGCGTCTCGAGTGGGGGCATGCACGTGCGCTTTCCTCCCGAGCTGCAGCAGTAGTGTCACGCTTCCTGTCACGTGGATCAAGGGATCTGTGGCTTTCCCTCGAGGCTGTCCCTCGGGGCTTTCCCACGAGGCTTTCCCACAGGGCTGTGCCACGTGCCACCTTGGTGTGAGTCGATCCTCGGTGTGAAAGACGAGCCGGTGAAGGGAAAAGAGGTTCCTCTGAAATGGACTGAGACATCTGGGGGACTCTTGGAATGGTGGCACGACCCCTGGAGTTCCTCTCGCCGTTCCTGTTGAGAGGGCCTCCTCTTGAGATGCGACGGGAACGCCGGGAACTCTTTCCCGACGAAGCAGGGAAAGGATCCCTCATCTCGAGCTACGAGGCGGAAACGGGGCTCCTCTGGATGTGGGCGGGACCCTCGTGATTCCTCTCGAGTGGAGACGGGTATGTCGGGGAACTTCTTGATTTGCACCAAGGGTGTGAAGGAGCCTTTCGAAGTTCCAGAGGTGAGGTGTGATCAGACTCGAGACGCCTCAGCGGAAATGGGCCTCATCTCGCCTGGAGGGGAGAACCTCTTGGATTTTCTCCAGTTGAGGCAGGTCTTCTCGAGTTACGACGGGGACCTCAGGGACCCGCTCTGGTGGCCTCAGGAAGGCCAGTCCCCATGCAAGTTGCTAGGGGACCTCTGGGGATTCCTCTCCCGTCCATACCGGGGCCTCAGTCCTTGTGTGGAGTCGGGGCCGGAACCTGAGGATTCCTCTCCAGTGTTGCCATGGATCTTGGGGTGCTTCTGAGTCTCCCCAGGGGAGTCAGGCCTCGTCTCGAGTGGGGGCATGCACGTGCGCTTTCCTCCCGAGCTGCAGCAGTAGTGTCACGCTTCCTGTCACGTGGATCCGGGGATCTGTGGCTTTCCCTCGAGGCTGTCCCTCGAGGCTTTCCCACGAGGCTTTCCCACAGGGCTGTGCCACGTGCCACCTTGGTGTGAGTCGATCCTCGGTGTGAAAGACGAGCCGGTGAAGGGAAAAGAGCTTCCTCTGGAATGGACTGAGACATCTGGGGGACTCTTGGAATGGTGGCACGACCCTGGAGTTCCTCTCGCCGTTCCTGTTGAGAGGGCCTCCTCTAGAGATGCGACGGGAACGCCGGGAACACTTTCGCGACGAAGCAGGGAAAGGATCCCTCATCTCGAGCTACTTGGCGGAAACGGGGCTCCTCTGGATGTGGGCGGGACCCTCGTGATTCCTCTCGAGTGGAGACGGGTATGTCGGGGAACTTCTTGATTTGCACCAAGGGTGTGAAGGACCCTTTCGAAGTTCCAGAGGTGAGGTGTGAGCAGCCTCGAGACGCCTCAGCGGAAATGGGCCTCATCTCGCCTGGAGGGGAGAACCTCTTGTATTTTCTCGAGTTGAGGCAGGTCTTCTCGAGTTACGACGGGGACCTCAGGGACCCGCTCTGGTGGCCTCAGGAAAGGCCAGTCCCCATGCGAGTTGCTAGGGGACCTATCGGGATTCCTCTCCCGTCCATGCCGGGGCCTCAGTCCTTGTGTGGAGTCGGGGCCGGAACCTGAGGATTCCTCTCCAGTGTTGCCATGGATCTTGGGGTGCTTCTGAGTCTCCCCAGGGGAGTCAGGCCTCGTCTCGAGTGGGGGCATGCACGTGCGCTTTCCTCCCGAGTTGCAGCAGTAGTGTCACGCTTCCTGTCACGTGGATCCAGGGATCTGTGTCTTTCCCTGGAGGCTGTCCCTCGAGGCTTTCCCACGAGGCTTTCCCACAGGGCTGTGCCACGTGCCACCTTGGTGTGAGTCGATCCTCGGCGTGAAAGACGAGCCGGTGAAGGGAAAAGAGGTTCCTCTGGAATGGACTGAGACATCTGGGGGACTCTTGGAATGGTGGCACGACCCTGGAGTTCCTCTCGCCGTTCCTGTTGAGAGGGCCTCCTCTTGAGATGCGACGGGAACGCCGGGAACTCTTTCCCGACGAAAAAGGGAAAGGATCCCTCATCTTGAGCTACGAGGCGGAAACGGGGCTCCTCTGGATGTGGGCGGGACCCTCGTGATTCCTCTCGAGTGGAGACGGGGATGTCGGGGAACTTCTTGATTTGCACCAAGGGTGTGAAGGACCCTTGCGAAGTTCCAGAGGTGAGGTGTGATCAGCCTCGAGACGCCTCAGCGGAAATGGGCCTCATCTCGCCTGGAGCAGAGAACCTCCTGGATTTTCTCGAGTTGCGGCAGGTCTTCTCGAGTTACGACGGAGACCTCAGGGACCCGCTCTGGTGGCCTCAGGAAAGGCCAGTCCCCATGCGAGTTGCTAGGGGACTTCTCGGGATTCCTCTCCCGTCCATGCCGGGGCCTCAGTCCTTGTGTGGAGTCGGGGCCGGAAACTGAGGATTCCTCTCCAGTGTTGCCATGGATCTTGGGGTGCTTCTGAGTCTCCCCAGGGGAGTCAGGCCTCGTCTCGAGTGGGGGCATGCACGTGCGCTTTCCTCCCAAGCTGCAGCAGTAGGGTCACGCTTCCTGTCACGTGGATCAAGGGATCTGTGGCTTTCCCTCGAGGCTGTCCCTCGAGGCTTTCCCACGAGGCTTTCCCACAGGGCTGTGCCACGTGCCACCTTGGTGTGAGTCGATCCTCGGCGTGAAAGACGAGCCGGTGAAGGGAAAAGAGCTTCCTCTGGAATGGACTGAGACATCTGGGGGACTCTTGGAATGGTGGCACGACCCTGGAGTTCCTCTCGCCGTTCCTGTAGAGAGGGCCTCCTCTTCAGATGCGTCGGGAACGCCGGGAACTCTTTCCCGACGAAGTAGGGAAAGGATCCCTCATCTCGAGCTATGAGGCGGAAACGGGGCTCCTCTGGATGTGGGCGGGACCCTCGTGATTCCTCTCGAGTGGAGACGGCTAGGTCGGGGAACTTCTTGATTTGCACCAAGGGTGTGAAGGACCCTTTCGAAGTTCCAGAGGTGAGGTGTGATCAGCCTCGAGACGCCTCAGCGGAAATGGGCCTCATCTCGCCTGGAGGGGAGAACCTCCTGGATTTTCTCCAGTTGCGGCAGGTCTTCTCGAGTTACGACGGGGACCTCAGGGACCCGCTCTGGTGGCCTCAGGAAAGGCCAGTCCCCATGCGAGTTGCTAGGGGACCTCTCGGGATTCCTCTCCCGTCCATGCTGGGGCCTCAGTCCTTGTGTGGAGTCGGGGCCGGAAGCTGAGGATTCCTCTCCAGTGTTGCCATGGATCTTGGGGTGCTTCTGAGTTTCCCCAGGGGAGTCAGGCCTCGTCTCGAGTGGGGGCATGCACGTGCGCTTTCCTCCCGAGCTGCAGCAGTAGTGTCACGCTTCCTGTCACGTGGATCCAGGGATCTGTGGCTTTCCCTCGAGGCTGTCCCTCGAGGCTTTCCCACGAGGCTTTCCCACAGGGCTGTGCCACGTGCCACCTTGGTGTGAGTCGATCCTCGGCGTGAAAGACGAGCCGGTGAAGGGAAAAGAGGTTCCTCTGGAATGGACTGAGACATCTGGGGGACTCTTGGAATGGTGGCACGACCCTGGAGTTCCTCTCGCCGTTCCTGTTGAGAGGGCCTCCTCTTGAGATGCGACGGGAACGCCGGGAACTCTTTCCCGACGAATCAGGGAAAGGATCCCTCATCTCGAGCTACGAGGCGGAAACGGGGCTCCTCTGGATGTGGGCGGGACCCTCGTGATTCCTCTCGAGTGGAGACGGGTATGTCGGGGAACTTCTTGATTTGCACCAAGGGTGTGAAGGACCCTTTCGAAGTTCCAGAGGTGAGGTGTGATCAGCCTCGAGACGCCTCAGCGGAAATGGGCCTCATCTCGCCTGGAGGGGAGAACCTCCTGGATTTTCTCGAGTTGCGGCAGGTCTTCTCGAGTTACGACGGGGACCACAGGGACACACTCTGGTGGCCTCAGGAAAGGCCAGTCCCCATGCGAGTTGCTAGGGGACCTCTCGGGATTCCTCTCCCGTCCATGCCGGGGCCTCAGTCCTTGTGTGGAGTCGGGGCCGGAACCTGAGGATTCCTCTCCAGTGTTGCCATGGATCTTGGGGTGCTTCTGAGTCTCCCCAGGGGAGTCAGGCCTCGTCTCGAGTGGGGGCATGCACGTGCGCTTTCCTCCCGAGCTGCAGCAGTAGTGTCACGCTTCCTGTCACGTGGATCAAGGGATCTGTGGCTTTCCCTCGAGGCTGTCCCTCGAGGCTTTCCCACGAGGCTTTCCCACAGGGCTGTGCCACGTGCCACCTTGGTGTGAGTCGATCCTCGGCGTGAAAGACGAGCCGGTGAAGGGAAAAGAGGTTCCTCTGGAATGGACTGAGACATCTGGGGGACTCTTGGAATGGTGGCACGACCCTGGAGTTCCTCTCGCCGTTCCTGTAGAGAGGGCCTCCTCTTGAGATGCGACGGGAACGCCGGGAACTCTTTACCGACGAAGCAGGGAAAGGATCCCTCATCTCGAGCTACGAGGCGGAAACGGGGCTCCTCTGGATGTGGGCGGGACCCTCGTGATTCCTCTCGAGTGGAGACGGGTATGTCGGGGAACTTCTTGATTTGCACCAAGGGTGTGAAGGACCCTTTCGAAGTTCCAGAGGTGAGGTGTGATCAGCCTCGAGACGCCTCAGCGGAAATGGGCCTCATCTCGCCTGGAGGGGAGAACCTCTTGGATTTTCTCGAGTTGAGGCAGGTCTTCTCGAGTTACGACGGGGACCTCAGGGACCCGCTCTGGTGGCCTCAGGAAAGGCCAGTCCCCATGCGAGTTGCTAGGGGACTTCTCGGGATTCCTCTCCCGTCCATACCGGGGCCTCAGTCCTTGTGTGGAGTCGGGGCCGGAACCTGAGGATTCCTCTCCAGTGTTGCCATGGATCTTGGGGTGCTTCTGAGTCTCCCCAGGGGAGTCAGGCCTCGTCTCGAGTGGGGGCATGCACGTGCGCTTTCCTCCCGAGCTGCAGCAGTAGTGTCACGCTTCCTGTCACGTGGATCCGGGGATCTGTGGCTTTCCCTCGAGGCTGTCCCTCGAGGCTTTCCCACGAGGCTTTCCCACAGGGCTGTGCCACGTGCCACCTTGGTGTGAGTCGATCCTCGGCGTGAAAGACGAGCCGGTGAAGGGAAAAGAGCTTCCTCTGGAATGGACTGAGACATCTGGGGGACTCTTGGAATGGTGGCACGACCCTGGAGTTCCTCTCGCCGTTCCTGTTGAGAGGGCCTCCTCTTGAGATGCGACGGGAACGCCGGGAACTCTTTCCCGACGAAAAAGGGAAAGGATCCCTCATCTTGAGCTACGAGGCGGAAACGGGGCTCCTCTGGATGTGGGCGGGACCCTCGTGATTCCTCTCGAGTGGAGACGGGGATGTCGGGGAACTTCTTGATTTGCACCAAGGGTGTGAAGGACCCTTGCGAAGTTCCAGAGGTGAGGTGTGATCAGCCTCGAGACGCCTCAGCGGAAATGGGCCTCATCTCGCCTGGAGCGGAGAACCTCCTGGATTTTCTCGAGTTGCGGCAGGTCTTCTCGAGTTACGACGGAGACCTCAGGGACCCGCTCTGGTGGCCTCAGGAAAGGCCAGTCCCCATGCGAGTTGCTAGGGGACTTCTCGGGATTCCTCTCCCGTCCATGCCGGGGCCTCAGTCCTTGTGTGGAGTCGGGGCCGGAAACTGAGGATCCCTCTCCAGTGTTGCCATGGATCTTGGGGTGCTTCTGAGTCTCCCCAGGGGAGTCAGGCCTCGTCTCGAGTGGGGGCATGCACGTGCGCTTTCCTCCCAAGCTGCAGCAGTAGGGTCACGCTTCCTGTCACGTGGATCAAGGGATCTGTGGCTTTCCCTCGAGGCTGTCTCTCGAGGCTTTCCCACGAGGCTTTCCCACAGGGCTGTGCCACGTGCCACCTTGGTGTGAGTCGATCCTCGGCGTGAAAGACGAGCCGGTGAAGGGAAAAGAGCTTCCTCTGGAATGGACTGAGACATCTGGGGGACTCTTGGAATGGTGGCACGACCCTGGAGTTCCTCTCGCCGTTCCTGTAGAGAGGGCCTCCTCTTCAGATGCGACGGGAACGCCGGGAACTCTTTCCCGACGAAGTAGGGAAAGGATCCCTCATCTCGAGCTACGAGGCGGAAACGGGGCTCCTCTGGATGTGGGCGGGACCCTCGTGATTCCTCTCGAGTGGAGACGGCTAGGTCGGGGAACTTCTTGATTTGCACCAAGGGTGTGAAGGACCCTTTCGAAGTTCCAGAGGTGAGGTGTGATCAGCCTCGAGACGCCTCAGCGGAAATGGGCCTCATCTCGCCTGGAGGGGAGAACCTCCTGGATTTTCTCCAGTTGCGGCAGGTCTTCTCGAGTTACGACGGGGACCTCAGGGACCCGCTCTGGTGGCCTCAGGAAAGGCCAGTCCCCATGCGAGTTGCTAGGGGACCTCTCGGGATTCCTCTCCCGTCCATGCCGGGGCCTCAGTCCTTGTGTGGAGTCGGGGCCGGAACCTGAGGATTCCTCTCCAGTGTTGCCATGGATCTTGGGGTGCTTCTGAGTTTCCCCAGGGGAGTCAGGCCTCGTCTCGAGTGGGGGCATGCACGTGCGCTTTCCTCCCGAGCTGCAGCAGTAGTGTCACGCTTCCTGTCACGTGGATCCAGGGATCTGTGGCTTTCCCTCGAGGCTGTCCCTCGAGGCTTTCCCACGAGGCTTTCCCACAGGGCTGTGCCACGTGCCACCTTGGTGTGAGTCGATCCTCGGCGTGAAAGACGAGCCGGTGAAGGGAAAATAGGTTCCTCTGGAATGGACTGAGACATCTGGGGGACTCTTGGAATGGTGGCACGACCCTGGAGTTCCTCTCGCCGTTCCTGTTGAGAGGGCCTCCTCTTGAGATGCGACGGGAACGCCGGGAACTCTTTCCCGATGAAGCAGGGAAAGGATCCCTCATCTCGAGCTACGAGGCGGAAACGGGGCTCCTCTGGATGTGGGCGGGACCCTCGTGATTCCTCTCGAGTGGAGACGGGTATGTCGGGGAACTTCTTGATTTGCACCAAGGGTGTGAAGGACCCTTTCGAAGTTCCAGAGGTGAGGTGTGATCAGCCTCGAGACGCCTCAGCGGAAATGGGCCTCATCTCGCCTGGAGGGGAGAACCTCCTGGATTTTCTCGAGTTGCGGCAGGTCTTCTCGAGTTACGACGGGGACCACAGGGACACACTCTGGTGGCCTCAGGAAAGGCCAGTCCCCATGCGAGTTGCTAGGGGACCTCTCGGGATTCCTCTCCCGTCCATGCCGGGGCCTCAGTCCTTGTGTGGAGTCGGGGCCGGAACCTGAGGATTCCTCTCCAGTGTTGCCATGGATCTTGGGGTGCTTCTGAGTCTCCCCAGGGGAGTCAGGCCTCGTCTCGAGTGGGGGCATGCACGTGCGCTTTCCTCCCGAGCTGCAGCAGTAGTGTCACGCTTCCTGTCACGTGGATCCGGGGATCTGTGGCTTTCCCTCGAGGCTGTCCCTCGAGGCTTTCCCACGAGGCTTTCCCACAGGGCTGTGCCACGTGCCACCTTGGTGTGAGTCGATCCTCGGCGTGAAAGACGAGCCGGTGAAGGGAAAAGAGCTTCCTCTGGAATGGACTGAGACATCTGGGGGACTCTTGGAATGGTGGCACGACCCTGGAGTTCCTCTCGCCGTTCCTGTTGAGAGGGCCTCCTCTTGAGATGCGACGGGAACGCCGGGAACTCTTTCCCGACGAAAAAGGGAAAGGATCCCTCATCTTGAGCTACGAGGCGGAAACGGGGCTCCTCTGGATGTGGGCGGGACCCTCGTGATTCCTCTCGAGTGGAGACGGGGATGTCGGGGAACTTCTTGATTTGCACCAAGGGTGTGAAGGACCCTTGCGAAGTTCCAGAGGTGAGGTGTGATCAGCCTCGAGACGCCTCAGCGGAAATGGGCCTCATCTCGCCTGGAGCGGAGAACCTCCTGGATTTTCTCGAGTTGCGGCAGGTCTTCTCGAGTTACGACGGAGACCTCAGGGACCCGCTCTGGTGGCCTCAGGAAAGGCCAGTCCCCATGCGAGTTGCTAGGGGACTTCTCGGGATTCCTCTCCCGTCCATGCCGGGGCCTCAGTCCTTGTGTGGAGTCGGGGCCGGAAACTGAGGATCCCTCTCCAGTGTTGCCATGGATCTTGGGGTGCTTCTGAGTCTCCCCAGGGGAGTCAGGCCTCGTCTCGAGTGGGGGCATGCACGTGCGCTTTCCTCCCAAGCTGCAGCAGTAG